>NC_050576.1:362908553-363235598 GCF_011100635.1 Trichosurus vulpecula | reverse complement strand
TTCATATTTATCTTTGAATTCCTAGGTTCCACCATACTGCCTTGTACCTGGTAAGTATTTAATGTTTTCTTTTTTAATTGTTGAATTCAAATTCCATTCTATGCAATTTACCTCCAACATAATGTTCTAGCCTTATCCTACATTATTCCCCTTCACATCCATTAACTTATAGTCTAATCAAACTCTTCTACCTCTCTTCTCATTTACCCTCTCTAGTGCCTCTGTATTCGCTCATACCCACAAAGCTAAAATGGACTTTTATCTATTAAAGTTCCTTTTTTTCTTGCAAAACTCAACAGAGGTGTTAAATTCTACTTGAAACTTTTCCTTATCTTTTTCTTCTCTTCTTCCACCAACATCTGAAAATGATTTGTTACCAAATTCTCACAGTACTTTCCTTAGACTTCCTCTTTCCAATTTTCACCAATTCCCTTATATTTTAATGATTGATGGGCTCATTGCCCACCATCACTATTACAGTGTACAGTATTTGAGAGTTGAGACTGTACCATGGTTATTTTTCTGTTCCTTGCACAGAGCATAATAGGTGCTTAATAAATATATTTTTAAGAAAATATTGACTAAATCAGATAACACTGACATTATTCCAATGGTCTTCCAAAAACTACTATACTCTGGCAGTGAATCAAGACTGAACATTTCATCTTTTAACTGCAGAAAAATTGCTGACAAAGTGCCTGACTCTATTCAGTGATAAAGGACAGGTGTTGTGTCCGTCTGCTAGGTTAAGCACTCCACCCAGTACCAGGGGCATTCTCATAATGCCAAGCTTACAGCACTCAGAAAACTGCCTCTTTCCCCTGTCTTTGCTGTGTTGGAGATACAAAGTCAAATCTCAAAGTTGAATGCAAGGCATCATAACTTTTTTTTTCTATGGGCCCCAGATTAAGAATCCTTTGTCTAATATGTTATTATGGATATTTTTCGACTCTGGCTACGTCTCCAGGCACTGGAAACTTTACTCTCTTCCTTTACAATTTCTGATTTTTTGATGGAGCTAAATAATACAAGAAAAGAATAAATTTATACTGTGCATTCCTTATAATAACTACAGGAAAATTCTTCTAAAGCTCCAAATCCTTTGTCTAGAGGAAAGCAAAACCCAAACAAAACTATGAGGTAAAAATACTTATACACATGTTTTCTATATATATATGATATGTATAAATATACACATATATGTATGTGTATATATATATATATATATATATATATATATATATATATATATATATATATATATAGTGTGTGTGAGAGAGAGAGAAAGAGGGGGGTCAGCGGGGAGAGACAGAGAAAGACAGAGTCTGTGTATGTGCACACACGCACATGTGATATATGGCATTCTCGACATTTGTAGCTCAACTCAGATCCAAAAGCTTTCCTTTGTCTGAAGGGAAGGAGAAAACCCCAGGACTTCAAGGAATATAATTTGGGTGATCAGACTCAAGTTTCCCTTTTGTCTACAAACTAGCCAATCAACCCAGGAGTCACCTGCAAGAGAAATACTAAAGGGAGTAATTAATTGTCAATCATACTAAGACCTATGGTTCCTTTAAATGTATCCATCAACCAGCCTATTATGACTTGGAACTGTTTGTTTTTATTACCCCCACCCATACTCAGTAATCTCCATTCCCCACTAATCTCTTGTTCAAAGACCAAAGATATATTAAAATTACTACTATCATTTGTCTTATGAATCCATATTCTTTGAATATGCATGCAATAGAAGATATGTTATTATTGGTCAGTTATTCAGTTGTGTATGTCTCTTTGACCACTATGGACCATACTGTCCATGGGGTTTTCTTGGCAGACATACTGGAGGGGTTTGAAATTTCCTCTTCCAATGGATTAAGGCAAATTGAGATTAAGTGTCTTGCCCAGGGTCACACAGTAACTGTCTGAGGCTGAATTTGAACTCAGGTCTTCATGACGTCAAGACCAGTGCTCTATCCATTGAACCATCTAACTGCCTGGGTGGTACAGGGATGAGCTGAAACTGATATCTGTCATCCTTGACTTGTAGATTTACTAAATGTAACTTTAGTAAACCAAATTATCTATAGAGATATTTTTGATAATTCAGTTTATCTTAGTGCCTGGTACATAGTAAGTGCTTAAAAGTAGGATTGATACATTTTACCTGGTTACTCCTCTCTTTACTCTCTTGGAATAATAACCCTTTTCCTGATTCATTGTAGGAGGTTTTCATCCCATTCAATAACACTTAGCCTAGTTTGTGAACTATTTCATCATAGTCACTTACATCTTTGTTGCTTACTAATGCATATTAATTTTAAAAACAGCAAAGAAATGTAAATCTTTAATCCTTTCAATGTAGAGATTAATTTTCTCTTTTTATAGCAGTGAAGTATATTTAAATGTTTGGGATAATGCTTGATGTATATGATTTTATATTCCATATTTTATTCATCTTTTGAGTTCAAGTGGATCTTCTCTGGACAATTTAAATAGAATCTCTAATAGGAAAAGAATCTCTGTTAATGGGCAGATTAGCAGAGAGCCACAAAATGAATGCTAAACTACATTTAACAAGTTTATTATAAGAGAATAGCTAATGCAGCCATCAAAGAGCTAAATAAAGCCTCCAATCTCTGCAGTATTATTAGCATCTCAGATCTGGCATCCGATGTCTGTCATTGTTTTGGAGAGGTTTGATTCTATTGATGTCTTTGTCTCCCACACATGTCCCTGTGTGACTATCTTAGTGTTCTTGTTTTGACTTGCTATGTTTCCCAGGGACAGTTCTAATATCTATGTCAGGGCAGTGTTGGATGTCAGATTTTTTTTCAAACCAAGTAGAGCCACCTGCCATTCAGGAATTCAGCTTTTATTATCACTGGAGTATATTTCTGTTTCAACTTAAATGCATCACCAGACTCTTCCCTGTGATCAGAATGTAATGACAGTGTCAGAATTCTACCCCTTTTCTGATGATTTTTAAAAATTCTGAAGTTGTTGTCTGACTAAGGATACAATGAAGCATTTTCAGGCCCTGTGAAATCACATATCAATTAATAAATATTTATTAAATACCTAGTACTGTGGAAAGTGCTGAGGTGAGAAAAATGGTAAAAGAAAACCTCTCTTCTCGATGAGCTCACAGTCTAATGGGGTAGATAACATATAAATTGCTATCTAGAAGTAAGTGAGAGATAGGATAAATTGGAGTTATTAAACAGAAGGAAGGCTTTACAATTAAGGAGTGGGTAAGAAAGGATTTCTTTATTTTCCTACTTTAAGAGTATTATGCATATCCTGGCAGTGGGGTATTGCATTGATTAATCAGCTTTCCACTCACTTCCAAACTTCTTCCTCTTGGAAAGGCAAGATGGAATCAGAGGAAGTTTATCAAAATGCATATTTTAGATTCAAAGTCAAGTAAAACTGTCTCATCTTGCCCTTTTGAAACTCAACATGCTTACGGAAAATGGTGCTTCCTTTTATCCCTTTTCATTTCTAGGAAATATATCTTCCTCAAGATGAAATTTAAACATAGGCCATGGATGTCACAATAATCTACATAGATAGAGGCACACAAGTTCATACGTGACAGAAACATTCACCTGTAGGATGGGGAGATGGGAGATATTGTCCATTTCAAAATGCTGCTATTCCTGGTGCCAGGCAATGTCTATGCCAGTTTGAGTGACCATATCCAACCAAAGAGAAATCTCTACTAGGAGACTTGGATAATTGTACTAGTAAAGAATTTGTCGAGTCTTTTCAAGACATTCAGTAGTGACATTCTATTAGAGAATTCTGATTTACTAAGTGGTTCCCAACAGCCCAAATTAATGTAATCCCCAAAGAAATGGCACTTTCATTAGATTCAAAGGCATAATTTGGTTGCCTCTACCTTTATAAAACAGAATGGTCATTTTATAATACTGATGCTTTTTTAAACTAAGTAGTCAAATGGATTTCTTAAATTCAGGGTCATTGAGGTTTCCCCACATGTTCTTTTAGTAAATGGAGTAATTTCAGCATAGCAAATGTGAATCCCTACTATTCCTATTTGTTATAATCTCTAGATTGTCATGAATATATCTTAGCAGGAGGAGACTCTTTTCAAGTAAAAAAATACATTTTAAACCACTTAGACAATAACTATTTAAAATTTATTATTTTAAATTTCTAATGTTAGAAAATGAACATTTTCTCAGATTCCTTTGTATTGATATGCATAATTTTTGATGCTGATGGACTAAATAATGAATTACTTTTTACATTCTTTTATAATTAATGCCTAGCTATAACCATTTCTTACATATATTGCATCCTCCACACTTTGCCAATGACTCAGTTCTTTTTCAGAGATTTCTAACTTTATTTTCATAAATCTTTTTTATTTCCTGTGAAGTTGCAGACAGAACTTCAACCCCTTTAGGATTTTTCCAATGGGTGCATTTTGTTCTTGTCATGAAAAGAGCCACCTTTTCTCTTTGACAAAAAGTTTCTTTTTCTTTTGATGTTTAATGGTATCTTTTTAGACTTTTTATACATTTCTCCCCCCTCCCCCTTTTTATTGGTAGAAGCTTGTATAAGAAGCATATTCTTTTTATCCTTCCTACAACCCATCACATCCCACAGAGGACTAACAATCTGATAATTTTCCAAATCTAATGTATCAATATTCTCTTTTTCTTCTAAGCTTTGGCCGATAGAGAGCAATAATTGATACTCCTCAATGTATAAGGTACTATACTATGTTTCTGCTGAATATATATATATATATATATATATATATATATATATATATATATATGGAGAGAGAGAAAGAGAGAGAGAGAGAGAGAGAGAGAGAGAGAGAGAGAGAGAGAGAGAGAGAGAGAGAGAGAAATCACTCTTTTCTCATGGCTTAAGAGTTAATACACCTAGAATTAGAGCTGGAAAGGACTTTAAGGGTTATTTTTCAATCCTTTCCTTTTATAATGAGTGTAGCAAGGCCCAGAGAACTCAATGGACATTTTAAATATTATATTTGGTTCATATAGTGGTGGAATCAGGATTCTAACCTAGGTCCTTTGACTCTAAATCCAGTACTTTTTCCACTGGACAACAACGCCTCACTTCAAGGAAATATTGTGTTCATAACATGTTTAATCACAGATTTTTACTCTTACAAAAAGTGGATCTAAGGTATCTTGAGGATTTCTGCTTTCTCATTTGCTAAAATCATAGGACAGAGGAGGCATCCAAAGGATCGTGAATGAAAATAACTGCTAGCATGGTATGGAAGTGGCAATTCATCCATCTTCTACTATATTCCTCCAGTATATCCTACAAAAGGAGAAACTGCACTTTTCAAGACAGTTTCATGTAATTTACTTTCCCAGTGTTAGAGTTGAAAGCTGACTGGCAGCAAATCTTCCCTACAGACCAAAGAAAAGAATCATTTTTGCCTTTGTTGGCCATGTAATATCCTTCTGCATCTTAAGGCACGGAATTAGATACAGTGTATGATATTATGTTGAAATTATACTGTAACTAAAGGAAAACATATCCTACAATATGCTGAACTCATACTCAGAAAATGAAAGTTTAGGAGAAACATATTCATTGTACCCAAGTAGAGATCTATTAGGAAAGAAAAGGTGAAAAATTAATTGAACATACTATTTTATAATTTTAATAGATATAATAGATTATAACATTTTAAAATTTTGAAAGACTACTTTTGTTTGAGGATATTTTAATCATACCTTTAAACATAGCATTCTGCATGTTTTAAAAATGTGAAAGCTATTTTTAATTATTCTAAACTTAAGTACTAGAACTTAAATACACAATAAGAAAAGAAAAGAAACATTATAAAGTTAAATATTAAAATTTAAATATAAAATAATAAAAGAAAAAACATTGCTACATGCACAGCAGAACATAAGAGAATCCAAAATATATAGGAATAAATTTCCATTTTCAAGAAAGCCTATATAGTAAATACTACACCTTGTGTTCTGAGCTGTCCATCTTTTCTTTGCTTCCTTGTAAGTTTCCTTTTGTTCTCTGCTGTGCACTTTTTACTTTATCCTTTTTTTCTCTCCTTCCTCCTCCCTTCACCCAATCAGGCTGCAATTAAGCATGGATACATGTGCACACACACACATATACACACATATCTATATATCTATATCTATATATATATATGTATATACATACATACATAGATATGCATATGTACATATACATTCAAACATATGAAAACTTTTATTTTATTTAAATAATTCTCTTAATTTTATTTCCCAAAGTCAAAGACATATAAAACAAAATGAGGGAAGCGTTCTATGAATTGAATTCTATAAATTGCCCATTCAGCATGTAGTCCATTTTTTCTATTATCAGATAGTTTATCTGACTGTTTACTGATCTCCAATTGAATTATTTTACCATCATTTTTATTCACCATGTTTCAGAAACTTTTTTAGACCCCTAAGCCAACTGAGGAATAGTCATGTTGTATTTTGAATAATATTAAGAACAATAAAAAAAACTCACTGAAATCTTGTTCACAGGATTCTGTTTTGCAATGAAGCTATTATATTGCATATCACTGATGTTGCAACCTAATTCGGCATAAGAAAAATGCTTCAGGGAACAAAAAAATTGATGGTAATGATGCTATTCCATTACTCAATTATTAAAATCTGATATCCTTTTTGCAATGTAGCTGAATATGTGGTCATTTCTAATTCCAGACAACCTTCATCATGTTAGAAAAATCAACTAACAAATAAAACAATGTAAAAGGACAATATGAAGAAAAGGAGAGGAGGAAGAAAGAAATCCTTACCGGAAAAACTTAAAAATTACTGAAGATATTTGAAGACATAAGTAAAGCAAAAATAAGTTGTAATAAATAGGAACTAATTTTAGTGTAACAACAACTAATCTCCCCAGAAGAGAAAATGGAACACAAGAGCACCTACAATTTGTTTATATACTGATAAAATAACTGATGGAATATTTTATTTGTTTGTTTCAGTCCTGACCTGTGATTTTACCTATACAGCCTTTCTGTGTGAAAATTCTCTCATTGATGTGGTCTCTGTCTTACAATTTTAGATAATAGTTTGGGACATTCAAGTTAAGTAACCTATTTATGATCTCATAACTAATATGTGCTGGGGGAAGACTTGAACTGAAGGGCTTCTGAGTTCTCCAGTGGCCCTCCATTACCTCCAAAATAAAAACAGTAGTCTTCTGTTTGCATTTTAAGGCTCTTCATTGTCTGGCCATTTCTTGCCTTTCCATTCTTCCTACACAGGACTCCCTTTCTCATACTCTGCAATCCATTCCCACTATGCTCCATACTGTTCCTTACATATGATATTTGATCTCCCATGTCTGGGCATTTTCACTGGCTAGTCTTCCCCACCCCACCATACCACCCCCCACCCAAAATGCTCTCTATTTTTGGCTTCCCTGATGTCCTTCAGGTCTTACTTTGTGTTAGAAAGGAGGGGAAGGGATATGGGAGAGAAAAGGGAGGGAGAGAGAAAGGGAAAGAGAGAGAAAGAGAAAGAAAGAGGGGGAGGAAGGGAGGGAAGAGAAGGAGAGAGAGAAAAGGGAGAAAGAGAGAAATTCATAGACCAAAAAGAATAATTCAAATCTCATTTGATTATTTATAAATAATGATAAAAGAACATGTAGAGGGAATTGGCTTATACTCCAAAATAACATATCCTATAAAACTGAGCATATTACTTCATTTAACAAATGACCCCAGCAGGATCAGAGCCTTTCAATCATTTCTTCTGAGAGAAAACTAACAAGCAAATATCAACATTCTTTGATTTTTAAAATCAGCAAAAGAAGAAAAAAGATTATGAGGAAAGGAAAAGAAACACAATAGCATAAGTCTTGATAGTATGAAATGGGTGATGACTCAATTTTAAAAGCTGTAAGAAATCTCTTGCTCCTTAGAAGATCTATCTTTTTAAAAATCATTAAGTAAATAAAGAGTAGGAATTTGAGGAATTAGTCCCTTTGACAGAGATCAGACAGAAGTGAAATACCTCAAGAAGAAGAAGGGAGATGAGCAGGGCAAGTATTTGTTGGAACAGAGCCCCATTATTTGGCATTGAAATAGTAAACATAGGCATGCCTATAAGAAAAATAAAATGAGAGAGTATGTAATAGTAAACAGGAGGAAAACATCTTTGTTATCTCTCTATATGGAGAAGATAATGGTTCATTTACTTTCTTTTTACTTATACGTGATTTGTATTTGCAGTTCTTATCATAGTGTCTGGCATATAGTAAGCACTTAAGTGTTTTTTCACTTGTTGGCAGAAATGACATTAGAATACTGGAAGAGTGCTATGTTGGGAGTCAGAAAGACCAGGCTTCAAATCCTACTTCTAATAGATACTAGCTATGCATTCACAGGCAAATCACTTCATCTCTCAGTCATAAGCTATTCTCAAAAAACAAAAAGTCTCATAGTTACAGAACAGTTTTCAATTTGTATTGGCAGGAGTGTCCTCAGCAGTTCATGATGCCAATGAAATTACATATCTACAACTATCTACCTATCTATCTATCTATCTACCTACCTGTCTCTCTACCAACATAGGTATAGAAACACCTACATTACATCATTAAATGAAAAACACATAGATTATAACCCTTACTACTTTGGATATCAGATGATTTTATAACTAGACATATGATAGAAAAGATTCAAAATGACAAAATATACTCTATAAAATAATCAAAACTACACAAGTAAAATCAATGCACCTATAATTAGAAGAAAATATATTTTGCAGTAAAATCTTGACATTAACATCTCTCATGAAAGTTTGTCATTCAGTCACACTAATATATTGGTGATGAAGTGATGAATTGATACGATTCAATAAAACATTTTGAAATAATATACAGAAGGCACTACACTGTTAAAATCCTTTAACCCAAAAAAGTCAGTCAATATTGAAGATTCCAAACATACTAAAATATGAATAGTAACATCTTTTGTAATAACAACAACAAGAAACTTGAAACAAATGACTTAGCAAACACTTATTAAACACCTATGAAATGACAGGCCCCATGCTAGATGCAAAAGATAAATACAAAAGTGCCCAAAAGGAACCTACATTTTTATAAGATTTATAACACATAAAGGTCCTTGGGGAAATAGGAAAGGGAGTTTTGGTCCAAAAAGTCACCAGTAGTGTGAGTTGAGCCAAAGGACCTTTGAAGGTCACACCCTGTCTACCAGTAGCATTGATAGGGCTAACTGGACAAATTCCTTAAACTCAAAGCAATAGATGGAAAACAAAAGTGTGAGTGTGAGTGAGTGTGAGTGAGTGAGTGTGTGTGTGTGTGTGTGTGTGTGTGAGTGTGTGTGTGTGTGTGTGTGTGTGTGTGTGTGTGTGTATGTCTGCTTAGCAGGATGTAAGTACACATCAGTATGCCAGAGCAGATGGGAAGTTATTCATGATAGGTAGGCTCTGGTTTCCTAAGGATGGCTGCATAGGATTCGATGTACTAAATGGTCGGGGCTTGGCTATATGTAATGAGTTTCCCAAGTTTCAACTCATATATCCAATAACAAGGAAGGAAGGGAACAAACATTTATCAAGCACCTACTATATTCCAGGCACTTTGTTAAGCAGTTTACAAATATCTCATTTGATTCTCACTACAAGTCTGAGATGTGGGTACTATTATTATGTCCCCCCTTTTTTCTTACAGTTGAGGAAACGGGGGCAGATGGATGTGAAATGACTTGTACACACTTAGTATATGTCTGAGGATGGATTTTTACTCGTCTTCCTGACTGTAGATTCAGCACTTCCACTCCATCTATTGCATCACCTTGTTCCTACTCATTTTCAGGGTGGAGTGAAAAAGCTTAGAGGATTAACAAAGTGAGCTCCCAACAATTAGGGAATGGCTGAGTGAATTACGACAGCTGAATTTAATGCAACTGTTTTGTTCCAACTTTGAAGTCCTTGTCAATTCTCAATATATGACAATAAAAGTATTACCCGATGCAGAATGATTGAATCAGAGCCAAGAGCATATATACAAAATGGTTAACAATAAACAAAAGGAAATACCACTAAAATTTTTAGAATTCAGGTTAATCCAACAAATAACAAGTAATCTTGTTTGCATAGACCCACTGTCAAAAACCTACTTCCCTTCTCTTAGTAGGGAGGTAAAAGACTTGCTTCATATACTATAAAATGGGATAAATGTCTTAGTGTATTTATCTTGACTTGTGTTGATGTTATTTGTTGCTGCTGTTATAACGGAGGTTCCATGTTAGAGACCTTCATTAAGAAACAGCGTTACTGTTTTAAAAAGCATTAAAGCAAAAATGGGAAAGGGGAAAAAGTAATGCAAGTGAGACAAGTTTATTGGTGGGATAGAATGTTGCTGCTGCTGTTGCTACCATTGGTACTGCTGCTCAGTCACATCCTACCCTTCATGATCCCATTTGGGGTTTTCTTGGCAAAGAGACTGTTTTGGTTTGCCATTTCCATCTCCAGGTCATTTTATAAATGAAGAAACTGAGGTAGACAGGGTGAAGGGACTTGCCCGGGATTATACAACTTGAAAGTGACTAAGGCCACATTTGAACTCAGGTCCATCCACTTAGCCACTTAACCATCTACTGCTAGTATTACTACTATGACTCCTATTTCTCCTACTCCTCCTATTCCTCTTACCCCTCCTACTCCTACTCCTTTTACTACTACTGCTACTACTGGTACTGCAACTACTACTGCTACTATTACTACTATTACTACTGCTACTACTTCTACATGATGAGGTACACATTACCCCCACCATCCTGTCTAATACTGAATTGCTACCAAAATTGCTTTATATTTACCTGCAGAAAATGAGTTCACATCCTACTACTTATTTATTCTTTTTATATTTATTTTTGACATTCTTTTCTTTTTAAATTTTGAGTTTCAGATTGTCTCCATTTCTCCCATTCCTTCCCTTTCCCCTTAGAAGGCAAACAATATATCAATTATATACAAGAAATCATAGAAAACATATTTACGTATTAGTCACAAAAAAGTAAAAAAAAAGATAAAATTATGCTTCAACTTGCACTGAGTTCATCGATTCTCTTTCTGGAAGTGGATAGTATTTTTTCATCATGAGTCCTTTGGAATTGCCTTGGATCACTGTATTGATCAGAGTAGCCAGATTTTTTTTTTTTTTACAAATGATCATATTGCAACACTGCTGTTACTGGGCACAATGATCTCTAGGTTCTTCTCACTATACCATGTTCTTGCTATGTTTTTCCTTGAAACCAACCCCATTTTTTATAGCACAATACTATTCCATCACAATCATATGCCACAACTTATTCAGCTATTCCCCAATTGATGAACATCCCCACTATTTCCAATTCTTTGCCACTGCAAAAAGAGCTGCTATAAATATTTTTATATGTATAGTTCCTTTTCTTTGTTTTTTCAATCTCTTTGGGCATATAAACCTAGGAATGGTATTGCTGGATCGAAGGGTATGCACCATTTTATAACCCTTTAGGCATAGTTCCATATTGTTCTTCTGAATGGTTGATCCAGTTCACTACTCCACCAATAGTTCATTAATGTACATATTTTCCCTCTTCATGTCCAACATTCATCATTTATGATGGTTGTAAGGTTGTACTTGAGATTGTTTTCATTTGTCTTTCCTGAATCAATAGTGATTTAGAACATTATTTCCTATGATTATAGATAGCTTTGATTTCTTTGTCTGAAAATTGCCTGTTAATGTCCTTTAACTCAATTAGGGAATAAATCTTATTTTTATAACTCTAAGTTGTCTTAGTCATAGAAGACTTTATCAGAGAAATGTGTTGCAATTTTTTTATATTACTTTGTTGTTTATAGTGTTGTTCAGTCACTTAAAACATAAATAACTCTTTGTCCCATTTAAGACAAAGAAATTTGGGATTCTCTTGGCAAAGATACTGGAGTGGTTTGCCATTTTCTTCTCCAGCTTACACCTATGCCCTTTTTATGCATATTCCTCCTAACAAATTCCTTAATGATTATAATGTTCTTAGCAGCCATATGTATCATTGTACTATACAAGAATATAGACACTTTAACTGCATTGAGTACTTTATGAATACTTTTTCATGTTTACCATTTTATGCTTCTCTGAGTCTTCTGTTTTAATGTCAAAATTTCTATTTAGCTCTAGTCTTTTCATTCAAAATGTTCAGAATTCCTCTATTTCATTAAATATCCATTTTTTCCTTTGAAGGTTTTAACTTAGTTTTGCTGAGTGGGATATTCTTGATTGTAAGCCAGATCCTTTGCCCTCTGAAACATCATATTCCAAGCCCTCTATTCCTTTAAAATAGAAACTATTAAATCTTGTGTGACCCTGACTGTGGCTCCATGATATCTGAATGGTTTCTTTCTGGCTGCTTGCAATATTTTCTTCTTCACCTGGGAGCTCTGGAATTTGGCTATAATATCTCTGGGTGTTTTTACTGTGGGATCTCTTTTAGGAGGGGAATGGTGGAATCTTTCAATTTCTATTCCACGCTTTGGTTCTGGGACATCAAAGAAGTTTTCCTTGACAATTTCTTGAAATATGATGCCTAGGCTCTTTTTTTAAGACATGGTTGTCAGGTGGTCCAATAATTCTTAAATAACCTTTCCTTGGTCTATTTTTCCAAGTCAATTGTTTTTCAAAGAGACATTTTATATTTTCCTCTTTTTTCTTCCTTTGATTTTGTTTTATTGTTTATTGGTATCTCATGCAATCATTAGCTTTCATTTGCCCAATTTTAATTTTTGAGGAATTTTCTTCAGTGAGTGTTTATACCTCCTTTTTATTTGGCCTATTCTGTTTTTAAAGGAGCTCTTTTCTTCTGTGAATTTTTGTGCCTCCTTTAGCATTTGACCTATTCTGCTTTTTAAGATATTTTCTTCAATAATTTTTGTGTCCCCTTTACCAACCTGTTAATTCTCTTTTCATAATTTTCTTACATCACTCAATCACTCAACCCCCCTCCCCCATTTTGCCTTTACTGCTCTTGTCTCCTTCTTCAATTCTACTACGGATTCTTGCTGTCCTTTGGTCAAATTAACATTTTTTTCTTTGAGGCTTTGCTTGTAGCAGTTTTCACATCACTTTCTTCTTCTAAGTTTTTCACTTGGTTTTCCCTGCCAGTCATTATTTTTTCATTGTTTGCTCATTTTTTCCAGGCTACTTCTTCACTTTCAACTTTATGTTAAAGTTGGACTCTGCTCAATTACGCGTATGGAGGTACTGTGCTAAGCTTCAGGCTTTTTCATGATGGTGTTTTCAGAGTTAGCTCTGGAGGTCTGCAGGTTTCCAATGCTTCCAAAATGGTGATCTGGGGAAAGATTTGGTCACTCCTCTCCTCTGGTGTTTACTCAGAAAGGGCTTCTGCTCCCCTGCAACCAGAATGACTATTGCTCCTCTTGGCCCAGGAACTGAGACCAGGGCCTCTGCTCCCCTGTGATTGGAAGACAAACATTCCTTTCCATCCTGGAACTGTGACTCCGAACTGCTTATAGGTAACAGAGTTGCCAATCATCACCAGCTGCAACCGGTGCCAGCAAAGGGTTCCCTGTAATCTTTTCCTGACCAATTGTCTATCCCCCTTACCATCTCTGGACTGAGAACTCATGAAGCTTGGTCGGTGTTGTTGTGGCTTCCAAGGACTACTGCTGTTGCTCCTGCTGTGCTGCAGACCTATGTCTACTGCAGTGCTACAGACCTCTCTTGCTCACCTCCTAAATTGTCTTAGGCTGGAAAAATGTCTCCCTCTGACCTTTTGTTGGTTTTGCTGCTCCCAAATTTGATTTGAGGCTTTATTTTAAAGGTGTTTGGAGGGGAATTTTGAGAGAGTTTAACTGAGTCACAGTCTGCCCTGTGCCATCTTGGCTCCACCCTCCCCAATACTTATTTTCAAAAATAATTCATTTCTTCTACATCTTTAATAATCCCTGACTTCTAAGAACTCTCTTCAGATTCCCTTTGTAGAATATTAAATAAAAAAGAATAACATAATAGCAATTTTCTCCCAGATTATTTTTATATGAAGTCCATTAGATAACATGAGAACAAATGTATCTTTTATTTATTTTGCTATATATGGTAGAGGAATAAATATTTAAATTTTATCTCCTGCAATAGAAATATCACTCTATTCTTTGTATCCTTAAACTTTGTCTCAGTACCTGAAACATAGTAGGTGCTTACTTGAACGCTGTTTACTTTTTCTGGTGTTTTCTAGTTTCTAATATTCCATGGCATTATAAGATGATTTACATATGAGTTTCAAACTGAATTGATTGTCATCTACCAAAATCTTCACCAGAAAAAATATTTTAAAAGAAATACTAATATATTCATTGTTTTTAACTCCTGGTCTCCAAACTATTTACATTTTATCCCCTCTCTACTAACACACACACACACACACACACACACACACACACAGAGATTGAGAGAGAGAGATAAAGAGAGAGAGAGAGAAAAAGAGAGAAAGAGAGAGAGAGAGAGAGAGAGAGAGAGAGAGAGAGAGAGAGAGAGAACAAAACAAATGAACATCACACCGCTGGATAACTTCTTTTTCTTGCATCAGCTTGAAATTTCAGGGCTTAAAGACACTCATGGCTCTCAATGTGACACAATAGAAACCATTGTCTCTTCCTCATGCTGTTCTTTCTTTTGCTCAAGGGAGGCTTCTATCTGCCCCCTTCACTGTACTGTCATCCTCTTGATTTGTAATTCTTCCTGTGACTTTATGACTCATAGAGATGAGACTCAGAAAGGCTTCTCAAGCTTTAGAAACATCAAAAAAATCATTCAAAATAACATTTTATGGGTAAAAGTAGAAATGATTCAGCAAGATAAAGATTTTATTTTCAGCATTACTGGTACAGTTTCAACATTAAGAGGGAAAAAAGCACTATAAATTTCCAGAATTTATAGAGTTTATTTCAAACCTAGCATGATAACTAGGTCCATCACAACTCATGTGCTTAAGTACTCCTTTATTAAGATATGCTTGAAAAATAATACCACACCACAGAAAATAATGATGAAAAAGTAGTGCCTGTGTAAGTAGTATCTATATTCATTATTATCTATAACATATAGGACATATATATTCACATACATATACATATTAATACATGCCCCTATATTTATCTAATTTCAACTCATTATTCTTGTGCCAATTACCTAATGTCATACACACTGTTCACAAACACACAGCATGGTTATATCTTCATTCTTTGACATTTTATGTAAGGATTCCCCTCTTTGGTTCTATTCACTATGATGTCATTTTAAGGATCTCTTCAGAGAAAAAGTGTTATATAAGCACCCAACTGAAATCATCTCACTTTCATTCTTCTTTTGACAATGAAGGTAGTCTGTTTCCTTAGTGTCTGGTCACTTTTTTCTTTCCTTTGATGTGACACACACGCAACTCAACCATTACAAACCTCACTATAATGCATTCGTTCGATCATATGTCTTTCTGTACTATGGGTTGGAGTACATTTGCTGCATATAGAACACCTCTCTCCTACAATTTAAAAGGCTACAGCATAGCTGTTATGTGCCTCCTTAAAAGGAACATGATTATTACAGTTCTATTATATTATATGGCATTCATATCATCTATGATGTAATTTTTTCATTGGATACCCTGGGATGCTTTTAATAGTTCTGTATTCCATATAAAATGCTATATACAAAGCATCATCATCATAGCTATTCTTATTCCTGGAATTCATGGCCACCATATGTCTACTTTAGATGAATATTTCCATGGACATTTGCTCATTCTGTAGTTTACATGATTAAAAATTAACACTTCATAGTAACATTAAAGTTAATATAATGTAATGTGCTATTTATATCATAGCTCAGCATTTTAACTTGGGGGCACTGATTTTAAAATACCAAAAATGTTAAGGCTATCAGATCATGGTGTGCAGCAAATAGCACAACATTTGTGGCATTTTAGTATCATTTCTTAAAGTACTGCTGGTACCTTATTTCAAAATATGTGAAGAGATCCCTCTACTGTCATCACAGTGTCATATCATCATGATAAATAGATATGTTGTCAGTTTTGTTCCCTTCATTTGTAGTTTCCTGCACATTCAACAGATTTTTTTTGCATCCAGAAAAATATTAATTTTACAAATGAAATTTGTAAATATAAAGCATGTATCTAATATTTTAATAAATAATATATTACTAAAATTTAAAGCTATACGTGAAATTTATTAGTATTGTGGAATCTTTAGGAGGAAAGCAGTTTTGAACATGATGAGTCTACCACTTTACTATCTGCTATTCACAAGCAGTGTATGAAATTTTTGCTTAAATGTTTAGCAAAACAAATGACAAGCTACTTATATCTGGTATGATTTGCTTTACAAGGTCAAGGTCTTGATTTTTAATCATGAGAATACCTTTACTGCTTATGATTCCTATTTTTCTTTATATCCACACAGGTTTTGTCTCTTTATACTTATTATACCAGCTTACCATGTATTGTCAGCTGACCTTCAGTATTCAGATTTTAAGGATCATTCTTTAAGTCTTTTAGTGCGGTATTTGACTACATTTGATTTTTTTTTCTAATCTTTTATTCTTTCCCTAGATCTTCACAAAGGGTTCATTTAATGCCTGTCTATCATTAGGACTGATGTTTTGTATAACAGAAATTTTCAGGAAATTTATTTGTATATTCACTCTCAACAGCTAGTTCTCATAATCTAATTCCTTTTCTTATAAAGGCCTGCATATTAGCAACTTTTAACTTCATGGTCCTTTCAATTTATCAATGGGACTTTCTCTCTAAGATTTCTTTTATGTTCAAAATCATTCTTAAAAAGAGTTATTGCCTTTTGGTCTTTTGTTCCTTTTGTTAATTCTAGGTATCTTAAAAGTCTTAAGGAATAATGCTACATATCTTTAAAAATGTAGAATCCTTTTCAGAGTTATGACTAATTATTACATATTACTATTAATTGTATATCAGCCATAGTGGACAATTGAAATATACAACTAATCTATTTAACCTAATCTGTAGGATCCTAGGAGTGGGAGATTCTAAATACTGTATTGAAACACTGATTCAAATGAGTAATCCTTACTATTAAATTTGGATTAGCATTCTCAGGAAGCCATTTTTCTTTCCATAATTTTTAAAGTAGTGATACAGGCTAAGTTTAAATTGAGTGAACTATCATAGAATCTTAAATTCAATATATTTATATTCATGACCTCCTGTGAAAAGTCCTTCCAGAATGAGCATGTTTAATATAGTTATGTGCATATTTTCCCCTACCCATAGAAGAATGATGATAAGGCACTCCTCTGGTCTTTAGTTATAGAACTTAGGGTAAAAAAGGACTGTGAGAAGAGGTAGTTTGACATAGAGAATCTTTAATTTAGACTCAAGAAAGTTGGGTTTCCATCTTGTTTCAGACACTTAATACCTGGGCAATCCCAGGAAAGTCATTTTAACTATCTGAGCCTCAATGTTTTCGTGTGTAAAATTGGAGATAATATTTTTTCTACCCACCTAACATTTGTTGCAAGGAAAGTACTTTGAAAAGCTTAAAGAGCTATACAAAAAGGAGTTACTATCTTTAGCCCAAGCTTCTTACATCCTGCATCAGGTTTTCCTCCACGTTGTTGTTGTTTAGTTGTGTCCAACCCTTTCATGATCGCAATGGGGTTTTCTTAGCAAAGATCCTGGAATGTTTTGCCATTCCCTCCTCCAGCTCATTTTACAAATGAGAAAACTGAAGCAAATAGGGTTAAATGACGTAACTAGAGTCACACAGCAAGTGTATGAAGCCAGGTTTAAAATTAGGTTTACCTAACTCCAGGCCCTGAGCTCTATCCACTGTGCCACCTAGCTGTGCCCTATTTCCCCCCAGGCTAATCACTAATTCTTTAAACAATTCTTTAGATAACATTCCAATCCCTGTGTCATCTTAATCACTCTCCTCTGACTGCTAGGTATTTGAATTCTCAGTTATAAAGGTAATTACTATTTGGACCCTTTTTTTATGCAGTGTACAATTTACTAATGAAAAATGGTATATATATATATATATATATATATACAAGTATATCATAACTATAAGCCTGAATAGAATTTGATAAAAATATAAGGAATTTTTAAAAGTGCTATGGAAGGCCCGAAGAAAGAAATAGAAATATATCTCTTAATATGTAATGCCCAGAATTTAACGTAATTGTAATGCAATCTGACCACCAGAGAGTACAATAAGAGCTACACTTCGTCTAATTTGGACCATATGTTTCCATTAATGCAACCTAAGTTTACACTCCTTTTTTTAATCATTCTTATCACATGGTAGGCAATGCAGGATTGTAAACCCCCATAAAATAATGAAAATGAGTAATGGCGTTAACAATGGAGACAGAGCTTCCTGCCAAGATGGCTGCCTGAATGGAGGCAGACCACCCAGTTCCCACATACCCACTCTAGGAAAATCTTGAAGTTTTCAAAAGACCAAATAAGGACCCTGAAATCCAATGGGAAATCCGAGTGACTTCTTCCACCCAAAAATTGCAAAGAACATCAGCATTTTGTCATGCCATGCCCACCAACAAAGCCACAGTGATAGGATCAGTGTTTTCTTAACTAAGTGTTCCTGAGTTTCTTGATTTCTTTCCATCATGGGACCTGGTTGGCTCTAGCTTCTTGGTATTGGGGGCATAAATGGTCTCAGCCTGTGTAATAGGATGCTCTCAGACTTGGTGGATGCCTAAAACCAGGCTAGTCACTCTATCCTTATGACATATTGACCAAATGTGTTTCCAGATGTAAATGAGAAGGGTCATAGAGGGGTCATGTTTAGGGAAGGTAAGTGCCATAATATGCTTGTTGTGTATTTTTGCAGTGTTCGGACAAAGTAAAACTTTCTTCAATGACTCAAAAGTACCTTGATACATCCCAAAATCAAACTTCAAGTGAGAGCAGCAGTTACAGAGGTGTCTATAATAGCAGGTTTTAGTACAGAATGGCATCCAACTCAACCTGAGACAGAGATATTTGTAGCCTGTTGTAGATCTGGAATCAACAGGAGAGAAATAGTTCCATGAGACAACCCAGGGTGATCAGAAAATCCCAGGGCAGAGACATTGTAAGCAGGCAGTGACCAGAAACAGAATACAACAGACTAAACTACACTAAAGCTAATACTTGACCAGCCCAGACTACAGTGTCCTGAGGTCCCTAACAATCTCTCCTGAGATAGTAGAAAGAGCTTTAAAGATGCTGTGCTTTGAAAGACAATCTCCTTAAAAAGAAAGAAAGGCACTAGAGTCCAGGGGGATTGGGAAATGCTTCCTGTAGAAGATAAGCAAACTTGGGTGTAGAGGCCACGAATAACAGTCCTTGATGGGGAACCCTTGGGTAGAAAGGACATTGAGGGCTGTCCTCTGGGGAGAAGCATGCTTCCCATGGTCATAGTGGTCCTGCTCTACTCTGGCTGACCATGAGGGGCCTCCTTATCTTGAGCCGCCTCCTGGAAGTAACCTGGAGCCAGAAGATGTTCAGTGGGGCTAAAGCCTAACATTGCTCCCACCAGTACCTGATGCCCTGCCACCATTTCCTGACCCTTGACTTATATCTTCCCAGAGACCACACTCTCTACATCAAGGCCAAGGATAAAAAATATTTCCAATTACTCAGGAATCTAGAAGATTTGCAATACTTGAAGGTTGATTCCTGGCATGCCGAGCCTCCCTATGGATACGAGAGTTCCTTTCTCTAACCTGAAAGCTGTCAAAAACTATCTGAATTCCATTGGCATCTCCTATACTATCATGATTGAGGATGTCCAGGTGCTGTTAGATGAGGAAAGGAAAGGCATGATGGCCTCCCAAAGATAGGAGAGGAGTACTAGGAGCTTCAGATACAACTCTTACCACACTCTAGAGGAGATCTACACCTGCAAGGACAACTTTGCGACTGAGCATTCTAACCTCATCTCAAAAATATGATTGGTCAGACCTTTGAAAAAGTCCAATTTTTATGCTGAAGTTCAGCACTGGAAGCAAGACTGGGCCTGCCATCTAGATTGACAGTGGCATCCATACTCAGGAGTGGATCACTTAAACAATTGGAGTCTGGACTATCATGAAGACTGCCATGGATCATGGGGAAGAGCCAGTGCTGACCAAGGTCTTGAACCACATGGGCATCTTTCTTTAAGTTGTCACCAACCCTGATGAGTTTGCCTACACCCACAGCATGAACCATCTGTGGTGCAAGAACTGAGCTATCAGTTTACATTCCATTTGCAAGGGGGTAGAGCTTTACAGGAACTGGAATTCTGGCTTTGGATGTGTCGGTTCTAGCAACAACCCATGCTCAGAGACTTACCATGGGCCCTTCCCTCACTCTGAGCCAGAGGTGGCCTCAATTGCAGACTTCATTCAGAACCACAAGCATTTCAAGGTCCTAATCTCCATCCACAGCTCTTCCCAGATGATCCTATATCCCTATGGCTACAGGAAGGAGCCAGCTCATGATAATGAGGAGCTGCATAGTCTTGCCTGCAAGGCAGGGGAAGCTGTCTCCCAAGTGCATGTAACCAAGTATGTCTATGGGAGAACCATCAGCACATGCCATGTATATGGCCAGCGGGATCACTATTGACTGGGCCTATGACATGACATCAAGTAAAGCAATACTTTGAGCTGTGGGACACTGGTATTTATGGCTTCTTTCTGCCCTCCAATCAGATCATCCCCTGGGCTGAAGAGACCTGGCCAGCCATCCTGACCATCATTAAGCATGCCTACGATAATCCCTACTAGCAACATTATGTGCAGCCACAGCCTGAGGAAGAAGCTTCTTTCTTGAACCAACCCAGGCCTATCCCAAGAACCAGAGTTGTTCCTTTCCTTTTTCTCCACATGCATTCAACATCCCCCTGTACTTTCTCCTCCAAACAATAAAACAAGTTTTAAGCCATTTAAAAAAAGAAAGAAGGGAAAGAACCTCACTCTGGCACCAAGCCTCGGTTTAGGAAGTAAAACTGTAGAGAGATGAATCAAAGGAAATGCCCTCTAGTATCTAAAATTATTGCAAATCTATTTCCATAACAACTGTAAATCCTCAAAGAAAACAAAAAGGATTTTCAAAAAAACCAAACAAACCCTACATGAATACATAGAAGTAATGAAGCAAGAATTTTTTTTAACAAAAATGAAATAAAAGCTCTTAAAGAAAGATTTGGAGGGAAAATTAGAAAACTTACCCAAGAAAAGAACAAATGAATGGATAAAGCATGGGTTAAACATGGATTACATCCAAAGGAGTATACTAAGTGTTGGAAATACATATAAAATTAAGACAACCTCTGATATGAAGGAGCTTGTGTTCTAATTGGAGAGACAGCATAAAAGGAAGAATTTAGTCTCAAGTCAGATGAAAAAGTACAATGGGTTTTAGGGGGCAATGGCAAAGCAGGTATTAATTCCTCTTCTTCAACACTACTTTGATGAAATATCAGTCTGATGTTGAACCATTTGCCAGGGTCAAAGATTTGAGTGGCAAGAACGTTCTTTGCTAAGTCTTCAATAACTGTTTGTATCGCCCATAGAAATAGTTGCTAGGCTACATATCACAGGAGTTGTTTCCCAGGATAATGGCTGAGGGCACTGGGATGGAAGTAATAATATTCCCAAGACTATTAGTTTTAGAATCCTGAGCTGTTTCCATTAGGGAACAAAGAGAAGTTGTCACCAAGGTGGTGGTGATTTGACTTGCAGAGCACATTTGCCCCCTGTCTCTGTCAGGGTGTCTTGCTGCTTTGGTTAAGCTGATTTGCCTGCCCTGTGTGTGGCAATTCATTGACAGTAGGTGGGGAAGGCTAGCCTTTCTCTCTCCATTTCCATGAAGCCTGTGAGTGCTGGGATGGAAGCAAGACAGGTAGGTTAGGACTCCTCCATAATAATGCCCCCCCACCCCTGCATAATATTTTCAGGACCAGGGTTAAATACAGGTCTGGTGGTTTGGGAGACAATGCTATTTCCCAAAGATCTTGAGTTCAAAGTCGTCGGCTATTTCCATTAGGATCCAAAGGCAGATAGTGGTCGAGGTGGAGGTTTGACTTGACTGGCATATGCCACTCCATATTTTTATCCCAAAACTAGAATAAACCAACCAAAAATCAATGATTCCATCAAACTTAAAGAAATATTGGAACAAAACCAAAAAAAGAAAAGATGGAAATGGAAGACTTGTTATCAAAAACAACTGAACTGGGAAACAGCTCAAGGAGAGATCATTTAAATATAATTGGACTTCCTGAAAACTGTGACTAAAACAAAATCCAGGACATTACCAAATCATAGCTGAAAACTGCTCAAAATAATTAGAACCAAAGGCCAAAGTAAAGAAGGAAAGAACCCACAGATGACCTGAAAAAATTCCCAGGAATGTCATAGGCAAAATTGAGAGCTCCCACAAAAAACAAGCAAACAAAAATAAATACTGTAAGCATGTAGGAAGAATAATTTCAAGTACTAAGGCACCATAGTTAGGATCACACAAGTTGGCAGCTACTACTAAAAACCAGATGAGATTTTGTAATACAACAGTTCAGAAGTCAAAAGACAGTGTCTTGCAACTAAAAACAAACAAACAAAAACAAAAGTCAAGTATACTCTTATGGGGGTGGGTATAAGGATATTTAATGGAAAAGAAAACTCTGAAACATTTCTGATGAAAAGATCAGCTTTGAATAGGTATTATGAAATACACATCCAAGAACATTTTAAATAAGTTTTTTAATAACATTATTTTGAAAAAAAATTGAGTTCCAAATTCTCTCTGTCCCTTCAGATCCTTCCTAACTCATTGAGAAGGCAAGAAATATGATGCCCATTACACACCTGAAGTCATGGAAAACATTTTTCTATATTAGCCAACATGTTGCAAAATTAAAAACAAGTCAAGTAAAATAAGGAAAGTGAAAGAAAAACATGCTTCAATCTGTACTCTGATTTAATTTAACTGAATTCATCAGTTCTCTTTGTGGAGTCAGATAGCAGGTTTCATCATGTGTCTTTTGGGACTGTTATGGATCATTGTAAGGATCAGTGTAGCTGAGTCTTTCACAATGGATAATCATTACCATATTGCTGTTATCATTGACAATATTTTCCTGGTTCTGACCACTTGACTTTATAACAGCTCATATAAGTCTTCCCAGGTTTTTCTGAAATCATCTCCTTTGACATTTCTTACAGCATAGTAGTATTATACCACAAACATACACCACAACTTATTCAGCCATCCAAATCAATTGATGCAATTTGCAATTCTTTGCCACCACAGAAGAGCTGCCATAAACATTTTTGTACAAAAAGGTCCTTTTCCTTTTTTCTTTTATCTCTTTGGGATACAGACCTAGCAGTGGTATTACTGGGTCAAACGATATGCACAGTCCTTTGGGCATGGTTTCAAAATGTTCTCTATAATAGTTGGACCAGTTCACAACTTTACCAATAGTGCATTAGTCTACCTAACAAATCCAAAAATCTTGAGAAACCTAGAAACCTTAAGATGCTAGAGCAAACTGAAAGATAGTGAATGATGCTGCAGCACTATTGTTCTAAGAGGGGGAGTGAAAACAACTGTCCTTCCAAACTCCATTATCTCCAACTTAAATAAGGGGGAAAAACCCAGAAGTTCCTAAGGGTGCATGGGTTCTTTTCTGAGGGGTTTCAGTAAGAAGAGAAAACATGGCAAAAAGAAGAATGCACTAGTGTAGAGAGAAGGAAGCAGGAGGGAGGACACACAATTTCTCATATGATGGGTACGTGAGAGAAATATTATGTGAATGTGGAGGAAGGGGTGGGGAAGTGGGCATCATATGAACCTCACTCTTATCTGAAAGAGTTTAAATACTGAACACACAGGCAGTCTGGTGTAAAAATACATCCAATTTCACACTGGAATAGGGAGGGATTTAAGGAAGAATAGTGACAAGCAAACAAAATTCCTGAACTTGAAGGAAGTACTAAAGGCAGGAAAAGAATTAAAATCTAAGCAGGTGTCTTAGATACCTCTTAAACTATCAGATAATGATGGAACAAATTGTATACGAATGTAGAGGAGTGTTATTATAACATAAGGAATGAATAGATGATTTCAGAGAATACTGAAAAGTATGAACTTAGAATGAACTGAGAAGATTCAGAACAATTTACATAAGGAGAACAACATGGTAAATAAAAACAACTTTGAAAGAGTTGAGGACACTGGTCAGTGAACTGATCATCCAACATGTTTTGGAGGACATATGTCTGTATCTCCTGACTGAAAGGTGATGAATACAAGGTGCAGTGACATATTTTTAGATATGGTCATTATGTGGGCACATTTTACTTAATGAGGTTTACCGATTACAAAAATTTTACATTGTTTTTCTTTTCAGATAATCTGGGGGGTGGGAGGTACTATGATGGTAGAAATACTGATGCCAATAAAAAAGGGCCATGATAACACTTTTTAAAATTCACAGAACTGAATAAAATTAGAAGTTAAGAAAAATACACAATCAAGATGCTTTTGAAAGTAACATGTAGAAGTTACATTTTCCAAGTCAAATACTGTGAAAAGGAAATCCCTGATTTCATATAGAATTCTCTGTTTTGTATTGCTTGGTACATAAAAATGACTTTTTTTTTAGTTTTTAAGTTAAGAATAAAAACATATAAAAATACCAGAAGAGGCATAATAAACCAAGCCAACAAAATATTACTTTTCTCTACCATATAAGCATGAGAGTATAAAACATTTGGGGAGACTCTAGTTTAGGTCTAGTCAGGCAAATTAACAATTGTGCTAAGATATCATCTACAATATTCATTCTATTTCTAGCATTCTTTTTAAAATTAATTTATTTTTAGTTTACAACATTCAGTTCCACAAGCTTTTGAATTCTAAATTTTCTCCCCCTCCCTCTCTTCTCCTCATCCCCTCCCCAAGAAGGCACACAATCTGATATGGGTTCTACATATACCTTCACATTAAACATATTTTGACATTAGTCATGTTGTAAAGAAGAATTATAACCAATGGAACGAACCATGAGAAAGAAGAAACAAACAAAAAAGGAGAGAACAAATAATTTACTTCAATCTGCATTTAGACTCCATAATCCTTTCTCTGGATGTGGATAGTTTTTTCCATCATGAGTCTTTTGGAGTTGTCTTAGAACCTTGCATTGCTGAGAGTAGCCAAGTCTATCAAAGTTAGTCATCACGCAATGTGTCTGCAATTGTGTACAACGTTCTCCTGGTTCTGCTCCCCTCACTAAGCATCAGATCACATCAGTCTTTCCAGATTATTCTGAAGTCTGTCGGCTCATGATTTCTTATAACATAATAATTTGCCATTACATTTATATTCTACAACTTGTTCAATCATTCCCCAATTGATGGGCATCCTCTTGATTTTCAATTCTTTGCCACCACAAAAAGAGCTGCTATAAATATTTTTGTCCATACGGTTCCTTTTCCTACTTGTACTATCTCTTTGGGATACAGTCCTAGAAGTGGTGTGGCTGGGTCAAAGGGTATGCACATTTTTATAGCCCTTGGGCATAGTTCCAAAATGCTTTCCAGAACAACTGAATCAGTTCACAACTTCAGCAACAATGCACTAGTATTTCAATTTTCCTACATCTTCTCCAGCATTTATAATTTTCCTGTTTTGTCATGTTAGCCAATCTGACAGGAGAGATGTGGTACCTAAGAGTTGTTTTAATTTGCGCTTCTCCAATGAATAATGATTTAGAGCATTTTTTTTCATATGACTATAGATATCTTTAAATTCTTCCTCTGAGAAGTGCCTGTTCATATCCTTTGACCATTTATCACTTGGGGGATGACTTGTATTCCTATAAATTTGACTCAGTTCTCTGTATGTTTTAGAAATGAGGCCTTTATCAGATATACTGGTTGTAAAAATTCTTTCACAATTTTCTGCTTCCCTCACAATCTTGATTGTATTGGCTTTGTTTGTACAAAACCTTTTCAATTTACTGTAATCAAAGTTATCCATTTTGCCTTTCAAATGTTCTCTATCTCTTGTTTGATCCTAAATTCTTCCTTTCTCCATAAATCTGACAGGTAAACTATTCCTTGCTCTCCCAGTTTGTTTATAGTATCAGCCTTTATATTTAAATCATGAATACATTTTGACTTTATTTTGGTATACAGTATAAGATATTGGTCTATGCCCAGTTTCTGCCATACTATTTTCCAGTTTTCCCATCACTTTTTGTCAAATAGTGAGTTCTTATCTCAGAAGCTGGAGTCTTTGGCTTTATCAAATAGTAGATTACTATACTCATTGAATACTGTGTCTTGTGTACCTAACCTATTCCATTGATCCACCACTCTATTTCTTAGCTAGTATCAAGTAGTTTTGATGATTGCTGCTTTCTAATACAGCTGAAGTTCTGGTATGGCTAGGCCACCTTCCATAGCATTTCTTTTCATTAATCCCCTTGATATTCTGAAACTTTTGTTCTTCCAGATGAATTTTGTTACTATTTATCCCAGCTCTAAATAATAATTTTACATAATCTGATAGAAATGGCAGTAAATAAGTAAATTAATTTAGGTAAAAGTGTCATTTTTATTGTATTAGCTCACCTACCCACAAGCAACTGAGGTTTTTTCCAGTTATTTAGATCTGACTTTATTTGTGCGAAAAGTGTTTTGTAATTGTGTTCATATAGTTCCTGGGTTTCTTTTGGCAGGTAGACTCCCAAATATTTTGTAATGTTTACAGTAACTTTAAATGGAATTTCTCTTTCTATCTCTTGCTATTGGGCTTTGTTAGTAATATATAGCAATGCCGAGGATTTATGTGGGATTGTTTTATATCCTGAAACTTTGCTAAAGTAATTTATTATTTGAAGTAATTTTTTACTTGATTCTTTCTAGGATATACTAAGTGTATCATCATATCATCTGCAAAGAGTGATAACTTAGTTTTTTTCTTCGCCTATCTGAATTCTTTCCATTTCTTTTTCTTCTCTTATTGCTAAAGCTAACATTTCTATTACCAAGTTGAATAACAGGGGTGATAATGGACATCCTTGTTTTCTCCCCTGATCTTACTGGAAATGCTTCTAGTTTGTCCCTATGGCATATAATACTTGCTGATAGTTTTAGGTAGATGCTACTTATGATTGTAAGGAAGACTGTTTATTCCTATGCTTTCTAGTGTTTTTAATAGGAATGGGTGTAGTACTTTGTCAAAAGCTTTTTCTGCACCTATTGAGATAATCATATGGTTTCTACTAGTTTTCTTGTTGATATGATCAATTATGCTGATATTTTCCTAATATTGAACCAGCATTGCAGTCCTGGAATAAATCCTACCTGGTCATATTATATCATAGCTGTGATAAGTTGCTAATATTTCATTTAAAATTTTTGCCTCTATATTCATTAGGGAAAGCGGTTGATAATTGTCCTTCTCTGTTTTTACTCTTCCTGGTTTAGGTATCACTACCATATTTGTGTCATAAAAATAATTTTGTAGGACTCCTTCTTTACCTATTTCCCCAAGTAGTCTACAAAGTTTTGGAATTAGTTGTTCTTTAAATGTTTGATAGAATTTGCTTGTAAATCCATCTGGGCCTGGAAATTTTTTCCTAGGGAGTTTGTTGATGGCTTGTTCAATTTCTTTTTCTGAGTTGGGTTTCTTTAGGTATTTTACTTCCTCTTCTGTTAATCTGAGCAATTTATATTTTTGTAAATATTCATCCCTTTCCTAAGATTGCCAAATTTATGGGTGTACAATTTGGGAAAGAATTCCTAATTATTGTTTTAATTTTCTCTTCATTAGAGGTGAATTCACCCTTTTTATTTTTGATGTTGATAATTTGTTTTCTTTCTTTTTTTAAAATCAATTTGACCAAAGGTTTATTGGTTTTCTTGTTGTTTTTTTTTTCATAAAACCAGTTCTTAGTTTTATTTATTAGTTCACTAGATTTCTTATTTTCAATTTTATTAATCTCTCCTTTTGGTTTTCAGTTTTTCCAGTTCAGTATTTAATTGGGGATTTTCAACTTTTTCTTTTTCTAACTTTTTCAGTTGTATGCCCAATTCATTGATCTCCTCTTTCCCTATTTTATTCATGTAAGCATTCAGAGATATAAAACTTCCCCTAAGAACTCCTTTGGCTGCATCCCATATGTTTTGGTATGTTGTCTCATTATTGTCATTCTCTTGAGTGAAGTTATTGATTGTTTCCATGATTTGTTCTTTGGCCCACTCATTCTTTAGGATTAGATTATTTAGTTTCCAATTAATTTCTAGTCTATCTTTCCAGGACCCTTTATTACATATAATTTTATTGCATCATGATCTGAAAAGTATGCATTTAATATTTTTTCCTTTCTGCACTTGATTATGAGGTTTTTATGCACTAGTACATGGTCAATTTTTGTGTATGTGCCATGTGTCACTGAGAAAAAGGTATACTCCTTTCAATACCCAATTTTCCCCACAGGTCTATCATATCTACTTTTTCTAAAATTCTATTCACCTCCTTGACTTTTTTCTTGTTTACCATGAGGTTATATTTATCAAGTTCAGAGAAGGGGAGGATGAGGTCCCCCACTAGTATAGTATTGCTGTGTATTTCTTCCTGTAACTCCCTTAACTTCTCTAAGAATTTGTATGCTATACCACTTGGTGCATATATGTTTAGTAATGATATTACTGCATTGCCTATGGTGCCTTTTAGCAGGATATAGTTTCCTTCCTTATCTCTTTTGATTAGATCTATTTTTGTTTTTGCTTTATCTAAGATTAGGATTGCTACCCCTGCTTTTTTTTACTTTAACTGAAGCACAATATATTCTACTCCAACCTTTTACCTTTACCCTGTGTGCATCCCCCTGTTTCAAATGTGTTTCTTATAAACAACATATTGTAGGATTATGCTCTTTAATCCATTCTGCTATTTGCCTTTGTTTTATGGGAGAGTCCATCCCATTCACATTCACAGTTATGATTACTATCTGCATCTTTCTCTTCATCTTATTTCCCACCTTTTAATGTTTTTATTTCTCCCTTCTCCTTTTCCCTCCTCAAAAGAGTTTTACTTTTGACTGCCACCTCCCTCAATCTTCCTTCCCTTCTATCAGTACCCCTCTCTTTTTTCTCCCCTTCCCCCTCCTACTGCCTGTAGGACAAGTTAGATTTCTATACTTAAATGAATATGTTATTCCCTCTTTGAGCAAAATTGAATAAGAGTAAAGCTCAAACAATGCTCATCTCCTTTCTTTCCCTCTACTATAATATGATTTTGTGCCTCTTCATGTGATGTAATTTATGCTTTTCTGCCTGCTCCTTTCCTCTTCTCCCATTAAAATCCCTTTGTACCCCTTTAAGCTTTGTATCATCCCATCAGTTAATTAATATCCACACCCTCTATTTATGTATATCCTTTATAAATGTGGTAATAAATATACAATTCTCAAGATTAGGAAGTATCATCCTCCCATATAGGGATGTAAACATTTTGCCCTTATTGAATAGCAAGGTTTTTTTTTTTCCCTCTTTAACTTTTTATGCCTCTCTTGAGTCTTGTATTTGAAGATCACATTTTCTGTTGAGCTCTGCTGATTTCCAGACCTTTCTGATGAAAAGGGCAGAGCTTATTTCATTGAATGTCCATGTCTTTGCCTGAAACACCATGCTCAATTTTGCTGGGTAGTTTATCCTTGGTTCTAGTCCAAGCTCGTTTGCCTTAGGGAATGTCATATTCCAGTCCCTCCAATCTTTTAATGTAGAAGCTGCATGGTCCTGTGTGACCCTAACTGTAGTTCCTAGGTATTTGAATTTTTTTTCTGGCTGCTTGCAGCATTTTCTCTTTGAGCTGATAATTTTGGAATTTGGCTACAATATTCTTTAGTGTCTTCAATTTGGGATCTGTTTCAGGAGGTGACTGGTGGATTCTTTTGATTATTTTTGCCCTCAGGTTCTCAGACATGAGGGAAATTTTTGTTGATGATTTCTTGGAAGATACTGTCCATGATCTTTTGTTTTTCACCATGGCTTTATGGTAGATGAATAATTCTTAGATTTTCTCTCCTGGAACTATTTTCCAGGTCAGTTGTTTTTCCAATGAAATATTTTACATTTTCTTCTATTTTTTTCATTCTTTAGATTTTGTTTGACTGATTCTTGGTGCCTTTTAGAGTCATTAGCTTCTACTTGCCCAATTCTAATTTTTAATGAATTGTTTTCTTCAGTTAGCTTTTGTGCCTCCTTTTCCATTTGGCCAATTTTTCCTTTTAAGGAGTTTTTTTCTCCCAATAGGCCTTGTACCTCCTTATCCATTTGGCCAATTTTACTTCTTAAGAAGTTGTTCTCTTCAGTGAATTTTTTTTTCATTTTGTCAATTGCATTATTAAAATCATTGGTCAATCTTTCTTCTACCTCTCTAATTTAGCTTTGAAATTCCTTCCTGAGCTCTTCTAAAAATGGTTTTTGGGCTTGAGACCAGTTCCTATTCCCTTTTGAGGATTCAGATGTGGGTATAGTGCCAAGGTGAGAGGTTTGGGAATCGCTACTGCTACTTGGTGATTCAGTCTCCTGGTGGGTGCTCTCACTCCACTATGGCCAAGTCTGCACTGGTGCAGCCACACACTGTGTGCTCTCCCATCCTGGTGTAACAGATCCTTCCTGTCGACCTTGCAGGCTGTCCTGGGCTGGAAATCTGCCACACTCTGTCTCCTAGTGGATCCTGCCACTCTAAAATTTGTTCACATTCACATTTAAGAGGTACCTGAAGGAATTTGTGGGATAGCTCAAATGAATTGCCGTTTTCACTCCACCATCTTGTCTCTGCCTCCTAGAATTCTTAACTAGTTATTATTTCTTTTGAATTCTTGCTCTAAATAATACTAGAATCATTAAACTGGCATTTATATGGTGTTATAAGGATTATGAAATATTTTACATGTATTATTTTCATTTAAGCATCCCAACAACCTTGTGAAGTGAATAGCTAGAAGTAGCAGCAGTCTTGTTTTAAAACGAGGAATCTGAAGCTCAGATGAGTTTGGTAACTAGTCCAGGGGTGGGAAACCTGTGGCTTCCAAGCCATACATGTCCTTGAGGTACTTGGGTATGGCCTTTTGACTGAGTACAAGTTTTATGGAACAAATCATTTTATTAAGGGCATTTGTTCTGTGAAATTTGGATTCAAAGGGCTGCACTTGAGAACCTAGAGATCATCATCATACTTTGCATTAATTAGTCCATGGACATGTAGTTCACAAAGACAGTCAGAAGTGAGATTGGAACCCAAGCAGACCTCACTACATTTTTAACATCATATTCATTATTCCATAATTTACCTTAGATGTAGCTAAGTGGTCAAATGGCTCACAGGTTAACCTTGGAGAAGGAAATAAGGATATGTCAGATATGTAAGTGTCATTCCCTGATGTATTGATTTCACCTTGTAGTCCTTCCAGTGAACTTAAGCAAGGAGGATCTCCATGAAGGTAATTATGCTATTCATTTTGATTAATTAAATGAAAGCACAAAAGAGAGAGACACAAGAAAACAAAGTAAAATGGGAAAAATATCTATTGCCGTAATTGTGTATATATACATATATATATATACACACATATACATGTGTGTGTGTATATATATATATATGTATATATATACATATATATGCAAATCAGGAAGACCTGAATTCAAATCTAGCTGTGGAAGTTATATGACTTTGAGCAAGTCTCTTAAACCTCTGCTTTTTTCCATTTCCTCTTCTGTACAATGGACATAATAAAAGCACTTACCTCCCAAGGCTGTTATGATGACCCAATGAGATAATATTTGCAAAGCATTTAGTATGGTATCTGGCACACGGTACGCATTATATAAATATTAACTATTAGTATTATAAAAGTAGGCATTGATTAAGTTAGTTTTTAGATAGATGACAGACAGATGAGAGATGAGAGAGATAGTAGACAGCTAGACAAATGATGTGTCATAGAAAGGTTGTAGATAGACATGATAGGCAGATGAACAGACGATAAATGCATAGAGATGATGGAGACTTCCTTACTGTAAATATAGTCACTCCTCTTTTGGCTTTATTATTAATTAATCACATCTAATTTAAGGAGATATGTAGAGGGACAGTTGACCCTTCCTCATCCCAACCAATAACTTTGAGTACTTTTTGTAGTAGAAAACAGTATGTTAGTCTGGCTGAATTCCACTGACAAAGCAGATAAAATTTTATTTTAGAGATAAAGGGAGAAATATATTTAACAAGAACTAGCAAACAATTTGACTTTAAAAGAAATTTCTAGCTCAGTGCAAACCTCCAAATCCACTGAAAATTATTTCAATAAATTCAGAGTACTTAACAGTAATGCCAATTATGTAAGGCACACAAGCCTTTCTGAAAATGGGATAAAATTATATTTATTCTCCATTCCAATTTGAATTACATTTATTCTCTATGCCCATTTGGATCTACCTTGCCACAAGGCTACATGGGATTTCTAGCTCCAAGCCAGTCAGAGAGAAAGATAGAGGGACAAATGGGTTTTGCATCTTTATGTCCCTTTTGTCAATTTGAATCCAGTCAGGTAACAAATGCATGAATACTTTCATCCTCATTTGAATTTCTATAAGCTGGTCAACAGAAAGTTGGAGCACAATTGTACTTTTTTAATTCAAAGTTCTCTGCAGATCTGATTACCAGTGTGAGAGTGGGGAGAACAGGGAACTGTCCTTTTACAATGGAAAATAAATTTACAATTGGTAGGCCTAACCCTATTAATAAGAAAAAGCTGCCTATTCAATAAGGTCACAAAGCTTCCCTATTAGATTGTAAGGTCCCTCTTGAGGGTATTGACTACTTCATTTTGTCTTCGTAGTTTTTGTGCCTGGCTCTATGCTTGGCAAATAGGAGGTCTTTAATGAATAGTTGCTGAATTGAATTCTTTCTAGAGCTAAGGGGAAGAAGTGATTATGTCCCCATTACTAGTGGCTAGAAAGTAAAGAGGCATAAATGGAAAATTATAATATTGCCAAGAATTTCTAAGGAGAAAGTATCTTCTCATCCTTGACCTCCAGAATCCATTAAAGCCTCAGTACTACCTCCTCTCTGACATATTTTTTTTGATTTTCCCCCAGTTTTTCATGTTCTGCCCCAACTCAAATTAACTTTAATAATACTTATTTTTGTCCATGTATAAAGTTACACACCCCCCTTTTCCCTGAGAAGTAGTTGATAATTTTCTTGAAGGTGGTGATTATCTTATTTTTGTCTCTTTACTCAAAACCTAGAAGAATTAAGTACTTACATGAAGAAAATAATAAATGTTGAATTGAACTAACTGGAATTTCCCAAAACAAAAGAACACATGTGAAACTTAGTGAACCCAAGGTTGGGCACAAAGAATAGTGAGGGTAAATATTATTTAAGGAATAGAAACAAAAGAGATAGAAGACTTTGGCTTTGTTCAGAAGCCTTATACTTACATATTATACATACTTTCTTTACAAAGAATGACAAAGTTTTGGTTATGGCAAACACCAAATGCCACCACCAAAAATGAAATTTATTGTTGTACCAGAAGCGAGCGAGACACACCACAGAGTATAAGTTTTAAGGGGAGAATTTATTAGCCGGCGGCCATCGGGGTACGGCACCACAAATCAATGGCAAATGTGTTGGGGTGATGGCTTGGCTTATATAGGATATGGGGGTACAGAGTAGGGGGGAAGAGGAACAAAGGTCCTGGCTGATCAAAAGATTCAGTCAGGTTATCATACTAGTGGGATAATCTCATTTACATTCCTTGGTGGAGTCACAGAGTCCCAGGGATATCTCCCAGGAAGGGTCTATCAAGTTATCTCTCAGTGGGATGGTCCTATCTATTGACATTCCAGGAAGGAACCAAGGAGTCTCAGGGATATCTGCTAGACAGGATCTGCCAGGTTATCTCTCAGTGGGATGGTCCTATCTATTGACATTTCAGGAAGGAGCCATGGAGTCCCAGGGGGTTTGCTAAATACCAAAGATATCTGAGTCCATTCTTTCTGGGGGGGGCCTGTCAGTAGCTAGGGGTTACTCAGGGGTTCCTAATTTTCCTTGTATTACATTATTATATTTTAATAGATAAGAAATGAGTGGTTACTGACAGAATTCATTTCAGAGTAGTTGCCTATGTACACCAAAATCTTTCAGGCCTTCTAGAAGTACAAATTAACACCTCTTCAAAGAAATAGTAAAGTTGAAAAAAGCTCTTCATGCAATTACAACTCCAACACTGTCTATTTAAACAGGTTGTTGACACTGAAAAATGGGAAATGGACAAAGGAAAAGAAAATGACTTTGCCATAGTTTTTAAAAATGCTTGATTATGTACGGCAACTACTACAACTTAGGGGGGTGGAACCCAACCACATCACACAACAAACACGATCTCCTTGGAAAGCAGAGAAAATGTGGCACCCAAAGGTCCTATCAGTTTTAGAATACAAACTCATGTTAAAAATATAACTTACAATACTTAAAGTATTAAAAATAGTACTACATCATAAAAAACAGTGCAGGGGAAAATAACAATAATAGTTACCATTTATATAGTACCCTCTCCGTATCAAGAAATAAGTTAAGGACTTTACAAATCTTCTCTCACTTAATGCTCACAACAACTCTGGGTAGTAGGTTCCTTATTACCCCTATGTTATGACTGAGGAAACTGAGGTGGAAAAAGATTAAGTGATTTACCCAGGGTCACATAGCGAGTAAATATCTGACACTGGATTAGAACTCATATCTCTCTGAATCCAGTCCCAGCACTCTAATCATGGCACCATTTAGCTGTGAACAGAGTTCAATATAAAAACCAAATAAACAAGATCAAACAAAGTATATTTGTAAATGAAATTCAGAAGACAACAAATAGTAGCAAATTAGAACAGATTTGCCAGTGTTTCTATAGTGATCTATTTTCAGCTTTAGTGGCAGTAGACCCAATGCATTTGGACTCTTAACCCATAAGCACTATATCCAATGAAAGGAGAGGTGAAATAAACTATTAAAAGGATGTGAGTGACCTTTGATATGTGGGGATAGATTTATTGTGTATTTATTAAATAATAGAAATAACAATCACATAGTATAAGAAGGCACAGAGAGGATTTGATATACACTGGTGGAATGAATATTTAAAATGACAATGTCAACAGATCCATTGAAGTACTGAGGAATACTGTTTATAACAATGAGCATAGAACATACCTTAAATTGTATTATAAAGCAGCAATTAACAAAACTACTTGGTACTGGCTAAGAAAGAGTGGTAGATTAGTGGACTAGGTTAGGTACACAAGATGCAGTAGTCAATGACTATAGTAATCTACTCTTTGACAAACCCAAAGACTACAGTTTCTGGAATAAGAACTCATTATTTGACAAAAACTGCTGGGAAAATTTGAAAATAGTGTGGTAGAAACTAGGCATAGACCAACATCTTACACTGTATACCAAAATAAAGTCAAAATATGTTCATGATTTACATATAAAGGCTGATACTATAAGAAAACTGGGAGAGCAAGGAATAATACCTGTCAGATTTATGGAGCATGGAAGAATTCATGACCAAACAAGCAATAAAGAACATTATGAAGTACAAAATGGATAATTTTGATTACAGTAAATTGAAAAGTTCTTGCACAAAGCCAATACAACTAAGATTAGGAGGGAAGCAGAAGACTGGAAAAGAATTTTTACAACTAGTATCTCTGATAAAGGCCTCTTTTCTAAACTGTATTGAGAACTGAGTCAAATTTATAAGAATCAAAGCCATTCCTCAACTGATGAATGGTCAAAGGATATGAACTGGCAGTTTTCAGAAGAAGAAGTTAAAACTATCTATAGACATATGAAAAAATACTCTAAATTACTATTGATTAGAGAAATGCAAACCAAAACAATTCTGAGGTACAACATCACACATATTGTCTAAAATGAGAAAACAGGAAAGTTTTAAATGCTGGAGAAGGTGTGGGAAAATTGGAACCCTAATGCATTGTTGGTGGAGTTGTGAATTGATCCAACCATTCTGAAAAGCAATTTGAAACTATGCCCAAAGGGCTATAAAACTGTGCGTACTCTTTGACTCAGCAATACCACTTCTAGGTCTATATCCCAAAGAGATCATACAAGTAGGAAAAAGACTCATATGTACAAAAATATTTATATCAACTCTTTTTTGGGGGCAAAGAATGGAAGATGAGACAATGCCCATCGATTGGGGAATGGCTGAACAAGTTGTGGTATATGAATGTAATGGAATACTATTGTGGTATAAGAAATGATTGAGCAGACAGACTTCAGAAAAGCCTGGAAAGTCTTACATGAATTGAGGCTGAATGAAGTGAGCAAAACCAGGAGAACACTGTGCACCCTAACAGCCACAATATGCCATGACTAACTTTGATAGACTTATCTCTTCTTAGCAATGCAAGGATATAAGACAACTCCAAAAGACTCTTGATGGAAAATGCTGTCCACATCCAGAAAAAGAATTATGGAATCTGAATGCAGATTAAGTATATTATTAGTTCTCCTTTTTTCCTTTTTTTTTGTTTGATTCTTCTTTCTCTTGGTTTTTCCCATTGGTTCCAATTCTTCTTTACAACATGAATAATGTGGAAATAGTTTCAATATGAATGTATATGCTGATCCTACCTCAAATTCCATGCAGTCTTGGGGTAGGGAGAGGGGAGAAATGGGGAGAAAATTTGGAATTCAAAATCTTATGGAAGTGAATGTTGAAAACTAAAAATAAATAAATAATATTTTTAAAATGTTTAAGAAAAATAACAGAGGGCATAGAGGCTTATGGGTTGTATTTCCTGTCTTTTACACAATTCTTACAGTTCACTATGAGGTCAGAAGTTTGGAATAGATGCCTAAGGATATAGGATGATACTGGTTCTCAAAGACATATCAATATTATTCCCATCAAATGTTCCTTCCTCTGAACTCTCCCCTTTATTATTGATAGAACCTACTATTCTCCAAGTCATCTAGGCTCATAACCCACGTGGCAACCTCAAGTCCTCATCCTTTCTCACACATTCCTACTTATCCAATTTGTTGCAAATTTATTATGATTTTACCTTTGTAATACCTCTTATATATACCCCTTTTCCTCTATGACCCTGCCACCACTCTGGTGAAGGCCTTCATCACTTCGTACTTAGACTATTTCAACAGTCTCTCTCTGCTTTAGTCAATTCTCCACTGAGTTGTCAAACTGATCTTTCTTAAGTTTAGGTCTGATCATGTCTTTTCTCCTCCATTCAATAAAGTCCACTGGCATGCCATTATCTCAGATTTATATATACACACACATATATGTATGAGTGTGTGTGAGTGTGTGTGTATGTATTTGTGTGTGTGTGTGTGTGTGTGTCTGGCACTCAAAGTCCTTCAGAACCTGGCTTTTCCCCACCTTTCCAGTCTTCTTACATCTTGCTCACCTTCACATACTCCACGATACAATGACCCTGACATTCTTGATTTTTCTTGTACAACACACTCCATATTCAGACTCCACATACATTTGCTAGCAGTCCTCCATGTCTAGAATACTTTCTCTCATCCTCTCCGTTTTCTGACTTCTTTTAAGGTCAAGTTAAAATTCCATCTCCTGGGAGAGTCTTTTACCAATCCACCTTAAGGGTAAAGCATTCTCTCTGTTATCTCCAATGTATCCTGCATATATCTTGTTTATACTTGTTTTGTGTCTTTTTCCCCAGTTAGACTGAGAATTCCTTGAGAGCGGGAATTGTTTTCAGCCTTTTTTTTATCCCCAATGCTTAATGTAGTATACAGCTCATAGTAGGCACTTAAACAACTTTATAATTAACACATGAGAAATGCCTAGCTATGTAAAAATATCACATTATTAGAAGATAAATATTTCTGAAATGACAAAAAACCAGAATCAAATATTTCTACTCTCATTCAAAGACCAAACATAATTACTGAATTATGTAATTTGAATAGCACACTAATCTTGAATGGCATAAATGAACTCATAAATAGAAAAATTAGAGAAGTTAGCACATGCAGGAAGAAAATAAAACTTAGTGTGCAGGTAATAAAATATCCCCATACTATATGCAAAAACCTCTCATATAACCATGAAAATAAATTTATTCATGACCCCCACAAAAAAAAACTAGGTGTGCCACCTAGCTGCCCCTCAAATCACAAAGCACAACTTTAATATTAACATGCATTTACATATTGGTTTAAGGAGTGTTTCCTCTACTTTAGTTTTTTTTTTTTTTTTGTGGGGGTCATGAAGTCTCAGCTATAGGCCAGTAGATGACGGTTACAACATGGCTGAACTCAATAAATATGACATAGAATAACTTTTTGGTCAAGTCATCATCGGATTGCAATAAGTTTTACACAAGGTAGCTATTATACACTAAGAAAGGGCACGGGGCAGATATATATCCTGAGTGAAAAGGCTTGCTTAGAAAAAGTGAATTGAGGCAATGGGAAAAGTACTGTGCTTGGAATCAGGAAGACCTAAGTTTAAATTCAGCCTCACATTTTAATAGCTGTGTGACTTTGGGCAAATCACTGGACTGCTATTTGCCTCAGTTTCCTCATCTGTAAAATGAGGATCACAAAAGCACCTACCTCCCAGGCTTGTTGTCTCAAATTCCATGATATTTATAAAGCACTTAGAACAGTGCCTGGCATATAGTAAGCACTACAAAAATGCTAGCTATCATCACCATCATCACCAACAATTCTTTTTGGTCTCACTTGTGCATGCTGGTAAGGAAAAGAAAGTCATTAACTGTAGTTACAACTACTCTTTGGCATATTGCTTATGCTTTTAATATGTTTTACTTTTTAGTAATTTCTGCATATGTTTTATTTCCCAAATCACATTGTAAGCCCCTTGAGGGTAGAAATAGATTGTCATTCATTTTTTTTATCTTACATGGTACCTAGCAGAAATACTTTGTGCACAGTAGTACACAAGATTTGTTGACAGAATGAGCAAATATCCCCTTTGAATAAAAGTAGCAAGCTACAGTCTGTGAGCACAAATAAGTTATTTAATGCTTCTGTCATAGCTTTCTATCATAACTAACATATATGTGCTAGAAGCAGTGAAAACTGAACATATACTCTGACATGTAGAGATTTTCACTGTGTGGAATCTTAACGATTTCTTTTTAATTATCAAAGTATAGCAGGATTGGGCACATTTTATTTTTTGTCACTTTAGGTTTAATTTGGTTCACAAATTGTCTTCTAAAACTACATGTGACATATGACATATTAGTACATATGACAGCTAAAAATGCAGGCCAGATATCTACTAAAAGGAAGCCAAATCAGAGACAGAAATCCTAGAGTGGTTAAATAACCAACATCTAGTTATTTACTATGGTACTGATACTAAGTGATTAAAACTCTGAACTGCTTTGTGTGTTTGATAGACTTGGTTACAAAAATGTTAATGTAATATTTTGCAATATGATATTCTACACGCCAAAAAATTTTTTTGGAGATTTCAAAAAGATTCAGACCAAATGTTTCCTTCCTCAATGTGCTTCCTCTTATTAAGTTTCTGAAAATATTCATTAAGTGCACACAATTGTCTAAGAAGTCTTGGGAAACTTAGCAATGGATCCAAAGGATATAACATTAACTCTTCCCTTGCTAGGCAATCACATGTAATTTCGCTATAAATGATGCTCCTTAGGCTATGGGGATGTGAAATGGGTCTTTTCTAACTAAAGTTGCTATGTAACATTAAGAAAATGGCTATGAAAGCAAAGTTAATGTTCTCAGTTGCAACTACTTAGCAAAGGCATTTAAACAAATCGCAGTCTCACTGCGGATTTACTGCAACATGGGAACTCCTTTACCATGCTTTGTTGGAGATGCCTTCATTCTCCAAACAACAATAACCATTAGTACTTTTTACCTTCCAAGTGGTTCACAGACATTAACTAATTAATACGCAACATTATTGTGAAGTGATTATTTTACCCATCTTACAATTAGTGAAACAGTAGGAAGGCAAGCCACTTGGCAGAAACTACAAACTAGAAGAATGTAATAAGAGGTCAGATATCAGGAATTTCCAAATTTAAGCAGTGGGGTTACATAGTTCTTCTTTCTCTTTATTTTTACTTTATAAAATTTAATTTTTATAACAAACATCAGCTCCCAAAATGTTCAAAAATTACTTTAAAAATTTGCTCTCACTCTAAATTAACTTTCAAATCCAAACATCTCAAATATTGGCTGAATATTTTTTTAAAAAAATCGTTATTTCTGGGTATGATTCATAGTAACGAAGCCATTTTCCTGGGGATGGTCAAAACTGTAACTCTGATCTCTCTGCTTGCTTTAATAAGCATTATTGTTTCAAATAACATTTGATTAAGCTAACATATATTAAGCAACTACGGTGTTGCCATCTAGATGAGAATGCAAAAACAAAAACGCAATGAAGAAGCTTTTGTTCTACAGGGAATAAATAACATGTGTGAAGCTAAACAAAAAATATATAGCAAATAAAGAAAAAAAATCAGGGAAAAGTGATCACTAACGAAGGAAATCGAGAAAGAGTGCCTGGTACAAAGCAGTGCTTGAGCAGAGATTTGAGGAGAGCTGGGGATTCCAAGAGACAAAGGAGAAAAGTCTCTGCAAAGGTACAAAGACAGGAGAAGGAGGGTTGTATGTAGGGAAGATCAAGAAGGTCAGGGTGAGAAACAAAATTCACATACCTAAGATAAAGTGTGCAGACAAATAAGGAAAAATCTTTATGTCCATTATAAGCTTGGAATCCAAGATATAGAGACAAAAAAAAATTATAAGACCAAAAGCCATTCCTTAACAAATAAGTAGTTGTAGCATTAATGGAATCTGAAGATCTTCCTCTTCCATTAATAGGCCCATGTGACCATACCCCACCAATCACGGATTTTCTTTTTTTATTTTCAGTTAACAACACTCAGTTCTACATAATTTTGAGTTCCAGATTTTCTTCCCTCCCTCCCCGCATTCCTCCCCAAGACAGCGTGGGATCTGATGTATCTTCTATGTATAACTAATTTACACACTGGTCAAGTTGTAGAGAAGAATTATGACCAATGGAATGAATCATGAGAAAGAAGAAACAGACCCAAAAAACTCTCCAAAACAAAAACAAAAGAGAGGAAAAAAAGGGGAAAAAAAGGCGAGCATAACGTGTGCCTCAATCGGCATTCATACTTCATAATTCTTTCTCTGGATGTAGATAGTATTCTCCATCGTGAGTCTTTTGGAGTTGTCTTTGCACCTTGTATTGCTGAGAAGAGCAAAGTCTGTCAGGGTTAGTCCTCACAGAATCCATATATCTGGGGTTGTGTATAACATTCTCCTGGCTCTGCTCCGCTCACTCAGCATGATGTCGTGTAGGTTTTTCCAGGTTGTTATGAAGTTCGTATCATCCCCATTTCTTATAGCACAATAGTATTCCATTACCTTCATATACCATGGCTTGTTCAGCCATTCCCCAATTGATCGGCATCCCCTTGATTTCCAATTCTTAGCTACTACAAAAAGAGCTGCTATAAATATTTTTGTACATATGGGTCCTTTTCCCACTTGTGTGATCTTTTTGGGATACAACCCTAGAAGTGGTATTGCTGGGTCGAAGGGTATGAACATTTTTATAGCCCTTTGGGCATAGTTCCAAATTGCTCTCCAGAATGGCTGGATCAGTTCACAACTCCACCAGCAATGTAACAATGTTCCAATTTTCCCACATCCTCTCCAGCATTTAGCATTTTCCTGTTTTGTCATTTTGGCCAATCTGACAGGAGAGATGAATCACGGATGTTTTTGACATCCTGGGTGAAGACTCCGCATGTGGGCTCTCATGCTTTCGATCACATGGGCTTTCACCAACCAGGTGCTGAGTAGGATTGTATATATAGAAAGCTTCGAGAAAGCCAGCACTCAGAGGGTGAGGTGGGCTGAAGAAGGAGGAGGAGTAGGAGGTGGGGGAGGGGAAGAGGGCGGTGGAGGAGGCACATGAACAGCAAGTGTTGAGTGATCTGGTGAAGGTGGCAGCAATAGCAGCAGGAGCAGAGACTAGCTGAAGGCCAGAGACTCACTAAAGAGCAGAGACTCTCTGGAGGGGCACCCTGCCCAGGGAAAGAGATTAGCCTAAAACACCTTTTTAAGTAGTTGTTATCAAGAAGCCTCCAGGTTGTGAAGTGACTTGAGATGGCAGCACTCTCTGGGCTGGTAATATGTGTGAAGACCTTTGTTGCCCTGTTAAGATTTGCTTTCCTGCATTTCCATAGTGATATCTTGCCTGGTATTAGTGTATGGAATACATGTTATAGGGGTTCAGTGTTAAGTGAGGAATGCCTATTATACCTGTTGATTTGATCCTTAAAATACATTTGCGTGTTCATAGCAGCTGAACGTATCACATTGACCATAGAGTAGTTAAAGTATATAAGCTAAATATTCACAAAAGAAGAAGTGAAAATTACTAATAACCATATAAAAGAATGCTCCAAATAATCAGAAAAAGAACTACAAATAAAAATAACATAGAAGTTTTCCCTTCACACTCCTCAAAATGGCAAAGATGTGAAAAGATGGGGATAGTCAGGGTTGGACAATAAGAAACTTAGACAATGTAGTGCATTTTTGGTTGAGCTATGAATTAGTAAAAACATTTATAAAAATAATTAGGAATCATGCAAATTAAGTGACCAAAATGCCCTTATCCTTTGACCCAAAGATTCCACTACTAGGAATAAACTCCAGGGAAGTAACTGATATAAAGAAAGTTTCCTTGAACACCAAAGTATTTTTAGTAGCACTTTTTGTAGCATTAAATAACTAGAAACAAAGAAGATATCCATACACTGGGAATAGCTAAAGAAATAATACATGAATGTAATGTAATATGACTATGGCTGTATGGACAAATACAGAGACACAAGGAAAGGCATAGATGAAATAAGGAAGAGTGAAATAAATAGAGCCCAGACAACAATATACATAATGATAATGCAAGTGGGGGCAAAGCCAAGATACAGAAGAAAAGCCAAGAAGCTGCCTGAGTTCTCCCCAGTTTGTAGTGGGAGAAGAGAAAGGCGGGAGGCAGAATGCAACAAATTATATCACATGAAGAGGTATGAAAGCCCATTACAGTAGAGGGAAAGAAGAAAGGTAGTATGCATTGTTTGAACCTTACTCACATTGGATTTGGCTTAAAGTGGGAATAGCATACACACTCAGTTGGTTAAAGAAATCTGTTACTCTATAAGGAAGCAGGAGGGAAAAGGGAAAAGAAAAGGGAAGGGAGATAGAAGAGAGGGCAGACTGAGGGAGGTGGTGTTCAAAAGCAAAACACTGGGGAGGAGGGACAGGGTGAAAAGAGAGGGAGAGAAAAGCATAAACAAGGGAAACACAGGATGGAGGGAAATATAGAGTTAGTAATCATAACTGTGACTGTGAATGGGATGACCTCTCCCATAAAATGGAAGTGAAAAGCAGAGTGGATTAAAAACTAGAATTATATAATATGTTGTTTATAAGAAACATATTTAAAGCAGAGAGACATACACAAATCAAAGGTAAAAGGCTAGAACAGAATATATTATGATTCAGTTAAAGTAAAAGAAAAAAAACAGAGGTAGCAATTCTGATCTCAAAGCAAAAGGAAAAATAGATCTACTTAAAGAGACAGGAGAGGAAACCACATCTTGCTAAAAGCTCCCAATATCAATATTAAACATAAATGCACCAAGTGGTATAGCATCCAGCTTCTTTGAGAAGATGTTAAGTGAGTTAAAGGAAGAAACAGACAATAAAACTGTACTATTTGGGGACTTCAACCCCTCCTCCCCTCCCCATCACATAGCTAGATAAATCTAAGCACAAAGTAAACAAGAAAGTAGTTAAGAAGGTGAATAAAATTTTAGAAACATTAGATATGATAGACTTCTGGAGAAAATCAAATGGAGATATAAAGGAATATCCTTTTTCCTCAGTGGTACATGATACCTACACAAAAATTGAATATTAGGGCATAAAAACCTCACAATCCAATTTCAGACAATGATGCAATAAAAATTACTTGTAATAAAGGGCCATGGAAAGAGAGACTAAAAATTAATAGGAAACTAAGTAAGCTAATCCTAAAGAATGAGTTCATCAAATAAAAAATCTTAAAAACTATCAATAATAACTTCATTCAAGAGAATGACTATAATGAGACAACATACCAAAACTTATGGGATGCAGCAAAAGCAGTTCTTCTGAGAAGTTTTATATCTCTTAATGCTTACATGAATAAAATAGAGAAAGAGCAGATCAATGAGTCAGGCATGCAACTAAAAAATTTGAAATAGAACAAATCATGGAAACATATTTCCATATTAGTCATGTAGTGAAAGAAGAGAACAAAAGGGAAAAGCCACAAAAAACAAATGAAATATGAAAATAATATGCTTTGATCTGCATTCAGACTCTATTGTTTTTTCTCTGGTTGAGGATAGCATTTTCTGTCATGGGTCTTTTGGAATTGTCTTAGATTATTATATTGCTGAGAAGAGCTAAAACAATCATAGTTGATCATCCCACAGTGTTATTGTTACTGTGTACAATTTTCTCCTGGTTCTGCACGCTTCCCTCAGCATCAATTCATGTAAGTCTTTCCAAGTTTTTCTGAAATCCATGTGCTCATAATTTCTTATGGCACAATAGTATTCCATTACATTCGTACATCACAACCGGTTCAACTATTCCCTAATTGATGGGCATTCCCTCAATCTCTAATTCTTTGATCCCATAAAAAGAGCTGATATAAATATTTTTGCACATATAAATCTCTTTTTCCCTTTTTATGATCTCTTTGCGACATAGCAATAGTAGTGGTATTGCTGGATCAAAGGGTATGCACAATTTTATAACCTATATCAGATTACTTGCCATCTTGGGGAGGGGGAAAGGAGAAAAAGTTTAAACTCCAAATCTTACAAAAGTGAATGTTGAAAACTATCTTTACATGTAATTGGAAAAAAGCAAAATGTTATTTTAAAAAGTAAACTACAAAAAAATTAAACAAGTAAACAAACTAAAAAAATGCAAGTGGGAAAAACAACCACAAAAAGAAAGAAAATCAAGGCTGCAAAATTACAAAGAATAAGCGTGGGCCCAAGAAGAGAGAGGAGAAGACACCATTCCCCATTCTTTTGTATGGAGAAGGTTCATATTATGGAATATTGCTTATGTTTTAAGATTTTTTCTCTTTATGTGTAAGTTTTGCGGATCGATTTTTTTCTACTTTTTTGTCATGATTATTATATGGGGTGGATAGATGTAGGGGAGAAATGTAGGTGTTGTAAAAACAAGCACTGTCAATAAAAATTTCTTTCAATAAAAGAGTTGACCAGTGTGGCTAGAACATAGAGTTTTGAGGGAAAGTAATATGTAATCAGCTTGGAAAGACAAATTAAGTCTGATTATGAAGACATTTAAATGTCAAACAGAAGAGTTTGTACTTTGTTTGGATACAATATGGAGTCCCTGGAGTTACTTCAAGAAGGAAGTGGCACAGTCAAATCTGTACTTTGGAATATCAGTTCCCCTCACCTTCCTCTCCCTCTCTCCCTCCCTCCTCTTCTCTCTCTCTCTCTCTCTCACTGTGTATGTGTGTGTGTGTGTGTATGTGTGTGTGTGTGTGTGTGTGTGTGCATGTATGTATGTATTTATGTAGAATGGACTGGAGAGTGGGGGAAATGGATTAAGACAGATTGTTACAAGACAGGGATAGTAGAGTAATGGAGGCCATTACAATAATTTAGTTGAGAGGTGAAGAGGGTTTAACCTCAAGTGGTGACCGTTGGAAGAATAGACATTTTTGATAGTTGAAATTGTAGAATTATCTACCAGAGTTCACTGTCATGGTGGGTAAGCTAGTTCTTTTTCTTGACAGACAACATAAGTGTCTCAGGAATTAAGACTCAGTTCCATGTTGTAACATTCTGGTCACGAGAATTCAAAGAGATTTAAGGAATTCCAGAATTTCTCTGATCCTTTAGTTGGGAGCCTCACTATGTGTCACATGGCTAGAGAATCACTCAATTGAATAAATGCTGAATCTTTGGCTGAATATCCTTCTCCTGTTCTGAAGGTCCTTCCCTATGTAGGTATGAGCATATATCCTTTTGACAACTGTTAAATTACTACAAATGTTTCTCTTTGTTTTAATCTCCAGTCAGGTTAGCTTTGGCCTATTCAAATAGCCTACATTATCCTCTTTTCTTTGCAAATAAATTCCTCCACAGAATAAAGGTCCACAAATTGGAAAGACAGCGTGGAGCCAGATTATGAAGAACTTTAAATACTAACCAGAGGAGTTTGTATTTTATATTAAAGACACTTGTGAGGCACTAGAGCTTATTGAGCAGGAGAGTTCCATACATCTGTCCTCCAGGAGTATGACTTTGGCAACTGTGCAGAGAATGGGTTGAAAAGGGCAGAGAAAGTAGTCAGATGTTCCAATTATGAACTCCTTGCCTGTTAAGTCAAGCTACTCTGTTCCAATGTGTTCAATTCAATAGCCTACACCAACTTAATGTGATTAAGTTCTTTTAAAAATTATTCTGTCAAGATGAAAGTGTTTGGACATGAAAAAGAAAACTGAAGGAAGAAAAACCATTACTTGTAGCCAGAATTAATAACAGCAATAGTTAGCATTTCCTTCAGAAAGAAAAATACAGCAATTCTTGTGAAGTGAAATAACCTAATGAAGGATTCAACTTCTGCCTCATCGTTATAAAAAGTCAAATTTGTTTTCCTTCAATAGAGATGGTTCCCTTGATGATCAAGGTGGCAATCTGATCGATTTCTAGGATGAAATTAGCCCAGTTGATACGCATAATTCTCCTTTAGTGCTTCTGTGAGAGGGATTGACAGCTAAGTTTATTTTGTATTTTTTCCTTGCTCCTTGCTTTACTAATCTTATAAGCAATGTAGGCCAGAAGCTAGATTTTTAGCTGTTTATATTACTCACGAATCATATTCTATTGAATAGAGCTTAACTTTTTTCTTGATATATTTACACAGTGGAAAAAAGAACACAAAATTTAGGAAATGAGTCAGCTGTATCCTATGAAAATTCACAATGGTTTATCATATTGTCCTTACAAAACATTTTTAGCAAAATGTTTGAATCAATTTTCTTTTTTGGCTGTAGAGAAGACATGCCTCTAGGCTGGAAAATTAACTGTTCTCTAATCAAAAGAAGCTCAAAAGTTTTTGGACCTAAGCATGGACTCCCTTCTCTGTGTGTGTTGTGAGCAAGCTAAGTGAGTTGTGCATTGGCCATGCAAGGCTCTGCAATTCTACCAATCTGAACCATGTGAATGATTGATGTCTGTTCATATGAGGACGCAGTTAAAAGAAAAAGACATCAGAGAGTAATAACAGGCCTGGAAGTTACTCATGAATTATCTCTAACACTTAGAGTTTGTTTTCCAGAGAAGAATACTCAATGGTGGTTATTAGACTAGGTTTGGAAGTCATTGAAGACCTCTAAAGGTTATAGAGCATACAAGGGCAAAAACCAGGAAATTACTATGTTTTATCAAACTAGTAGATATGAAATATGCATGTGTGTAGTACTTGAGCAGTAAGCTATGCCTTTTGCTGCATGTTACATAGACAAGGAATATAGACAACTGTCCTCCCACTGTTTTGGCCGAAATTGGGAAATGATTATAACTACTAGCTTCATATAAACCATATAAATACATACATACATATATGTGTATGAAACAGTTCACATTAATTTTTGAGTTTTTATTCTTAACTTTAAAAATATCAAAATAAATTAAATTTACTTTTATAACCAGCTAAACCTGAAGACCTTTAAATCAATCAATATATTTATTGAGTATTTACTATGTTGCAAACATGAATAATGTGTCCCTTTCCATCTTTTATTTGTTTAGATACTTCTTGAATTGTGTACATACTTTCCATTTATGTGGTTACAGTGTGGATGTGTCTTGTTTTACTCCATGAAAGTCTTTACATATTTTTATAATATTCACTTGCAGTGCACCTTTAGTGTTCCATTGTATTGCTTGGAACATGGATTTCTTAGACCCTTGCAATTATGTTTTTAAGGGGTTTTGTTATTTGTTGCTGCTACTGTTTTTTGCCATTACAAAAAAAAGCAGAACATTAGTTTTTTAATTGTCCATTTTATCATTTTCAATAATAACATTACTGGGGAAAAGTTCATGATTGCTTTTATAATTTGTTATCATATACTGTCACCTTGTATTTCCATTAGCAGAATCAGTGTTACTGTACTAACTGTATGTCTATGGATAATTCAGTTAGCCTTTGGAAGCTTTAGATTCCTTACCACAGAGCAAATATACCCAGTGTCTCCTCACTCTGCATCTGGACCTCTCCTACTAGTTGATCTATGTATATACTTGCATACTTACAGTGATTATCTCGTTTCATCATCCATGGGACCGTTCTTCATAGTGCAGTTTTTCTGTTTCTCTCACTCGATATTAGCATTCTTCCCTTTCCCATAATATTGGCATATTTATTAATCTCCTGAGCTTAGAAGGGACTGCAAAGAGTGAACTGGATTGTAGGAGATTTTGACATGTCTACAAAAAAATGTGGGACTGGAAGATGGGACTAAAGGATGATGGGAAGAGAGGGAGCAGCATCTATTGTCCCTTCCCCAGCAGAGATCAACAGCAGAGATAAAGCCATTAGTAGAAAAATAAAAGAAACCACGGCAATGCAGTGTTTTCCCTCTTAGATCCAAGGAGAGAAGATAGATGAATAAAATGGTGACAGGAGGGGGAGGGGGAAAGGGAGAGGCAGAGAGAGGAGGAGGGGGAAAAGGAGGGGGAGGGGCAAAGGAAGGAGGTGGGAGAGACCACTGCCCATTATGGCAGTTTGCTGAGGCTTCACTAAGATTGAAAATGCCTTTTGGGAAATGAAGAGGAACTGATCCATCTCTATCCAGCTTTGCTGTCCTAATTGCTTATTCTTGAACAGGTGTATCCTTTTGCAATTGATTTTCTTGTCATGTATTAAGCTGTTTACTGACTTTTGCTCTTTCTAGAAAAGTTTTCTTGACCTGTACATGTATTTGTGTGCAGGCATTTAACTATTACATGAGAGTGCAGTGGTCCTGTTAGGTGGTGGATTAGCTGGAATCTCCAGCTTCCAGAACAGGGGTGATTTGTGTCTCCTGAGGGATTGAAAAGCCATTGTTTAGTTACATAAATGTTTCTGTAAGTCTCCCAATAAAGAGAAATTTAATACTAAACTTAGGTTTTCATTTCTGAAGAATGAGTTTGTTGTAACCTGGGGTACTGCTGAGAGGATAACTGTGGGTCACTGGGGTGAAAATTTGGTCCCTTAGTCTGAAGAGGAGGAATATACTGGAGATGAGGAAAGGGCAAGAGCCAGTGGTTTATATTTTTAGTTTTACTCTCTATCTTGACCTCTTTACTCTTGAGATATCCCATGGTTACAACATCACCTGTTTCCCGTCACTCAGGTTCAAATCCTAAGATACTTTTTATAATTGTCAAGCTATGGATTCTATTTCTTTTGATACTTACAAAACTTGTCTCTTTTCTTTCCCAATCAGCTCCTCTGTTCCCCAGTTCCTATCCTCATTACCTATTCCAGTACATCACCATTGTAATAAGCTCCTAATTTACTAATTTGCTCTAGTGAAATCTGCATTCTGCTGCCAAACTTAGGTTTCAAACTCACCATGTTTGTGAGCTCTCCTCCCCAAAAACTTTCCACAGCATTTACTGCTTTTGTTCCCTTGATAGATATGACAAATGTTAATGACTTTAATATTTTACAGGTGCCCAAACAGAATCCAATAAGGAAAGTGATTTACTAGAGAGGCATAGTGGACAGAACATTGGAACTTGAATAAGGGAGATCTGAATTCAAATTGGACCTCTGACATTTACTAGGTATTAATCATGACCAAGTCAATGAATTTCTTCAACTTTAACATAGAGGTGATAATAGAACGTATGTTCTATTGACAGCAGTGTTGTGAGCATTATATTTGGAAAGCATTTTCCAAACCTTAAAACGCTACATATGTGCCAGATATTATTGCTACCAAAGGTCACACAAATAATTAAGTGGAAGGATTCAGGCTTAAATACAGATCTCCTACCAGTAAGTCCAAGATTCTTTCCCTCATATGATAATGTCTCTCATTCATTCATTGTTTCAATGAGAGTCGAATTTTAAGCAGTTTTTAAAAGATATAAAATTGTTTCTTTGTATAACATTCACATTAGGAGAGAAACACAGAATCACAGAAAATCACTCAGGCCAGAAAAGTGGTCATCCAGGCTTCCCTTGAAGACTATCTGTAACAAGGACTATACTACTTCCTTAGGCATACCATTCTAATTTGTGTATCTCTAATTTTTTTAAGGAAGTTTTCAGTATTAAATCTGCCACTCCACTACACCCTTCATCATTCTTACTTGTGACTTCTTGGGTCAAGCACTACAAATTTAACCTGCAGCCCATGTGACAACCATTCAGTTCGACTCTGTTAATTTTTTTTCTCATTTTTCTTTGTGTTAGTAGCATGCAAACATGTAAAAACATAATTGAAGTTGTTGAGGAATAATTCATGGTAGAATATAAAAGCTTATTGTTTCTTTACCATGCAAGCAATTTTCAAAGCTTTTAAATGTAGGTTTCCTTTTAATGGGAAGATCAAAGGCATTGCTCCTCATGAAGTAAGAATTTTCTATTAATAGTAATTTTAGAAAAGGTAAGTTGTTCTCTAGTAATTAATTTTATTTTTTCATGATGTTCCCCATAGCAAAATTCAGAAATCAAAAGAGTATATAAGTAATCTTTATGATTGTTATTGATTAAAACATGCCAACACTGAGAGAAGAGGATGTGAGAATTTCAAAATGACTTTTGTATTCATTACTGTCAATCTTGAGTATTTGCTAATTTTAACTATGGTGTCCTGAGAACAGTATGTCAAAGTGTTAATAGTCTGATATATAAAGATGAAGGAATTGTACCTTTACTGGGTAGTATTTAAACAGGTGTTTAATCAGGGCAGTTTAGTGGTAATGACACCAATTAATCAAGGACCCCAAAAATTTCACCTTAGAACAAACCAACACCATTAAAATCAAGGAGATTAATGATGTTTATAAAAAACAACAACAACATGGCGACATAATTATCATTAGGACAATGTCAAGTGGCCTGTTGAATCTATGTTCTCACTCAACAAACAGAAGGTCCAGGCAGCTTTGCATAAATCATAATTCTCTGTGTTGGAAAAGAGAAGAAGGATTTTTTTTTTCCTCTCTCAACAATACTACCTTAGAATTCATACTTACCAATTAAAAAGAAAGAATCACCTAGTACATCTAACCTTCAAACCTGTGTGTGTAAGACAGCATGTAACTCCCTTGGTTTAGAAATTCTCTATTCTAAATGAAATAAAATTCAAGTCATGGTAGAATTCTTAGCATAGTGATCAAACTTTCCTATCTCAAGGGACTGTTGGATGTGTAAAGGTGGAATTGAGTCAAGTGCCAGAGTTATAGTATACATTACTAATGAGACCAAGATGAAAGGGGGGAAAACAGTAGCTATTAAAATTATTATAGCTTAGAGTTACTGCTGGGAGATTTATTTAAATACCATTAGCAAAAATCGTTATTTAGAAGTTGCAATTTATTGTTATGGTTGAATGCTTCAGTAGAACAATTTAATCCTTCTTTTTAACTCAAGTTAATTAAATCAGTTTTTATATCACTTGCAACAAATCCTTACTATCATTTTTGTACTCCTTGCTCAGAACAACAATTTTCAGTCAGTCTTTATTTGTGTTTGTGACCTTAGCTGTAAAAGCTGAGAAAAAAATAGTACTTTTTCTCTACTTTTAAAGGGTAAAGGGCATGATATATAATGAGCTAATCAAAGAGGCTAAAATTTGTTTGAGAGAAGTTTTTAAATCTCAAGTGTATGATTCATAACATGTTGTAATAGAAGAGATTAAGTTTTATAATTTTTTCTCACTCTCCCTCCCCCCCTCAAAAAAAATCACTGTTAAGTGAATAGAATCATGATTATTCCCATTTTTCAGAAGAGGAAACTCAGACTCAGGATGAAATGATTTGTTCAGAGTCACACTACAAGCAAGTGACAGAACTGGGGACTGAACCCAGATGTCTTCTGCATATAAGACAAGTGCCCCTTTCTCTACACAACGCTGCCTTTTGAATTTATATTTCATATATTAGTTGGCAGTTAAATAAGACATAAAGACTACCCAGCAGAGGCCTAAAGCTTTAGCAGGCATTCAAAAACAGTTCTTGATTGGTTGACAGCTTGAATCTTTACGTTTTAAAAGTTCTAGTTACAAAGAAACAAAAAAAGACCAAAAGTTTGTAAACTATTTAGGAAACCTGTGCCTACATATAATGAATGTTTTCTATTAAAAGTCAAAATACCCTATGTGTGTAAATCATCAAACAACATCACAAAAATGAAAGCAAATACATCTTATTGGATAGGAAAAAAATGGCCATTGATGTGGGGATAACATCAGAATTAGCCATCTGTATACAGTTATATTGTAAAAGAAAGGTCAAAATCAACATCAAATCAGAAGAAAATAAAGACACGATGACTCTTTATAAAATTACAATAATTTCAATAAGCCATTGGTGCCAAAAATATGAAACTCTACTATCATTTTGACCCATATAAATCTCTCTCTACAATCCGGAGGTTAAATAAACCCCAAACCATCTTACCTAGCAAATACTCAAATTCCTTGACAAGGTTAGAGATGTAGCAACCAAGGGCAACAATAATTTGTAACACAAGCTCATTTGTAAAACATCATGGAAGAAGGTGGCCTTATAAAATATTTGAAGAGCAGTGCAGATGAACACAAGTATGCAGAAATTTTGTAATGAAGACTCACCTAAGACATATTAACCCAAGGGTATTCAGAGATTACACTGGTAAGAGGACAGTAAGTAGACAAAAAAAATAAATAAATCAGTGCTTCACTGTCCTTATCATGTTCTATTTTCATCATCAATGTGTTAAAGCAATCAGTAAATGAGAAGGTTTCCCCCCCTCTCCCCCATTTGAATAGGCTTCAGGTGAGGCCCCAGGTGGGGCCCATGAAGGGAGGTCTGATTATATCTTTGCTCCCAAGTAGGCCCAAAACCCCTAGCTACTGGGTGCTGGGCCCATGTGGGCATGAGGCCCCCAGGGTCCTGGGGAGAGCTGCTGAGACCAGAGTCAATAGTGGGTGCCTGGGTTCTGGTAGATGACACCTAACGACTGTGTAAAAAGAAAGAATACAGCTTGCAGATTGAGACGTGGTGAAGGCAGGAGGAGGAGTGGAGGTGGCCGTGGCAGTGGCAGCAGCAGCAGCAGAAGCCAAAGTAGAAGAAGCTGAAGCAGCAGGCGCTGCTGAGAGCAGGACTGACCCACATGCAGACCGGAGAGTGCTGAGCAAAGGCTTGAGGCTAGTGGGTAATCTTCTTACCAGAGGACCCTAGCATTGTGGGGAAGCACGAATATGATTTGGCTTACTGTCGTAATGTTTTTCTGTAAACTCCTGGTTACCATTGTGAGGCGGACTCATTGGGCCTGGAAGCTTTTGGCCAGGACATCAAGTTGGGGACGTTGGTCTGTAGGTCTGCTACTTTGGAGCTTGAATAAATGCTCTAATTCCTCTGCCTTCTACTTAGAGAATTCCTTATGTCCTGCGATTCTGAACCATTCAGGCATATTTATGATTTTCTTTGAAATCATGAATTGTGCCTTCATGTTATACAATGACAGAAGAACTGTAACATGTGGACTGGAAAACATCAGTCCCCAAAGATACTTAGGAAAATAGCATAAGAAAGACAGGTTAGACTAGACAAATATGCATTGAGGAGATCCATGCTTAAGGGAATATAATCTTGGACACAATGAAGAATTGTTTTACAAGATAGGTCAAAGGTAACAAATGAATAAAAAAAAATCAAAAGCAATATATCATCCTCAAAATAGTTGATATGTAAATGATTTAGAAGCAATAAAATGACATAAATATTAGTATAATAATGACTATTGTTATTACACAATAGATCATATCTTTACTGTTATACTATTGGCCAAATCATCCAGAAAATATAAGATATAGCTATGTTTACTCTCCACTGATTAGAAAAAAATGCCATTTGATGCACTAGAGCAAAATCCATTATTATAATCTCTCAGCAAGGTGTATTTTAGGTAAATGTTAATATCATATAAGATTCCTGGGTAAATGCAAATCCACAGATAATTCTGTTTAATGACTCTGCTTAATAACATCAGGTGAATCATACACTGGAACAATGGACACTAAGTTTAAGTGCTTACTAGTATCATAAAGCCCACCCTACACAAGATCCAAATGCAAAGAAACAACTCTAAATACTAGTGTCTTAACAGAGATATCAAGCCATGTAGTCCTAATCTTGTTAACAATTCTCAGAGTTATAGGACACGATTCTTGGATCCTTGTGCAAAAGACCAAAACACATAGGATGCAGAAACATGCTTTTATAGCACAAAGGAACAACTAATATTCTCCAGTTGGTAAGAAACATTAGTTAAAATAGGAAGCTGCCCTCAAGAGAACCTCTGGGAGCAGCCTCTGCCCTTCTGTGATGACGGTGTCACATTCTCTCTATATCTTCCCCAATGGTATTTTATGTGTGAGGTCTGGTGTCTTTCTGCTCTTCCCAAACATCAAGAAATTTATTGTTTTTTTTGAATTAATTAATTAGTTTTTAGTTTTCACCACTTTTATAAGATGTTTGAGATCTAAATTTTTCCCCTTTCTCTTTCCTCTCCCCAAGATAGCATGATGTCTGATATAATCATATTAAACACATTTCTCCATTAGGCATATTTTGAAAAAAGAATCAGAACAAAAGGGAAAACCCATAAGAAAGAAAACAAAACAAAAAAGAGAGAAAACAGTATGCTTTGATCTTCATTCAGACTTTATAGTTCTTCCTCTGGATGTAGATAGCATTTTCCATCATGAGTCTCTTAGAAATGTCTTAGATCATTGCTTTGCTGAGAAGAGGTAAGTGTATCAAAGTTGGCCATCTCACTCTTACTGTGTACAATGTTCTCCTGGTTCTGCCCACTTTACTCAACATCAGTTCATGTGGGTCTTTCTGAAGTCTGCCTGCCTATCATTTCTTATGGAGCAATAGTATTCCATTACATTTGTATACCAAACTTGTTCAGCCCGTCCCCAATTGATGTGTATCCCTTCAATTTTCAATTCTTGGCCACCACAAAAAGAGCTTCTATGAATATTTTTGTACATGTGGGTACTTCTCCCATTTTTATGATCTCTTGGGGATACAGACCCAGTAGTGGTATTGCTGGGTCAAAGGTGTGCATAGGTTTATAGCCCTTTGGGCATAGTTCCAAATTGGACCAGTTCACAACTCTACCAACAATGCATTGGTGTTCTAATTTCCCCATATCTTCTCCAACATTTATCATTTTTCTGTTTTGTCATGTTAGCCAATCTGATAGTCGTGATATGGTACCTCAGCATTATTTTGATTTGCATTTCTCTAATCAATAGTGATTTAGAGCTTTTTTTCATATGACTATAGATAGCTTTAATTTCTTCACCTAAAAGCTGCCTGTTCCTAACCTTTGACCATTTATCAATTGGGGAATGACTTACATTCTTATAAATTTGACTCAGTTCTCTATACATTTTATGAATGAGACCTTTACGTAAGATACTGGCTGTAAAAATTGTTTCCCAGCTTTTTGCTTTCCTTATAATCTTGGTCTTTCTTTAATTTAATGTAATCAAAATTATCCATTTCATATGTTCTCAATTTCATTTGATCTAAATTTGTTTTTAAAAGTTGATTGAGGGGGCGGAGCCAAGATGGCGGCTGGTAAGCAGGGAATAATGTGAGCTCCCTACGGAGACCCTCCAAAAACTTATAAAAAATGGCTCTGAACCAATTATAGAACGGCTGAACCCACAAAACAGCAGAGGGAAGCAGGGCTCCAGCCCAGGACAGCCTGGATGGTCTCTGGGTGAGGTCTGTCCCGCACGGAGCTCGGAGCTGGGAACGGAGTGGAGTGGAGCCCAGCCAGAGCGGCGTGGACCATCAAGACCGGAAGCCGGGCGGAGGGGGCCCTAGCGCCCTGATTCAGTGAGCTGCGGCAGTTACAAGACTTCTCAACCCACAAACACCAAAGACTGTGGAGAAGGTTAGTGGGAAAAGCTGCGGGAGTAGAAGGAGTTCGAGGTTTGGCTTCCAGCCCCGGGGGCAGCAGAGGTGGGGCAGCTACAGCTGTTGTTACTTCCAGCTCCAGGCCCACCTGGTGGGAGGAATTAAGTGGCTGATCAGAGCAGGGGTGCACAGCCTGCCGAAGATCTAAGCCCAGTTCAGGTTGGGGGCTGGGGAAGGAGCAGTGCTGGGGTGGCAGAGCTGGCACCTCCCCCCCAAACGTGGAACATAGAACTCTGTAATCTACAAGCAGTCATACCCCGGTGAAAAAGTCAAGGGTCAAGTTAGTTGGCTGGGAATATGGCCAGGCAGCGAAAACGCACCAAGATTCAGTCTCAGACTTTGCATTCTTTCTTTGCTGACAAAGAAGACCAAAATATACAGACAGAAGAAATTAATAAAGTCAAAGAGCCTACAACAGAAACCTCCAAGAAAAACAGGAACTGGTCCCAGGCCATGGAAGAGCTCAAAAAGGAGTTGGAAAAGCAAGTTAGAGAAGTAGAGGAAAAATTGGGAAGAGAAATGAGAAGGATGCAAGAAAACCATGAAAAACAAGTCAATGACTTGCTAAAGGAGACCCAAAAAAATACTGAAAAATATGCTGAAGAAAACAACACCTTAAAAAACAGACTAACTCAAATGGCAAAAGAGCTCCAAAAAGCCAATGAGGAGAAGAATGCCTTGAAAGGCAGAATTAGCCAAATCGAAAAGGAGGTCCAAAAGACCACTGAAGAAAATACTACCTTAAAAATGAGATTGGAGCAAGTGGAAGCTAGTGACTTTATGAGAAATCAGGATATTATAAAACAGAACCAAAGGAATGAAAAAATGGAAGACAATGTGAAATATCTCCTTGGAAAAACCACTGACCTGGAAAATAGATCCAGGAGAGATAATTTAATAATTATTGGACTACCTGAAAGCCATGATCAAAAAAAGAGCCTAGATACCATCTTTCAAGAAATTATCAAGGAGAACTGCCCTGATATTCTAGAGCCACAGGGCAAAATAGAAATTGAAAGAATCCATCGATCGCCTCCTCAAATAAATCCCAAAAAGAAATCTCCTAGGAATATTGTCGCCAAATTCCAGAGCTCCCAGATCAAGGAGAAAATACTGCAAGCAGCCAGAAAGAAACAATTTGAGTATTGTGGAAACCCAATCAGAATAACCCAAGATCTGGCAGCTTCTACATTAAGAGATCGAAGGGCTTGGAATGCGATATTCCGGAGGTCAATGGAGCTAGGATTAAAACCTAGAATCACCTACCCAGCAAAACTGAGTATCATGTTCCAAGGCAAAATATGGATTTTCAATAAAATAGAGGACTTTCAAGCTTTCTCAGTGAAAAGACCAGAACTGAATAGAAAATTTGACTTTCAAACACAAGAATCAAGAGAAGCATGAAAAGGCAATCAAGAAACAGAAATTGCAAGGGACTTACTAAAGTTGAATTGTTTTGTTTACATTCCTACATGGAAAGATGATGTGTATGATTCATGAGACCTCAGTATTAGAGTAGTTGAAGGGAATATGCATATATATATATATATATATATATATGTTTATGTATATATATGGGAGAATGTGTATGTATGTATGTATCTATGTGTATATGTATGCATGTGTATGTAGGTATATATATATATGTGTGCTTTAATATATGTGTGTATATATATATATATATATATATATATGTAAAAGAGAGAGAACAGACACAGGGTGAGTTGAAGATGAAGGGAAGATATGTAAAAGAAATAAAATGAAATTAAGGGATGAGAGAGCAACATACTGAGAGAGGGAGATAGGGAGAGATAGAATGGGGTGGATTATCTCGCATAAAGGTGGCAAGAGGAAGCAGTTCTGTGGGAGGAGGGGAGAGGGCAGGTGAGGGGGGAATGAGTGAACCTTGCTCTCATCGGATTCAGCCTGAGGAGGGAATACCATACATACTCATTTGGGTATCTTACCCCACAGGAAAGAAGAGGGAGAAAGAGAAAAAAAAATAAATAAAAGGGGGGGGGGATGATGGAGGGGAGGGCAGATGGGGGTGGAGGTAATCAAAATAAACACTTTGGAAAGGGGACAGGGTCAAGGGAGAAAATTCAATAAAGTGGGATGGGTTGGGAAGGAGCAAAATGTAGTTAGCCTTTCACAACATGAGTATTGTGGAAGGGTTATACATAATGATACATGTGTGGCCTAGGTTGAAGTGCTCGACTTCTTAGGGAGGGTGGGTGGGAAGGGAAGAGAGGAGAGAATTTGGAACTCAAAGTTTTAAAATCAGATGTTCAAAAACAAAAAAAGTTTTTTCATGCAACTAAAAAATAAGATACACAGGCAATGGGGCGTAGAAATTTATCTTGCCCTACAAGAAAGGAAGGGAAAAGGAGATGAGAGGGGAGGGAAGTGATAGAGGGGAGGGCTGACTGGGGAACAGGGCAACCAGAATATATGCCATCTTGGAGTGGGGGGGAGGGTAGAAATGGGGAGAAAATTTGTAATTCAAACTGTTGTGAAAATCAATGCTGAAAACCAAATAGGTTAAATAAATAAATTATTTTAAAAAAAAAATGTTGATTGAGTATGTCCTTTATATTGCTTGCTCCAGAGACTGGAATTACTGGTTATAGATCTAGAAATTGCTGTTCATATTTTCCCCTTATATCTTCCATCAAAGACATACAAAATATGCTAAAATCTACTGTTGGATAACACCAAATTAAAATTTTCCTCTCTACAATTTCCTCCATTAATCTTAGAGTTCTTCCCATTGGAGTGAACAAGAATATATCTAACCTAATCACTTTGCCACATGATAACCTTGTAAATACTTGAAGAAATATATTATGTTTCTCTCCATTATTATACTATGTCCAAGATAATAGTTTCCTTCCTCATCACCATTGCCAATATTTTTGTAGTTGTTGTCACTGCCGTTCTGTCATTTCAGTTGTGTCTGACTCTTCACGAGCGAGTTTGGGGTTTTCTTGGGAAAGATATTAGAGTGGTTTGCCATTTCCTTCTCCAGCACATTTTACAAATGAGGAAACTGAGGCAAAAAGGTTTAAATGACTTGTCCAGGGTCACACAGATAATAAGTGTCTGAGGCCAGATTTGAACTCAAGATGAGTCTTCCTGACTGGAGGGCAGGCACTCAATTCCACTGCCCCAGCTCATTTTAAAGTGTGCAAAGCACTTTTCTTATATTATCTCATCTGATCCTCAAAACAATCCTATGAGGTGGGTGCAGTTATTATCTGCATTGTATAAGTAAGAAAATGACACTCATTGAAGTCATGAAGTCCAGATCTTTCAGTATCCTATTTACCCTCTTTTGGTGAAAATTTAATTTCCTATAATGCATCTAGAATGTACTCTGAAGACCTCATAGTGCGATGTGACAAGGCAGAGTCATGAGTCAAATTTTATATCTGTGTATCACCAGGTGCTTGCAAACAGTTAGCATTTGATTTTGGTTTCTGGATGATGGGTACTGACAGAGTTACTAATATATGAAGCAAGGGGTGGTCTACATAATGTAATCTGGAGGCATATACAAATTAACGTCTGCCTATAAATATATTCACCATGATGCTGTCACAATACTTAAACTCACAGTGTATAATAATAAATCTTTTGGACATGGCTATGATACTGAAAATTCTGGAATAGAAAGGAAAGTGTCTTGTCTTTATATTGGCATTCATTGACTGTATCACAGCATATTGGTTGATCAGATTAACTAGCTGCCACACTGAAAATTAGAGAATGTGTTTGCTACAAGAGGCAACAGCATAAACAGAGAAAAAGAACTATGACATGGTCTGAGTACAAACAAAATGCCACTGATATAGCATCATTCCTTGTGGTAATGAATAATAGGAAACCAAATAGGTTTCCCCACTGGTTCAGAAATGTTTGGGACAATAGCAACTATGGTATATAAAAGAAATGGATTTGACTATCAATTATTGTACAACAGGAAATTACAAATCTCAAGAATTCAGAAAAAAATGCAAAGATTTGAACTAATGAACAGTGGAATAAGGAAAACTAAGAATAATATGCATGATAATTACAGCAATGTAAATTAAAAGAGCTCTAAAAATGTCAAACTGAGAAATCAATGAAGGTTCTGCAAAACACATAAATTTCTCTTTTCTCACAACAAAGGTGGTGGGGAGAATACTAGGACAGAAGAGTTTCTATGATTTGATGAGGTCACTGCATTAAATGCCTTTGCTTAATCACTTTTATAACAAAGGAGGGTTCAATATGGAAAGAGGACTAAATGACTGATTCCAAAAAAAGCATCAATAAAACACACATTTATTTTAAGTGGCTTCACAAAATATGGGGATGTTATAGCTCTACCACTCCCCCAATCTACTAGCTTCAGACCTCTATCAAAATGTAAAATATGAAATTAGCATGTGACGACCTTGATGAAACTCTTAGTGGTTACTGCTTCTCTTAATGCTCATACGTTCATGATTCCAGGATAGAAATTGTGCCAGAAATTGAAGGCAGGTTTAACAGTCTATAAATTCAAGAAACCAATTTCTTCTTTGTTTTGAAAAATGATCACAATATTTCACCAACTACAGTCTTGTTTTACTCCTCCCATCATGTCAGTTTGTTCAATATTCTTGGCCCAAACTTGCTCAAGACTAATGATCTAAAACCTGTGAAAGCATTTAAGTGTTTTCTTATCACACCTTCACTTACATTGGTTTTCAATACCTTGCTAACCATTTTTCTTCCATCATTTCCAGTCCTAGGGTCTTTCTCTTTGGTAGGGAAAACAAAGCAAAACACATGAGTGAAATAAAGGTTGAGTTATTCTGGCTCTGCTTTAGACTGTTCAACCTCACTACCATGCCTCAACAGTCTAGTGACTTTGTAATTTCCCTTAGAGCCTGTGGCCTTCTGACTTTTGAACATCTCCTTGTAGCCTCTTTCTTCTATGTACTAGTTCCTGCCAGGGCCTCCATTTGGGGGAAAGGCCTAGGCTGGCCATTCTTCATGCTTCTCATTGTTCTGATTATGATTCTTCACATTTCACCACCATGCTTCTGTGTATATGCCATCCCCACCTCACTACCATTTCAGGGAGTTTTCAACTCCTTTTTGCCTGTTATCTTCTCACATTAGAATTTAATCTCCTTAAGGTCAGGGACAATCTTTGCTTTTGCTCACATATCTAGTGCTTAGCAAAGAGCAAGGAACATAATAAAATGCTTAATAAAGGCATATTCAATGACTGACAGACTCTTGGCTATTTATCTTTACCTTAACTACTCTAAGCAGTAGATGAAAAGATATTTCACATATCCTGCTATTATCCTTGTGGCAGGTTTTGGATCTGTTTTTGTTTTTCTGGCCACATGGTCTAAAGTTAACATCCTTTCATTTAAAGAACTTAAGAAAAGACTGGATGATTATGTGCGGGGAATTTTGAAGAAAATGTTTTCGAACTGGATAGAAATTTGAACTACCCTCTTCCTCAGGCTTTTTCCATCTTTAAAATTTTGTGTGAATGCATTTGTCTCCATAGCTCTCTGAAAAGCCAAAAGCTAATAAATACTGCTCTCCCTACATTGTTTACCATATTAATTTTTCTTTTTTTTTAATTCCAGATTACACGTAAAAACAATTTTAACATTCAATTAAAAAAATTAAGCTCAAAATTCTTTCCTTTTTCCTTCTCTTCCCCCCTCATTGAAAAGGCAAGAAATTTGACATAGGTTATCCATGTGCAGTCATGAAAAACATATTTCCATAGTAATCATGTTGTGATAGAGAAAAACACACCAACAAAAACCAAGAAAAATAAAGGACATTTAAAAAAGTATTCTTCGGCTACCACAAAAAGAGCCGCTATAAATATTTTTGTACATATAGATTCCCTTTCCCTCTTGTGTGATTTCTTTGGGATACAACCCTAGGAGTAGTATTGCTGGGGCAAAGGGTATGAACATTCCCATGGCCCTTTGGGCGTAGTTCCACATTATTCTCCAAAATGGCTGGATCATCTCACAACTCCACCAGCAATGTAACAATCTTCCAATTTTCCCACATCCTTTCCAGCATTTATCATCCTCCTGCTTTGTTATTTTAGCCAATCTGACAGGAGAGATGTGGTATCTAAGAGTTCTTTTGATTTGCATTTCTCTAATCAGTAGTGATCCACAGCATTTTTTCATATGCCTATAGATAGCTTTAATTTCTTCCTCTGAAAACTGCCTGTTCATATCCTTTTGACCATTTCTCAATTGGGGAATGGCTTGTATTCCTATATATTTGGCTCAGTTCCCTGTATATTTTAGAAATGAGGCCTTTATCAGAGATACTAGTTGTAAAGATTTTCTCCCAATTTTTTGCTTCCCTCCTAATTTTGCATTGGCTTTTTTTTGTACAAAAACATTTCAATTTAACATAATCAAAATTATCCATTTTGCATTTTGTAATGCTCTCTATCTCTTGTTGGGTCATGAATTCTTTTCTTTTCCATAAATCTGATAAGTAAACTATTCCTTGCTCTCCCAAATTACTTATAGTATCAGCTTTTACTCCTAAATCATGAACCCATTTTGACTTTATTTTGGTATATGGTGTAAGATATTGGTCTATGCCCAGTTTCTGCCCTACCATTTTCCAATTTTCCCAACAGTTTTTGTGAAATAGTGAATTCTTAGCCCAGAAGCTGGCCTCTTTGGGTTTATCAAAGAGTAGATTTCTATAGTTGTTGACTTCTCCATCTTGTATTCCTATCCTATTCCACTGATCCACACCTCTGTTTCTTAGCCAGTACCAGGTAGTTTTGATGACTGCTGCTCTGTTGTACAGTTTAATATCTGGTATGGGTAGGCCACCTTCTCTAGCATTTCTTTTCATTAATACCCTAGATATTCTAGACCTCTTGTCTTTCCAGATGAATTTTGTTATAATTTTGTCTAGCTCAGTAAAATAATTTTTGGTAGTTCGATTGGTATGGCACTGAATAGATATATTAATTTAGGTAAAATTGTCATTTTTATTATATTAGCTCGAAATCAAAGGGATGCCCATCAATTGGGGAATGGCTGAACAAGCTGTGGTATATGAAGGTAATGGAATACTATTGTACCATAAGAAATGGGGATGATATGGACTTCATAACAACCTGGAAAAACCTACACGATATAATACTGAGTGAGCGGAGCAGACCCAGGAGAGCATTGTACACAACCACAGATATATCGATTCCGTGAGGACCAACCCTGACAGTCTTTGCTCTTCTCAGCAACACAAGGTGCAAGGGACTCACGATGGAGAATGCTATCTACATCCAGAGAAAGGACTGTGAAGTTTGAATGCAGATTGAGGCACACTACCTGCTCGCCTTTTTATCTTCTCTTTTGTTTTTGTTTTTGGGTTGTTTTTGTTTTGGTTCTGTTTGTTCTTTCTCATGATTCATTCCATTGGTCATAATTCTTCTCCACAACTTGACTAGTGTATAAATTAATTCAATGCGAAGTTATACATGGTAGTTATATGAGATTCCAGTTTGTCTTGGAGAGGGAGGGGGGAGGGAGGGGAGAAAATCAGGAACTCAAAATTATGTAGAACCCTGTGTTGTAAACTAAAAATGAAAAAAAGGATTCTTTGATCTGCAATCAGACTCCATCAGTTCTTTCTCTTGAAGCAAATATAGATAGATAAATAGATAGACAGATAGATAGATAGACAGACAGATAGATCGGTTGATAATAAGTCTCTCAGAATTGTCTTGGATCATTGTATTGCTGAAAATAGCTAAGTCATGCACAATTCATTGTTCAATTATTGTTGTTACTGTATACAATGTTTTCCTGGTTCTGCTCACTTCACATTGTATTGGTTGATGTCTTTTCAGGTTTTTTTCTAAAATCTGCCTGCTCATCATTTCTTATAGCACAATAGTATTCCATCACAATCATATACCACATCTTGTTCAACCATTCCCCAAGTGATGGGCATCCCCTCAATTGCGAATTCTTTGCCATCACAAAATGAGCTGCTAAAATATTTTTGTACATGTGGGTCCTTTATTCCCCTCCTCTTTCTTTAAATCTCTGTAACACAGACCTAGTGGTATTGCTGGATTAAAGGATATGCACAGTTCTATAGCCCTTTGCACATAGTTTCCAAATTGCCCTTCAGAATTGTAGAATCAGTTTACAACTCCGCCAATGGTGCTTTAGTGTCCCAATTTTTCCCGTAACACATTCACTTTTCTAAAACCATTCCAAAAATCCAAATTTATTTTCATTGAATCAACAAAAAGGAAAGAAAATCTTTCATTGATACAAACATATCATATGCTTCTAATAAAACTGTTCAGTTTAATCACCTATTTAACACCTAAATGCATCACTTCTCTCTGTTTTTAAAATCGCCATAATTGATTTGGTATTTGCAATCACATCTCATGAATTCTTCCTTTGGTAACATTTCATGTTTTTGAAAGAGTTCACAATACCTTCTCTAAAATATTGTTAGTTAATTTCCAAGTGCTTTAGAAATAAGTTTACTCCATACAATGTAAAATTTATTGAGTTAAAAATTTAATTTATAAGTCTATATGAAAGATGTGGAACTCAAAATAATCATGAGGGTAAATCTGATTTTAGTGGGGCAGGTAGGAAAACCTGACTGAGAAAAACTCCTAAGATATGCTTCATTTGGATCTATGATTAGACATGATTCTAGCTTGAGTATCTCTGCGGAATTCTCTGTGATATTTTTCTTTTAAATTAGGTCCTCTTTGTCACCTCACTCACATAACTCTACTTGAACTATTTCATGAATAAATTGAACTATATTAGTACTTTCCTTTGAGTATCTAAGGGAAAAATACATTTAGGAGATGCTAGATTATTTTTCCTAATTATCCTTTCTGTCTTGACATTTCATTAACCTGCTTTTAATTATCTTTCTACTTTCAATGTAGCTTTTTAAGATCTTGGCATTGCCTTCTTGGTTTAGATCACATTCAGTTTTTTTCTTTTATTTGTCACCTGTCTTGATGACTCCAATTAAACTCTCCAACTCTTCCTTATATCTAAAACTGGACTTTAGCATATGCGCAAGAGAGACTTGAACCTTGTTTGTCTTGCTGTCAATTTGCAGCAAGGCTTTTTTGGGTGACAACGATGCAGAATGGATATGTGTGAAGCATATGGTGTGCTACCTTAGAATGTACAGACAGCTCATTTTGCCTATTTTTACAGAATCTTTGCTACACAAGGTGGGGTCATTCAATAAACTTGTTTTTCCCAGTTTTGGGGGCATTCTCCATGAACAAATTATGTATATTGAAATGATCATTATTGTTTTTAAATTATCAATATATTGTTTATGAAAATTTTGCTATGTTGTGGGCAGAAATTGATCTGAGCTGTTTTATAGAACTTAATTTGTTCAATTACTAATGACTAAACTCTGCGTGGTCTTTTGAAACATTTGAAATCCCTATATGAGTACATTTTTATTACACCCTAATGTCATTGACATTTTGAATTTTAAGTGAAGAAACACACTCTACCAATGGAGATCTGCAATTTAGAGTCTTAGAGAGCTGTCTGGGGCAACTGGTGGGTTAAATTCATACATCTAGAGGTAGAGGGACATCATCAGTGATTTAGTTGAAACCTCTCTCATTTTACAGTTAGAGGAACTGAGGGCCAGGGAGGTTAACAGCTTGCCCTAGTATCACCCTAGTAGTAAGTGTGAACAGCCAACATTCTCTGAATTCAGATCCAGTACTCTTTTCACTGTGCTATGCATCATCCTAATTGACTTATCCAGGGTCATACAGTCAGTAAATGTCAATGGCAGAAGTTCAAACTGGGTGGTCTTGCCTTCCAGGTCAATTTTCCCATTCATATGCCAAAATGTCTCTCAAAATGTCATTTTCCTTTTCTTTCTACTTCCTCTGCTCCTCTACATGTTGTTGGCCATCTGAAGAAAACAAAGAGGTAATAGTTCCACTTACTTGCCTCCTGGCTTTCCTTACAAGATTTAAAAAATGACCTTTTATTACAACTGTTATGATTTTGGGTATGTGTTCACATATACATTCACATATAACAGAACATGCATGTGTATGTATGTGTCTACATATATATATGTATGTATATGTATGTTTGTGTGCGTTTGCGTGTATATATACAGAGAGAGAGAGAGAAAGAGCAAGTGTGAACAAACAATGTGATCCTGGGCAACTAACTTGGAAGGCAAAATTAGAGTGTGAATTAAAATCTGACCTCTGATATGAACCCTGTGACCTGGAGTTGAGTCATTAATTTTCTTCAGCCTCAGCTCCCTCATTTGTAAAATGAGAGGGTTAATAGCCTTATTAGATGCTCCCCAAGGTCCCTTTCAGGTCTACATCCATAAAGCTATGACATATATGAGTATTACTTATAAATGTGTGTATAAAATTATAGGAAAATGAACATTAAGTTTTGCTTGCCTTCCATCTCACTGCTCATGAAATACAGAAATCTAGGAACTACAGAAACTATTAACCTCTCGTACATCCAGCAAAAATAAAATAAACCACAAAGAATGGAGAAGCAAAACACTTACATAAGCTGTTTTGATCTTTATAAAAATGTTTTGTTTAATTTTTGAACAATAAACTCAACATGAAATATTGAAAGATAAGTCATATATGTGTGTGTTTGTGTGTGTATTTAATATATATATGACAAGCACAAGATAAATGGTATACTGATATCATTTCTCAAATTGAAAGAATTGCAAATCGATTTCATTTCAAGGTTCTAATATAGAGTAAGACAGAAATTGAAAGATGAGCAAATTCATGATATTTTCAGGGAATATTCTCATCATACACACAGATTAACATATATCATAAATGATATGGGTTATGATGGCCAAAGAATTTGTCATCCATGATGAATTTGTAAAGAAATATTTCAGACTTAGTTAAGATGGTCCTTGTAAAGCACTTAATCTGTCACTTGGGTGGCACCCCAAAGACTTTCTATGTTGGTTTAACTCAGCAGAGCTTAAGTGGACTGGCAAAAATCTCTGAGATGCCAGGACTTTGGGAGAAATATCATTTCAGTATGATTCATAGAGAAAAGAAAAGAAAAGATTCTTTTAAGATAGTGAAAAACTTATGTCTACCACTACCATCCTCATAATTGTGATTATCCTAAGGGCCTTGTACTACTAGTTGGCATAGAGTTTTTTTTTCTTAAATCTAGCTTTCTGGTTAGAAGGTAGTCCTCTGTTAAAGGTTTAAGGGTCCTCCAGGAACCCACCTATCAAATTATGCAATTTTCTTCTGACCCTGTTGACCCTTGTCCTTAGGGAAAATCATAGCTTTGGTACGGTTCATAGCCACTATGATGGCCAGTTCAACAGAATTATTTTTCTTTAATGCAGTGCCTATTACATAACAGTTATTTTTCTAGATACTGGTAGTAGAAAGATAAAGGAACTTTCATTCCACAGGGTGAATACAAAATGTACACAGAAGTGCAGTGGAAACTTAAGAGTAAATAAGTATTAATTATTGTCACATCATGAATGGCTCACAATAGGATGTAGCACTTAAATTGAGCCTTGAAAGAATCTAATGGTTATAGAAAGGAGAGGTAAAGAAGGCATTCACCGCAAACATAGTAGGACAATCTGGGCAAAAGTATAGAAATGGGAGAGTCCTAATAAGTCTGAGGGATAGATAATAACTTAGTTTGCATACATAAGGAGTGTGGGAAAGGAAGGGGGATAATTTGAAGTATATTGCAACACTAATGGAAGCTAGACGGTGAAGGATTTTTGATGCCATAAAATTTGATGCCATGAAATTTGCATTTTAATCATAGAGAAAATTTAGAGCTACCACTTTTTGAATTAAGAAAGTGACATGGCAAGTATTATGTCTTAAAATATTAATTTTGTGACTGTGTGAAGGACTTTGGAAGTCAAGAATTAAAAGCAGGAAGAACAATTAAGAAACTATTAGAATAATCAAAGTAAGAAACGTTGAAGACTTGAATAGTGCTTATGATTAGAGAGGAAGAGACTGATGGGAATGATGTTGAAATAGCATTTATCTGATAAATAGGAAGAGAGAAAAAAATGAAGAGTTGAGGATTGCTGAGTGGGATAACTAGAAGGACTGTGGCACCCCTAATAGACAATCAAAATGTTAAAGAAGAGATGAGATTTAGAGGAAATAAGATAGGGTGTGTGGGGGAGGAAGGGGGGAGAAGGGTTATTATATTTGAGATGCTTATGGATCACATACTAGAGAAGCCAGAAAGCAGTCTGCAAAGTAGGAATTTTCTAAGCCTTCAGAATCTCCACTTTAGAGGCAGGTGTCCTATGTGACAAAATGATTCTCACTGTGTCTCCACAGTACTCTTATAGTATGGACCATAAGGTGCAATCATGTATCTGTATACAATAGCTAACATAGGATATAGAACTATAGTAACTGATAAACAAGAAAATCTCAAACAATTCATTAATACAATTTACTACCTCACTGGGGAGTGGGATGAGTGCCCAGATTCCTGGGAGGGGAAAATGTTGCAAGAAATCCTCTGAGTTCATTAAAACCAAGATCGATATTTTTTATTTTTATAAATCTAAATGAATTTAGCCTGCAGGCTACTCAACTTTGGACTTATACTAATTACTGTGTGCAGTTTAGACTATTTGGATGATAAGTGTACTTCATTTGGCGTCTTCCCCAATCTCACTAAAAGGTGGAATTTCTAAGGTTATTTAAACATGGTTTACACCAGGTTACCAGACCAGACAAGTAATATACACTGTAAGAGAAAACAATTTAATGAAGACTTGACCAATTACTAAAGGAATAGTAAGGAAAACATTTTCCTCTGAGTCACACTTTAGTGTGAAGAGGAAATGACAAATGTCTTTCTCTCCTTGGAGCATTTACCAATTTTTGCAGTCTCAATTACTATAGGTGTTTCTCTCTCTCTCTCTCTCTCTCTCTCTCTCTCTCTCTCTCTCTCTCTCTGCCTTTATCTGTTTCTACTGCTCTAACAAACACACACACACACACACACACACACACACACACACACACACATTTCCCCATTTCTCTTCACCCAGCAGGCAGGCTGCACTACTGCTAACTCCCTTTCTACACTTGATGTCACCATCTCTTTCTAACACTTTCCCATCTTCTCCTAAATGTCTTCAAAACTTCCCTCTCATTCTCTCTGAATCTCTATCATCTACCATGATAAAAGTACCTTGTGCCACAGTCACTCAGTATCACAGGAACTCAACTTCTATCTAGCCCATCCTTGAAGCTGAGAGCCTTATGGGAAATGTAGTAGTTTTTCTGAGATGTGAATCAATATATTACAAGAGTAAATAAAGTCAAGTAAGCCTGTCATATGGTACCAACACAAAAAATTCACCCTGTCTTATTATTTTATTATGTAATTTTAAGTAATGACAACTGGCTTAATTCAAGTCTATAAGTATGTATCAAGTGCCTACTATGTATAAGAGCATTAAGTAGTGCTCCCAATCATAGAGTAGGCCAACACAGAATGTTCACCCATCTTCTAGTCCTCCAGTCTCCATGGAAGCATACCCCTACACCCACTCCACATGGGTGACCCTAATACAAGAGGTTACATCTAAACAATTTTATATAATAGAAGATACAATGTGGTTTTTAAAAAGGGGGGTGGAAAATAAAAGAGTTTTGCTATTCTTATTTTTTTTATTTGCTTACAAGGGAGGCAGTGTGGTATTTCGGGACATAGTGCCAAACTTGGAGTCAGAAAGAAATAATCCAATCTTCCCTCACTCTTATTATGTAACTTTGGATAATCTACTTCCCTCCTCTTTGCCTTAGGGCCTTTGTTTCTAAAATAAAGAACTATGATACCTACCTCTCAAGACAATCATGAGTCTCAAATGAGATAATGTACATGATGTATCAGGCCAAAATATCAAACTGTTCTAAGAAAAAATGAATCAAAATCCATCAACTAGATTTTTGTTATAATACTAACAAAAATTATCAAAGGATCGATATCAACAAAACAAACACTTGACTTCATCATTTCATATTTTACTTCGCAATCATGTAGACAGATATAAAAAAGTACATCATTTCAGCCACAGCATTTTATCCTGTTTCATCCTATTTTATCACAACTGTTTTTAGGTATACTTCCACAACCTTTCCCCAATCTCACATCAATTACCCCAAATTTTGCATTGATAAAGAGCACATGTTCTTCCTATATCCCTGTAATAATGTTTATTACTATATACATGTATATATATAAATATATATATGTATGTATATATGTATGTGTATGTGTGGATATATATGTATATATATATATATATATTTTATTTATATGTGTGTGTGTGTGTATATATATATATATATATACATATATATATATATATATATATATATATATGAAATATACTATAGTCTTCAATGAAGTGAAATTAAAGATGACCCAAATGAAGGGAAACATTGTAGGCATGAGGAGGTTATATCTCAAAAAAGGAATTACATAAGGGAAGCAGCACAAAGATTTCATCACAGGAATAGATGGCCCTAATAAGAAGACATTGTCAAATAATGAACCAAGGGATAACTGACGCACAGCCCACATGTTCCATTGATGGTACTCATGCAAAATCAAAAGATCCATAGGAAGGCCCTCAGTATATTGCTTTAGACTCCCAGTACCAGAACTAAAGAAGAACATGGTCAAGACTCTTACAGGACAGGAAGGAAGGAATAATGCGGTACCACCTTTGGCTGAGGGCATACACAAGACTCTCACTGATGCACTGATCAGTGTGTTAGATCTTTTCAGAGTTTCTTTGTATAATATTCAGAGAGGACTGGATGGAGTAAAAGGGAAGATTTCTAAGGAGCTGCTGAAATTTTAATGGTCAAAATTTAAGTGTTTAATGGACAAATAAAGTAGTTTTCAGAGTAGTAAAATAATAAAATATGTTAGTTCACTAACAACATCCTAAGTATTATGCAAGTGGCTTTAGTAGTTTATTCCTAAGGAAGACTTGCTAGAACCACTAATAGTGTTTCTATATCTTTATGCAGTATTTATCTACTTCTTTTTAATGTGGAAAGAAATGGTTTCTGTTCAATAAACATTAAGGGCATAATCAAAAGGCTGCTAGAGATATTGCAACCTTGGGCAGCACTGTTGTTTTTAGATGGTCTCATTGCATGATAAAAAGACTATTAGTGGTAGAAAAAAATCTACCAAATAAACAACTTCCTTGACCAAATATACATATAGGAGTTAATACCAGAGAAAATAAATCTTTTATTTTATGAAATAAAGATACAGACTTCTGAGGTTGTATTATTTAAGAAAAACAATTTTAGTAGAGTAGAATGATATTTACATTATATTTCAAAAAGACTTTTGTTCACTTAGCTGACATTTCATTATCAGGTATTCATAATGTTGCACACATTTTAGTTTTATGTTAAAAGTTTGATTAGTTTTTATTATGTCACACAACCATGAAGGGACTGAAATAAGCCAGATATTGACTTATACTCCCCTTTTTTCTGTACTGTATATTCTTTTTATTTTTAATTGTCCTTAGGTTTTATTATCTTCTTATGGTTTGTAGGGGTGCTCATTTTTGTGCAATATGTTGCTGCTAACGTGCATATATTAAATGAAATTATATTTTCCCTTTGCCTTCTTTTATAAAAATAAAATTATTCTGGATGTAGTACATATAAAAGCCATGAGGCAGTCTATTAATGGCAGATGCTTCCTGAAAGGCAGTGCATTATAATGAAAAAGACACTGGGCTTATTGTGGGGAAGTCCTAGCTTCAATTACTAGCACATATACTTGCTTATTAGTGCTTCATCTGTATAACAAGAGGATTGGTTTCAGTCCTTTAGGTACCTTACATATGTAAATTTATGATTCCATGATCTACTTTTGTGTTCACCATTTAAGGATGATTAAGAAGGTAAGTCTAAATAATCATCTGCATAAAAGATTAGAAAATAAGGTCTATGAGATTTTAAATAATGATCCATGCAAAAATCTTAAAAATGACATGATGATAGTATTTATATTAGAGAAGAGTTAAGTTTCTCAACTATAATGCTGTTATATATGAGAATATAGATTTTACCTATACGATAAGGCAGTATTACACGGTGTGATCTTGGGTAAGTCACTTAACCTCAGTGAGGCTGAGTTTTCTCAACAGTAAAATCAGGTTTTTAGGATAGATGACTTCTTAGACCCAACCCAATCTGAATACATAATACTATTGTTAATTTGGTAAATTTGAACAATGTGGATAGCCAATCCAGACGATTCAAAGGGAGAAGACAAGATCACTTTTTCTTTACTACAATGTTATTTGCATAAATCACCCGGGTAATTGTCTTACTTCTCTACTGTTTCCTACATATAAGTCCCCAAGAATCTTTAAGTTTGGTGTCTCCTGGAAAGTATGAAGCAGAAAGATGAGAAAATGTTGAGCGCTATGGATGTTAAGTGATGAATTCCTTTTTGGAGTGCAAAAGTATTTTATTCAGAGTTAATCCATATAATTTCTTGAAACAGATACCATAATAAGAGGGAGGTGAAAGAACAAACCAGGGCTTCTTTTTTTTTTAAATTCAGCTACTATTTTACTTGGACAAGGGGTGGCTTGCCACATTTATAGATCACTTAATATGTTGTCACTCATATGTAAGATACTAAGTGACATGCTTCATGGAGACTGGAGGACTGGAGTTAGGGTCAAAAATCTGTATTTGCCTTACTAAGTGATTGAGAGCAGCCATTTCTATTGGCTGTGTAAGTAGAATTGTTGGCATCTTTCAAAAAACTGAATCAGAAGCAATGGCAATTTTTTCCTACAATCATGTCTAAGGTAAATGACTCCTTAATTCATGGAAGAGGACATCATACAATAAGGAGGGAGGACTTAAGGGCTGCCTTATCCTTTCCTTCCTCCGAGGCCATGTGGCTCTGAGAAAGGGACCTGGAGTTTTGGCCCATTCTTTGTTTTGTTCTTTTCAGTTGTAAATTCAGGGAGTACATTCAAAACAGGAACATTCAAAAGGCCAGGAATCCAGGCCAGATGTTGCAACTAGCATGAAAGCCCTGAGGAGTAAGGTCTAGGATGCTACCCCAGGTGGGGCTATGAAATTGAACTTGGAGGTAATGATACTTTACAGGAACTAAGTTAATCTGTGAGCTTAATCTTCCTTCCCTTTCCAAAGCCTGAAGGAGCATAAGGGGGGTTATATCTCCAAATTCTTAAGGAAAATGTTTGTATATTGTTCTTGCTATATCTTTGAAGAAAATAATCCTTTGTAAAAGTTAATCTTATATTAAGTGGATAAACTAAATTGAATTACTAGTTACTGAGACCATACAGAAGGTGAACATAATTGTCGAGGGCTTGAGCCAATGACTCTCCCAAACCACCCCCCATACTCCTAGGATACCAGAGAACCCGATGGAAAAAAAATAATTAGATGTAAGTAACCTGGCCTAAAGTGAGTGGGGCCAGAGATAGCCTATGTTACACTTGCTTCTCTATAGGATTATAATACAGACACTCCAAAATCTATAAGCAAATACGAGTAAATTCTGCCTTCAAGATAAGTACAGTTACAGTGCAGAGGCAATCCCTAAGGCAGTGGTTTGTAAATGTTGTTGATCTTGCATCATGCACACAGAACACAGCACACACGTACGTATGTGTGCCTGTACATATGATATATTTGTACACACACACACACATATATATGCATATATATATTACATATATATGCATATATATATTACATATATATGCATATATATGTAATATATATATATTTTTTTCCTTGCTGGGGAGGGGAACAGGAAGAGAGCAGAAGGTAGGGATTTTGCTAATGGCACCTGCACAGCTGCTGCAGTGGATACAGGGGTCAGGGTTTGGTTATAATTGAACTCAGGAGGGAGTGGATGTTAGGATTAATGGCTAAAGGGCTGCTGTTCAGTTGTTTTTCTGCCACGTTCAGCTCTCAGTGACTCCATTGGTATTTTTCTTGGCAAAGATACTGCAATGGTTTGCCATTTCCTTCTCCAGCTTATGTCACAGATGAGGAAACTAAGGCAGACATATTTAAGTGACTTGCCCAGGGTCACACAGCTTAGTGTCTGAGGCCAGATTTGAAGTCAAAATAATAGGTTTTTCTAACTCCAGACCCAGCACACTACCTACTAAGACACTAGCTGCCTTGGGTAAAAGGTAGGTATGGTTATTCTGGAGATAAGCCCCATAATTAGCTGTCACATGAAGGACAGGAGGCCATCTTCCCACTCTCTGATAGCTGATCATACGCTCCCTAAGATTAAGTTATACCTCCATAGAGTTATGTCATTATCCCAGCCCTTATTGTAGAGCATGTTTACCTAGAAGAAAACTACTGGAATTTCAGGGTTTTGTTGTTGTTTTTTGCTGCCCTACTTTTCTCCTTCAGACTACCAAACCGTCACTGTGCCCCCAACCACTTAAGCACTAATAAAACCAAGACAAGGCATCTGTCAAATTTATAATGAAACTGATAACTATTAGTCTAGAATCAAGTTATATCAGAGTACCCTTATGTAGGTATTTGTAGGTCATAGCAGTTCTATTATGATTCATGTGTTTAACTATAACCATAAGGGAATCATAATGATTCAATGATGTAGGACTAAATAACAAAAACAAACTTTTCTAACATATGAACTCTAGTCTCAGATCTTTTTCTGCTTGTGAAATATCTCTGTCCACAATCACTTCTGCATACCTTCAGCCTTAGTTCTGGTCAAAGCAATTTTAATTTTCACAGAGCAGAATCCATCTCTGTGTATTAGGCCAAAGTTGCTTTAGAGTTAGCAGGACTCTCATTTGATTATAAGGTATGTACGAGCCTAACTCAAATAGAGGAACCACATACATTATCAACCTAGAAATCTTTGTCAACATCTCTCTAATTCTCTTGGTGGAGTACCATATTAATCCAACTTCTTCAACTACCGAAAATTCATTTTAAAAAGCAATAGAGTGGTATCAGATAGCAATGTCAAGGCATGAAAAGGCATCCACTTGGCAATTACTGCCTGACAAATCTGACTTTATTATATAGTAAATTAAAATGAAAAAATCTGTAAACACATAAGATGAAGATAATGAACAATGAGAAGTAATGGAAGTTTATAAAGAACAAATTAATCCTACCCAACCAACTTTATAGAAATAAAAGATTAGTTTATAAAGAGAAAGCATAAATGTGTAATATACATTGATTTTGACAAAGCACTAAAGTACCTCATAAAATTAATTTAAATGATCTTGAATACTAGCATAGTCATATGAATCTGAAACTAGATGAGAAAAGAATCACTTTCCTTATCTATTTGAGGGATATGCCTACTCTTTATATTTTCCTCAGGCACTTAACAGAGTGTAATCTCTGGATACACCTGAATTTAAGGAAACCTGATAGGTGAAAATCAAGATTTACACAAATGATAAATTAGGGAGAGATTTTTTGGGGAGTAGAGCTTTAAAAGTAATTAACAATGTGGTTCCTTTAAGTAAATCTTCTCCTGGAGCATTGGAAATAGGTATAGTAGTCCATGATAATTCCAAGTAGGGGATTAAGAGAACTGGATTTTCATTGCCATCATTTTGTGCATGAGAGGAGTCAAATACAGAAGAAAATGTTTAACTAAATAAAAATACATTAAAACATAGATAACATTGCATTTTAAAACTGTCAATATGCCCCTAACGGGGATCCTTATGAACAGATTAGTGGCTCCCCTTTCTATTTGAATTTGGCACCTCAAGTTACATGATTTTAGCAAGCAATTTAGTGTCTCTTACTTCTAGTCCTTCACTGTTTAAAAAATAATTAGGCTAGGTGAACTTAAATATTCCATATAAGTCTGAAATTATTTTAATCAATTCTTTTCAAGTGGCTTTTCAAAAACAACTTCACTATACAAGGAGAACAATGCTTAGTACAGTACTTGACACATAGTAGATGTTCAATAAAGTTTATTAATTGACTGACTGATTATACCCCAACTTTACAGATTAAGAGGAGGGACTGAAAGATCATAGGGAGTAAATGCTTCTCAATGAGTGGAAGTAAGAAACTATACTACCAGCAAGGGACAATTTAATGCAAGTGAGGAGAACTGTTATACTGAACTGACCATAACAATGAGCAGTTAGAGCCTTGTCCAGGGCTCACTGACCTGCTTAATGGCAAGATTTTCCCTGATGGTACAGGCTGTCCCTAAAGTCTGGACACACAGGCAATGTGGAGTTATTGCATCAACTTCACATGAATCTTGCAAAGCACATCAACCTTTGCATCACAAATGATGGAAATCATATTGAAGACGTTATTTGTTAATATTCCAATTAAATAAAATGTTGTTGAAAATTTCCTTCATTTCATTTCTTGAAAATATGCATTTCTGCCTATGTGTTCAGACTTTAGAAACACCCTGTATTTTGGGTTTTCCTTGACTGTTTCTGCTTATTGGGCCCTAACTTCAAAATCTGATTATGATGTCGACTACCTGTATGACCAACTTGTTACTCGGTTTTCATTTCTTCACCTATAAAATGAAAAAGTTGTACTAGTTGGTTCCTTAAGTCCTTCATAACTCTAACTCTATGATAATAAGTAATTCTATAAGTAAAAAAATTTTCATTTATTCTCTCAATTGAGAAAAACAAAGTAATATGCTTATATAGAATTGCAATGTTGTTTCAACGCTACTACCAATATTAAAATTCCTAAAAAGAGAGACAGAGAAGGAAGGAATGAAGAAGAAAAGAAAAGAAGGAAGGAAAGAAACAAAAAAGGAAGAAAGAAGAGAAAAAAGAGAATTGCAGGGGAGAAGACAGTCCCAGATTTGGAATCAGAATACCAGCTCTGCTCATGATTACGAAGGTCATCTTGAACAAACTACTTCCTATGTTTGGCCATAAGTTTTTTCACCTCATAGCTTTTGCTACGTATTTGCAAAGGTCCTTCCCAGTACTTAGTAAATTAGCCTTATTCTGAATTTAGGTTTGTCTTTGTTCTTTTAAAAAATCTCATTCTTTTGTTTTTTTGTTTGTTTAAATGACTTGGAATCATATCAATATTGTTTGAGTCTCTACTTTATGGCTTGTTGAGGATAAAATGATCTTTTTACAAAGGTGATGGAATTAGGGTTTTAGGAACCTTAGTATGGAAGGGACCATAGGGGTGATTCAGACATTCAGAGAAATAAAATGAAATGGTAAGTGTCACATGACTATTAAATAACAGATCTGGGACTTGAATCTAGTTCTTGTTCTACTATAGCACAATGGTTACAGGTGTTTATACTTTATTGTTATTACTTACTTGACAAGTTTGTTGGAGTAAAACACAACAAATCTTCAAGCACTATACAAATAGTGAAAATACTATTAAACTCATTTTGCTCAACAGGGTAAAGATAGAGAATAAAGACAAAACCTGTTATTTCATTGGCATAGGGAAGTGATCGATGAGGAAACTCTCTCTACCAATAAGGACATACACCTTCTCTTCAATTCAGAGTCTTAGAAAGTTGCCTAGAGCACAGACAGCATATGTCAGAGGCAAAACATCAACCCAAGTCTCCCTGGCTCCAAGGTCAGTTATCAATCCACTTTGTGCTTCTGGTCACCATCCTACTAACTATGTATTCTTATTTGCAATAATGTGAAATGATTAAGGACTAACTTTCTTTTAATACTTTAAAGGCCCAAACTTGGCATACTAGTTGGGATAAGCCTGTTGTTAATCTTATGCCAGAGATTTGCTAATGCCAAACCAGTGAGTGTCTCCTGTTCCTAAGATTATGAGAAGTTTCACAATTGTCTTTGCATGCAAGACTTCTTTAGGAAGAAATACGTGTAACACAAATACTCAGATATAGGGCAAAAGCATCCACAAGTTAGAATCTTGATTCTGCTTCACTATGAAAATCTCTCTCCCTTTCTCCCTCTGTTTTTTTCCTATTACCTCCATCCTTCATTTTTTCCTTCCCTTGCTTCTTTTCTCCAGGCCAATCCACTCTTCATCAAAAACATAATGGACTGGTCTATAAACAAGAGCAAAGAAGTTCTACTTCTTCCACAATTTTTATCTGCTGAATACAGGAAATTCCAGTGCCTGCTTCTGGGTTTTCAGCAAAAACTAATCCCTTCCCATTCCAACCCTGCCTCCCCTGATCGGTCTTCAAGTTCTAGAGCTCAGAAACTTCTTTGATCTTAAACTCCTATTATTTCACCTCTCCCACTCCAGAATTTCCAGAACAGAAATTAATCTCTATCTTCTCTATGATGGCAGAGCATTTTTTCTTCCAGCTCTTATGACATTTTATTTTGTGTAACATAAATTTGTATATTATCTCCTCTACTAGATTGTTAGTTTCATAAGGTCATAAAATATTCTTGTTCCTTTTTGTGTCCCTCACAGTAATAAATCTTGAACAGATGGCAGCTACATACAAAGGCAAAGAGAACTCTCACTTATCCATAGTAATGAATTCTCTGCATTATAGAGCATGTCAGAGCATTGTCCTAATTCTAGTAATTGGTAGAGTTACTCTATGTTAGTATATCCCTGGATGTTTGTGAGAGAACATGTCAAAGGTTAATTATACAGTGTGTAGAGAAAAGACTGAACAGAGTATCTGTCTAGAAGTGATTCATATTGTGTTTTAGGAAGAGAGGGCTAGTTGATGTTTCAAATAAGTAAAAATTGGGAGAAGAATGAATTCATGAATGTGAAAGGTAGTTCAGGAAGAGGTTTGGTGTTATGTGCAGACACCCGGGTACATTTTTACACCTTGTTTTTAGAAGCTGTGCCCCTTGGTCAACCTCTCTTTTGGGACCATGGAGATGATTAAAAATTAGGGCAAAGCACAGAGGCAGCCATCTCCAACTTATTTCTAGCCAATGATCCAATTGAGGCATGTTGCACTCCTATATCAGTTTCCACGTGACGCTATCCATCTTCTGGTGCTATACACCTCTTCAACTCAGAGGAAATGTGAGGACAAGTTTTGGCAGATCAAATATCTAAATGTGGTAATTTTAAGTTCCAAATAGTCCTATCATAGGAACAGAAAATAACTTTGAAATGAGGATCGTGTGCTTGGTGAATGTTCTTAAAAGCATGCATATTTAAGAGTAGGCTTGTATCACACAATGCTGAGCATATTGCCTTGCACTTGGCAAATATTTGAAGAATTTAATTAAATATGAGTTTCACTGACAATGAGAAATCTAATTATTTCAAGTATGATTTTAAAAATTTTAAACCTAATGATGATGATTTGATTGAAATTACATATGTATATACATGTATATATACATATATATGCATATACATGTATATACATATATATGCATATACATACATACATATATATATATACATACATACATACATACATAGACTAAAAAGTTAATTCCCCAAAATTCTCCAATAGTGTAAGTTTGGGTCTACTATAATTTATAAACATTGTGGTCTACTGGAAAAAACAAAAACACTGGACTGAAAATCAAGGGAAATGAATCAGATCTTCCACTAGCAGCTACGGAAAACTAGGCAAGTCGTTTAATATTTCTGGACCTCAATTTCTTCATTTCTAAACTGTGATGGTTGAACTAGATAACCCTCAGGTCCCTTTCGGCTCTAATATTCTATGATGCTATGTATCCCTTCCATATGTTCACCTGGTGGATTCTGTTGGCATGTTTACATTTTTCTATGATTATGTTTTTCAGCATCTGGCAAGTTAGGTCATACCACAGTCCTTACGGAATTCCTACTCTTGATGTGGCTTTTACGTAGCAAATAAGTATGTGTTTCAGAGTTTGTTAGATTAAGCACTACTGGAATAGTCATATGCAAGGCTGTGAGGTAAGTCAGGTTTATCCTTGTCCCTCTCCCTGCTTCCCCTACCCCTTTTTTCAATTACGTGGAAGAATAATCTTCTTCCCTCAAAATGCTTTATCCTCATACAGGTCTTTGCATCTTTGGAAAGAAGGTGACAGTTCCCACCTTTTTTTTTCATCATTGCCAATTTGCAAAATGTGAAGCAAAGCCCTAACAACTATTTCAATTTACCCTTTCTCCAATAAATAGCAATTTGAAGCATGTTTCATTTGGTAGTTTATAGATGACAAGTGTTTTCAAAATTTATTATATTCTTTTATTGCCTATCTGTCAGAGAATGCCTCTTGGGGTTACACTTTTTATCAATTTTCTATACATTTTTGGTATCAGGTATTTATTAGTGATAATTATCACAATTAATTTTCCTACTCTACTATTGCTCTTCAAATTATGTTTTTATAGACAATTCATGAAAAAGCTTTTCAACTTTACAGAGCCAAATTATCTATTTTAACTTTTACTTTTTTCTCCCTGTCCCTTGTTTAGTTAAGAATCCCACCCTTTGACACAGTTGTGAAAGGTATTTGATCTTGTTCTCTATTAGTTTTTATGGTGTAACATTTTATATTCAGATTGCAATTCCATTTCGAGCTTATTATGCCATATAGTATAAGATGTTGGTTGAAACTTAATTTTTACCAAACTGCTTTCTAATTATCCTAGAAATTCTTGTAAAATATAAGTATTTCTACCAATAATTTATGTTCTTGGGTTTAATTAAACACCATGCTACTGGTTTGCTTGTTTCTGCTGGTTTTATCAAGACACTGACAAAGTCTTTTATGTTTTTCTTTATGAATAGGTTGGAAATACATATGGAAATACATAATAGTGACACTATAAGGATTCTGAATTGGTTGGAATGAGTTCCAAAGAATAGTGAGGAAATCACTATGTCAATCTTGAGATGTCTCTATTTCAGTGAATTCGGAATTTCGTAGCACCTTTAGTATGTTCAACATTTTTTATCAATGACTTGTATGATGATAGGATTATCAAATTTGCAAATGGCATTATTTAGCTAGACAAAAGAACTATGATCCAAAATGATCTGAATAGGCGAGAATGTTGTAAAGAATTTAACACAAAACTTAATAGGCATTAATGAAGGATGTTATAGTATGGTTAAAAAATTCAGCTGCATAGATACAATAAAGAGTCTTGGCTACAGAAATGTTTGTGTGAAAAACAAAAAGATCATTGTCATTTGATGGACTACAAATTCAAAATGAATTAATAATGACATCGTAGCCAGAAAAGTCATTGTGTTCTTAGGCTGCATTAATAAAGGGACAGTATCCAGAATATGAGGTTGATTAGAGGACTGATAACCATGGTATGTGAAGAATGGTTCAGTGCACTAGGAATTCTAGCCTGGAGAAAAGAAAAGGTCACCATGATAGCTGTCTTAAGTATTTGAAGGACTTGATGTATCCTGCTTTGTCCCCAAATGGTAGAATAAGAAGCAACTGGCTGTATATAGACAGATTTAAGCATGGTACAAAGAAAAATCTTACCATAATTAGAACTGTCAAAATGTGACAAAGGCTGCTTTAGCCCTAGAGGACTAATGGGTTACCCATCACTGGAGATCATCTTTCTAACAGAGAGGAATGATCAGAGAGTTGTTAGAGCTCTCAGATTCCATAACTGCCCTAAGAAGGTGTTGGACTACTCCAGCTGTGAGAAAGTTCTGTCTTATATTCAACCAAACTCTGTGTTTCTGTAACTTCCTAGCATTAGTCCTAGACATGCCCTCTGGAGTTTAACAGAATATCTTATTCTCTTTTACCCAATTTTCCTTTACACATTTTAGAACAGCAATAATGACTCTCCTTAGTTTTCTTTTCTTCAGGCTAAGTGTTCTAAATTTGTATTTCACTGGATATATATGTCCATATGCTCTGTGTAGTACCTTCAGAAATCATCAGGGAAAAGTGGTGCAGTCCATGTGACCCTATACCTTAGGGTTCTGGTCAAAACCTATCTAGTATCTAATTCTAGCCCATGAGGTCTAAGGCTGTTAATGCAATGTTAGATAATTAAATTTTGCTACCTTAAGCTATCTTGATTGTCATATGAATAAGCAAAGTTGAGGTAACAGAAGTAAGCATTTCTATCGTGTTTTTGCATATGTTATCTCATGTCAGTGCTATACTGTGAGGGAGACACTCTAGTATTATTACCCTCATTCTATGGAGCAAACTGAGGCTTATCTCACAAAGTTATTAAATGTCAGAGACAGGACTCAAATACGTCTCTCTCTTGATCACAAATGTACTTTCTATTAGTGACTTCATCAGCTCTCAAGGGTTTAATTATCATTTCTATGCAGATGAATCCAAACTCTACATATTTAGCTCAGCTATCTTTCATTGACTTGAGTCATGCATCCAACTGCTTCTTGGACATTTTTAATTAAATGTCCCCTAGGAAACTCAAAATCAACATGTCCAAGGAAAACTCATTATTTTTTTTCCTCAAACCCATCCCTTTCCCAAACTTTCTTATTTTTTGTTGAGGGTATCGTAATCCTTCCAGTCACTAATGTTCACAATGGAGTAATTCTTGATTCCCCATTGTCCCTCAATGAATAAGTTCTGGTGTTTCCTGGATTCTCTTTCCCCAAAATTTTCCACCTCTATCACATTTTCTCTACTCATATGACCACCCTCATGTTTTAGGCCCTCATCCCTCCAGTCCTGAATTATTACAATGACCTTCTAATTGACCTATCTGCCTCAAATATCTTCCTTCTCTAGTCTGTTCTTTACAGAGTTTCCAAAGTGATAGCACTAAAGCAGAGGCCTAACCATGTAACTTTTCTATTCAATGAACTCCAATGACTTCCAGCAGCCTTTAGGATATATGCAACTACTCCATCTGTCATCTAAAGTCCTGTATAATCTACATCTAATCTACTATCGAAGACCAATGAACAGTTTTTTTAATCCAGCAAAATTGGCCTCATTGGTCTTTACACAGGAGATTTCATCTTCTGTTCCCATGTCTTTGCATAGGCTCTCCCCACAACAGCAATTCATTCCCTTTTCCCCACCTCTTAGAACCCCCAGTTTCTTAAAAACAAAACAAAACATATCAAACAACAGCATGTACAAGAAACCTTTCCTAGTCCCCCCTCAGATTCTAGTTCCTCTAGTGAAAACATATCTTGTGTTTACTTGCATATACTTATATGTATAAACATTGTCTCCCTAAAAAGAAAATGTTATCTTTTTAAGGGTCGTGGCTGTTTAATTTTTGCCAGTGCCTAGCACCATAATTGGCACACAATCAGCAATAATAAATGTTTATTTCTAGATTGATCACCACTATAGGTGGTTTGGTGGATAGAATAGTGGACTTAGAGTCAGGCAAACTCATCCACCTGAGTTCAAATCTGGCCTCAGACAACTATTAGTTGTTTTTCCACTGGAAAGTCACTTAAATCTGTTTGCCTCAGTTTCCTCATCTGAAAAATGAGTTAGAGAAGGAAATGGAAAACCACTCCAGGATCTTTAGCAATAAAATCACAAATGGAGTCAAGAAGAGTTAGACATGACTAAATCAGCACAACAACAACAAAGTAAGCTGCCATGGCAGAGATCCACTATGTGAAAAGGCAGCATGGTAGAGTAGAAGAAAGAGTAATAGTATTGGAGACAGAGAACCTGGGTTCAAACCCTGACTCTGTCATGTGGCATCAGTCTGACCTTAGACAAATTATTTAATGTTCTTGGGATTCAGTGTTCTAAATTAGTAAAATGAGAAGGTTGGATTAGGTGCTGTCTGAGGTCAATCATTTAATAAACATTTGTTAAGTGTGTGCCATGTGACAGGTACTGTGCTAAGTGCGAGGATGTAGAAAAAGGCAAAAGATAGTCCTATTTGTGTGTGTGTGTGTGTGTGTGTGTGTTTGTTTAGGATAAATAGGATAAAATTAAGAGAAAGAAGGCACTACGATTAAGAGGGATTGGAAAAGACTTCCTGTAAAAGATGAGATTATATTTAAGACTTAAAGGAGGGAGAGGATTTCAGGTATTGGAAAAACCAGAGAAAATGTCCAGAGCCAAAAGATGGAGTGCCTTGTTTGTGGAATAAAAGGGGGCCAATGTCATCTCATCCAAGGGTATGTGGTGGAGAGTGAGGAATAAGAAGACTGCAAAGTCAGGAAGGGGCTGGTTTGTGAAGGGTTTTGAATGCCAAACAGGGATTTGTATGTGATCCCAGGAGCAACTAGGAGCCATTGGAGATTACTGAGTTTGTGTAGGGGAGGAGGGAGAGAGAGGATGTGTGTGTGTGTGTGTGTGTGTGTGCATGCGTGACGTGGTTCGACCTTTGCTTTAGGAAAATCACTTTTGTGGCTGAATGTAGGATGGACTGGAGCAGTAGTAGACTTGAGCCTGGCAAACCCCACAGCAGGCTACTGTAACACTTCAGGCATTAGGGCCTGTGCTAGACTGGTAGCACTAGGAGAAAGAGGAGCATACTAGAGAAATGTTGTTATGGTAAGAAGGGTGGGACTTTTTTTTCCTGCTTTCTCTTTTGGAATGCTAAGGTAATCAAGTACCTTTGAGTCTTGCCTTTCAAATGTAATGGCAAGCAAAGTGGGACTTTTTGCTGTTTTTTGTTTGAATGCTTCTCAGCACTGAGGCAATCAAGTGCCTTTTATGAGTCTTGCTTTTGTTTCTTTGATTGTAACAAGAATCTTGGATGATCTGCTTAAGAAACAAGAAAGACTAGCTCACATGGATTTGAGTTGCATGTTTGTGATATCCTCTGACCCTGAGAAGTGTATATAAGATCTGAGGTTGGTGTTTTGTTTTAGGTCTCTCATTCACTGGAAGATTGTCAGGTGATTTGACCAGAGGAGATTCTAGGTAGCCATCATGGAGCTCCCCGAGCTTTAAAAAACACAAATATTGTTGCTTTTCTTTCTGGTAACTATGTGTGTATTGCTGTGGATAGACTGGTTTGTGTTATTTGTTCTGTTTATATAATTTCGAATTTTAATTTCTGGTTGTATTCTCTCTGAAGTTGAGGGTACTGGCTTTCCCCCCCTGTATTAAGTGAATAGTACGTACACATACATACACACACACACTCACACACATGCACATATATAAATACATACATATATGTGTATGTATGTATGTATACACACACACATATATATATACATATATATACACATATATTTAATTAAAGTGAGATTATAAACCCCTTAAAGTTGCTTTCCTTAAAAAGCAGATCAAAGGACATGTGCTAGCAGCTCTCCTGTGTGCTGGTGTTATTGGCTTTAGGCCTCCACAACAGCTGTTGTTACAAATGTTTCCAAGGTGAAAGTAACAGGCTGTGTCAACAGATTGGATGTGGAAGTCAAGTGATAGTGAGAAGTCATGGTTAAAACCTAGGTTTTAAGCCTGAGGGCCTAGGAGGATGGTGTTACCTCAAAGGTGGGGGAGGGTGGGGTTAAAGGAAAGTTAATGAATATGATTTTGGAAGTCCTGAGTTAAACATTCTACAGGACAAGTTCAAGATATGTGAAAGGTAGGTGCCGATGCGGAACTGGAAGTTGGCAGAGTAGCTGGGGCTTGATAGGTATATTTGAGAATTGTCTGCGTAGAGACGGTGATTAAATCCATGGGAGCTGATGGGATCACCAAGCGAAGTACTACATGGGGAGAAGAGAAGACCAGCCAAGATTGAACCCTGAAGGACACTTACAAATAGAGGGTATGATTTGGATGAGCAAAGAAGACTGAAGAGGAGTGGTCTGAGAGGTAGGAAGAGAACCAGGAGAAAGTAGTATCTGAAAACCTAGATAGAAAAGAGTATCAAGGAAGGCAGTGTGATCAACATTGTCAAAGGCTGCAAGAAAGGTCAAGGAAAATGAAGACTGTGAAAAGGCCATTGGATATGGCAACTAAGATATAACTGGTAACTCTGGAAAGAGCAGTTTCAATGGAATAACTTCAGAAGCTATATTATAAGGGGCTAAGAAGAGAGTAAGAACAGAGAAAGTGAAGGTGTCTATTGTAGATGGCCTTTTCAAGGAGTTTAGTTAGCCGCAAACGGGAAAAGAGAAGATGCTAGTGAGAAGGGATGGAAGAATCAAGTGAGGGTCTTTGTTTTTGTTCTTGTTTTTGGATGGAAGAGACAATGATATGATAGTAGGCAGTAAAGAATGAATAAGTAGAACAGGAAAGAATAAAAGTAAGTGATAGAGGAGTGGAGCCAAGACGGTAGAGAAAAGGCAGCCACTCACCTGAATTCACCTCAAACCCCCTCCAACAACTTTAAATAATGCCATAAAACAATTCCTAGAGCAGCAAAACTCACAAAAGTCAGCAGGAAAGGTCTGTCACACCTGGATGAAGTGTGTGAGCCCAATCTAGTGCAAACTGCACAAGGCAGACCCACCCTACCAAACTAGGAGAAGGCCTTGAAAGTCATGGATTCAGCAGTGGCAACAGCTGCTTCAGGAACTCTCAGCACATAGACAGTAAGGGGGTCAGAAGGAGATTATAGGGGTCTCTTTGCTAGGACTGAGGCAAGACTCCATTGCTTTGCATATACTCTGATATGGGTGGCAGATCTGGGTGGCAGTCTCAGGGCAAGGAGGAGCACTAGCACAACAGAACTTGCAGGAATGGTATAGCTTGGACCCTCATCCCAATTCTAGGGCTGAAAAGAGTGCTTGTGGTCACTCAGCCTACAGAATAAACCAGGACAACAGCAAATACATCTCTCCTTTGATCCTACCACCTTGGAAGAACTGAAAACTTACAGGTTCCTAAAAGTATCTCTGAAAATGGCTGCACAAAACCCCTCAAAGTTGGAACAGTGCAACCTCCACCCTGGAAGGAGAGCCCTACTTTAACAAAGACTTAAAAGTTGAGAAATTGGCTGGGAAAATAAGCAAACAACAAAAAAAACTGGATCATAGAAAGTTTTTGCAGTGTCAAGGAAGATCAAAGCACACAATAAGAAGATGACAAAGTTAAAGCTCCTGCATCCAAAGCCTCCAAGAAAAATATAAATTGGTCTCAAGCTATGGAAGAGCTCAAAAATGATTTTGAATATCAAGTGAGAGACATAGAGGAAAAATTGGGAAGAAAAATGAGAGTGATGCAGGAAAATCATGAAAAATGAGCCCACAGCTTGGTAAAAGAGACACAAAGAACACTGAAGAAAATAACACTTTAAAAAACAGATTAGGCCCAATAGTAAAAGAGGTACCAAAAAACCAATGAGTAGAAGAATGCAATGAAAGGCAGAATTAGCCAAATGGAAAAAAGGCACAAAAATTCACTGCAGGAAAGAAAATCCTTTAAAAAGTAGAATTGGCAAAATGGAAAAAGAGGTACAAAAGGTTACTGAAGAAAATAATTCCTTAAAAATTAGAATGGAGCAAATGGAAGTTAATGACTTTATGAGAAATCAAGTAACAACAAAATGAAACCAAAAGAATGAAAAAAATAGAAGACAATGTGAAATATCTTATTGGAAAAACAACTACCTGGAAGACAGATCGAGGAGAGATAATTTAAAAATTATTGGACTACTTGAAAGCCAGGGTGAAAAAAAGAAGATAGTCATCATATTTCAAGAAATTATCAAGGAAAACTGCCCTGATATTCTAGAACCAGAGGGTAAAATAGAAATTGAAAGAATCTACCAATCATCTCCTGAAAGAGATCTCAAAATGAAAACTGTCAGGAATATTATAGCCAAATTCCAGAGCTCCCAGGTCAAGGAGATGTTGCAAGCAGACAGAAAGAAGCAATTCAATATTATGGAGCCACAGTCAGGATAGCATGAGATTTAGCAGCCTCAACATTAAAGGACCAGAGGGCAAAGGATCTAGAAGTACAACCAAGAATCATGTACCTAGCAAAACTGAGTGTAATCCTTCAGGGAAAAACTGGATATCCAATGAGATAGAGGACTTTCAATTATTCTTGATGAGAAGACCAAAGCAGAATAGAAAATTTGACTTTCAAATACAAGACTCAAGAATAGCATAAAAAGGTAAACAGGAAAGGAGAATCATAAGGGATTTATTAAAGTTAAACTGTTTACATTCCTACATAGGAAGATGATACACATAACTCATAAGAACTTTCTCATTATTAGGGTAGCTAGAAGAAGTATATATAGACAGAGCACAGGTGTGAGTTGAATATGAAGGGATGATATCTGAATATACATATATATAATTAAGAGGTGAGAGGGAATGTATTGGGAGAAAGGGAAAGGAAAAAGTAGAATGGGGTAAATTATCTAATACAAAAGAAGAAAGAAAAAGCTTTTACAATGGAGGGGAAGAGGAGGGAGATAAGGGGGAGTGAACGAACCTTACACTCAACAGAATTGGCTCGATGAGGGAATAACAATTGGGTATAGAAATCTACCTTACACTACAGGAAAGCAGGAAGGAAAGAAGATGATGGAAGGGAGGACAGATAGGGGGAGGGGGTAGTCAGAAGGAAAACACTTTTGAGGAGGGACAGGGACAAATTATAGAGACAACAGAATAAACAGGGGAAGGGACAGGATGAAGGGAAATACAATTAGCAATAGCAACTGTGGAAAAAAATGAAGCAAGTTCCTCTGAGCCTCATTTCTCAAACGTAGAAGACTGAGTCAAATTTATAAAAATAGGAGCTATTCCTCAATTGATAAATGAGGAAGCAATATGAAGAGTTTTCAGATGAAGTAATCAAAGTTATCTATACCCATATGAAAAAATGTTTTAACTCAATATTGACTGGAGAAATGCAAATTAAAAAATTCTGAGATACTACCTCATACCCTTTATATTGGCTTAATAGCACAGAAAAGGAAAATGGCAAATGTTGGAGGGGATGTAGAAAAAATGAAACATTAATGCATTGTTGGTGGAGTTCTGAACTGATTTAACCATTCTGTAGAGCAATTTAGAATTATACCCAGAAAGCTATGAAACCATGCATAACCCTTTGACTTAGCAATACCACTACTAGTCTGTATCCCAAAAGAGATAAAAAACAAAAAGGAAAAGGTCCTATATGTACAAAAAATATTTATAGCTGTTCTTTCCTAGTGGCAAAAAACCTGGAATTTGAGGAGATGCCCATCAATTGGGGAATGACTGACCATATTGTGGTATGTGATTATGATGGAATACTATTGTAATATAAAAAATGATCAGCAGGGTGCTCTCAGAAAAACCTGGAAAGACTTACATGAACTGATGCAAAATGAAATATACTGTGTACAAAGAAACAGCAATACTGTGTGATGATCAACTGCAAATGGCTTAGCTATTCTCACCAATACAATGATCCAAGACAACTCTGAAGGACTTACAATGAAAAATGTTATCCATCCCCAGAGAAAGAACTGATAGTATCTGAATATAGATTGAAGCATGCTTTTTTTAACTTTATTTTTCTTGAGGTTTGTTTTGGCTCTTGCTTTGGTTTTTGGTCTATGTTTTCTTTCACATGACTAATATGGAAATGTTTTTCATGACTACACATGTATAACCTATATCAAATTGCTTGCCTTCTCAATGAGGGTGGTTGGGGATGGAGGAAGGGAGAGAATTTGCACCTCAAAGTTTTAAAAACAAAACTTAAAAGGTGTTTTTACATATAAATGTGGGAAAATAAAATACTAAGTTAAACTAAAAAGTCATAGAGTAGGAATGCCAGAGGGCAAATCTGGTGAAGGAGATAGAGGGTGAGATAGAGAGAATCAGATTGCTCCAGCAGGTTAGAGCAGTTAGCCTTGGTATATATATAAAAAAAAGACTACCTAACCAGGTGTGATAGGGGTAAAGGAGGACATAGTGGCACAAGGCATCTATCTGAAGGAAAGGTGATAAGCAAGAGAAGAGGGAGTTCCTTGTGAATGGTTTCTTCTAATTCCATATCTAAGGTTCTATTACTGTACTTGAGATCCTCCCAACTTCAGAACTTGATTCTGTAATGCCCTTTTTGCTTAGCCTTCTAAAGCAGTTATAATCACTCCTCCAACCCTGAATGACATTCTGAAAGATCTGGTGGCACATTCAGGAAGCCAGGTGTCACAGTGGATAGAGGTATGGACCTCTTTTCTGGAGACGGGAAGACTTCTCTTCAAATTCAGTTTCAGATACTTCCTAGCTATGTGATGCTGGTCAAGTTACTTTCTCTCTGTCTCACTCATTTTCCTCAACTGTAAAATGGGGATAATAATAGTAACTACCTTGTAAAGCTGTTGAGAGGACCATGGGAATAAATGAGATAATATCTGTAAAACACTGATCACAGTGCCTAGTAGATAGTATGTATTTAATAAATGCTTATTCTGTTCACCACTTCCCCTTTTTGGATGTCAAAGAATTATTTGTTTCTTATTGTAAAAGAAGATGTCTCAATAAAACATAATAAATACAACATGAGATACATACATAAATGAATATATATATATATATATCTGTGTATGTATATTTGTGTATATATATGAGTTACACATACATATATACATATATATACATACATATATATATACATATATATATGTATGTATATATATATATATAAAATTTAGGGGCAGCTAGGTAACACAATGCACAGAAGACGCTGGGCCTGAGTTCAAATCTGACCTCAGAGACTTTGTAGCTATTTAACCCTGGACAAGTCACTTAATCTTCTTTGCTTCAGTTTTCTTAACTAGAAAATGAACTGGAGAAGGAAATGGCAAACCACTCCAGTATCTTTGCTAAGAAAACCTCACATGAGGTCACAAAGAGTTGGACACAACTGGAATGACCAAACAGCATCAATATGTATACTTTATGGGTTCTAACTGAGGAAAAAAATAGATCCTATCCTTTCAAAAATAAACTAACAGGGCTGCTAAAAACATATTTTAATTCCAAATAAGGCATACAGAATCTTCCATTATGCTTGTTTGGAATTCAATTAATGTTTAAAAAAAATCTGAAGGATTCAGCTTCTTTGGATCTCCAACCAGATAGAACAGGCAAAGTTAAGTTTCACAGAGATGAAAAAAAATTTAAATTAGCTGGTATTTTGAACAAATGGTATCTGTGAGAAATTCATTATTGTAGCCTATTATTCACTAAGGCTTACATTTTGTTCACAGTTGGACTATATCTTAATGGGCAATCAAACCTCATTACTTGTCAAAGCTCAAAGCCAAGGATATTGTTATGCAGAACCTAACTGCTTCACATTTAGTGTTTAGTGATAACTAAAGCAAGTCACTCAAAACAAAGGCTGGGGGATTAATAGTATTAATGAGGAAGAAGATTTTGACCCTAGGCTGAGGTTATGTTGCATATGTAAATATGCATCAGGAATTCTATTCACCTCTACCAGTGCAGCATGTGACAACTATTTGCCTAATTTAAAGGCTCTTCTTTGAATGCAATCACTACGAATGGAGGAGAAAGGATCAAGAGAAGCAGGGCTCATGACTGTCTTCTAGAACAGAACTTGGGTCTACAGGCTTGAAAGCAAAGCCTTCACACATCAGTTCCGATCCTACTTGAAAACGAAGAAACTTCTGTGATCCAGTTTCAGAGTAACAAGATAGTTTCACAGAAAGCCATAATTGCTCATACTTGTGACTGGGTCAAATTTGGTTGGGGAGATAGACGGATGGTGGCTGTCACAGAGATAACCTCTAAAACAGTTATATGAAACCAGAAGATCATAGAAAAAGTAGTAAGTATCAAAGGGAGAATTCACAGCCAGGACTTCAGATTTCAGTGCCAATGTTCTTTCCACTGCACCATATTTCCTCAACCTAGAAGACAGGGGTGGTAGCCTAGGGGCAGTTGTATCATTCTAGCAGACCATGAGGCAGGAGATGAAGAGAGCAGTTGCCGTGGGAAAGACATTTTTAGTGCTTCCCTGATGAAATCATTAACCTGTGGCAAAGCCCTAATGTTACAAAACTAGTTGTAGCCCTGAAATGGTGGCTGAAGTGCTGGATCGGGTGTCAGGAAGACCTGATTCCAAGTCTAGCCTAGACACTTACTAGTTGTTTGACTCTGGCAAGAACTTAACCCCTGCCTATCTCAGTTGACTCAAGTGTAAAACAGAGCTAATAATAGCACCAACCTCTTGGGGTTGTTGTGAGAATCAAATGAGACAATATTCGTAAAGCACTTAGCATAGTGTTTGGCATATAGTAGGCACTTAATAAATGTTTATTCCCTTGACTTCCCTTTCCTCACCTGAACAACAGAAAATAATTATGAGAATTATCCGATGAGTCAGCTACCAGATATAAGTAACAGTGTTTGGGGAAAAAAATCCATAATGGGAAAAAATACTTTAAAAGATTGTTTAATTTCTCACAGTCCATTTATAGAAAGAAAAAGTATAAATGAAAAAATGAGTGAAAACTAAATTAGGAAAAGAGATGTGCTAATCAAACACCACAGAATCAAAGAACTGGAAGGAATCACTAAGTGACCATCTAGACCCCTCATCAGCTTCTAAGTAGGTCTGAAACAAAATTAACTTAGATAAATCAATCCCTGCCTCACATTCAAAAATCCTTAGGGGAGAATATTAATTAAATAACATTTTCATAAGTTCTCATGCCTAACCTAATAGATCTTGTTTCAATTTATACTTATTTCCTTTTGTAATCTTAGAAGATAAAATCTTCACCTGTGTCTCATAGGTACTGTTTCCTAATCCAGGAATCATTCTGTTGCATTCTTTTGACCTTCTCATGTCTTAAATAGATTTACCGAATGAATAAAGAAAGTTGGCAAAATAGGTGAGTTCAAATGTAATAAAAGGATTATCTATTAATTTCTATATAAAGTCACCCAGAATCACTGAAGAAGGTTGTATCCCATATAAGTGAACTTTCCAGATCATTGATTTTTACTTGTTTAAACAAGAAACTTATTTTAGTCATTTAGGATGAAAACATTTGCAAAGCATACTGCATGTTTTTCTGCTTTATTAAGCAAAATAGATTTTAAAAATTGAAAATTTTCATTATGCTCAAGTCTATCTTTATAATTGCCAATCATCTTAATTTGCTGCAAAAAAAAATGCTATTAATTTGTCCTAAGTTGGGAAACCATGTAATCATGTTTATAACAAATATTCAAAAGTAAGAGTAAATAGTCTCTGAGTGAGGTTCTGAAGGACTTTCCTGTAAGTAAAGTGCTGAGTGCACAAGGTGCACTCTAAGCCCTAGGTGTTTTAGAATATTGTTGGGAGGAAACTGTTTTTTAAACTTGAAGCACTATAAAAAGGTGATATTATTATTATTAGCAGCAGCAATAGCACAATGACTCTTGTCCTTACCTTAAGTTTGGAAGCTCACTTCCAAGGAAGAAGTAAAAATCATTTTTTCTTTACTTGTGTTGTACCAGAAGTGAGCGAGACACACCACAGAGTATAAGTTTTAAGTGGAGAATTTATTAGCCGGCGGCCATCGGGGTACGGCACCACAAATCAATGGCAAATGTGTTGGGGTGATGGCTTGGCTTATATAGGATATGGGGGTACAGAGTAGGTGGAAGAGGAACAAAGGTCCTGGCTGATCAAAAGATTCAGTCAGGTTATCGTACTAGTGGGATAATCTCATTTACATTCCTTGGTGGAGTCACAGAGTCCCAGGGATATCTCCCAGGAAGGGTCTGTCAAGTTATCTCTCAGTGGGATGGTCCTATCTATTGACATTCCAGGAAGGAACCAAGGAGTCTCAGGGATATCTGCTAGACAGGATCTGCCAGGTTATCTCTCAGTGGGATGGTCCTATCTATTGACATTCCAGGAAGGAGTCACCGGATCCTAGGGGGCTTGCTAAATGCCAAAGATAAGTCCATTCTTTCTGGGGGTACTTGTCAATAGCTAGGGGTTTCTCAGGGGTTCCTAATTTTCCTTGTATTACATTTGAATATATAATTCATAAAAATATTAAAAAATAAAACTATCATTTTAAGTTGCAAAAGGTTTAATATAACTTTATGTATAATAAATAATATTTATAAATGTAATTTATAATTGATATATTTTGTAACTTCATTTAAGGAAACAGAATTGTACTTGAGAAAGGAGAAAATAAACAAATGAATATTTAACAAAGCACTTTCAAGAATGAACTTAAAAGTATGGTCTAGAATAGCAATACATCATGGAAAATACAGTCTTCAATGCTCACCAACAAGTGCTTTGTTCTAATTGTCCTGCAAAATCTAAAATTCACTGAGTTGTACTCCAGACCTTTGATAACATGTTCTATAGCAGACATCCTGTGCAGCCACAAAATTAAATGTCTAGAGAATAGCAGAGTTGAGAGATGGCACTAAAAAAAATTTGAATAGTCTCTGTAATGGGACATACTGATGGCTAACAGCTTTGTAGATAACAGTGTCCCCTTTGGCACCATGGGAGGGAGAACCAAGGACAAAATTCAGCATAGCAAATCTCATTAAAGAGGTTTCTATTCTATTGAAAACATTGCATGTTGTAATGGAAAGAACCCTGGGTTGGAATTAGGGAGGCTAGAATTTACCAATAACTACCTGTATTGTCCAGGACAAGTTAATTAACACCACCTGAATTAAACATTGTCAAAGATTTTTTCCAACTCTAATATTCTCTAATGATGAATTATTCATTTAGTGCCACTCTAGTTAGGTCTCTTTTATGCTCTTATTTATAATTTATGATAATGTATGTACACATCTTATCTTCTTATTACTTTAAGGTACTATAATCTCTCCGTTCTCAAATTTATCAAAGTACTTTTCTTTGATTTTAATTCATCTCACCATTTCTTATATCATCAATCTATCTTTTTCTCCTTCTTTCTTTCTTCTTATCTATCTATTGACAATCCTTTCTGAATATTTGAACCCCAATAAGATCCAAAGCCTAAACTAATCATCCAAACTGCTTTGCTCTACTCTAAAAATGCCCTTTCTGTGTCAGCAACTTCAAAGACCAGGTAAGATTGACAAGGGGTATCTTTCTTGTTGGTGACAGGATGTCTGCAACCAGAATAGTGGGATTTCTCTTATCTTGATATTCTAGAGACATTTGCATCTCGGGATCACAATCTCTAAGTGACACTACCTTGTCAATTGTCTTGTTCAACTATGAAACTTCCTTTCTTATGATATGGAGACCATAAACTGGAGTCTCTTTTTTTGTCTCTTTTCTTTCAATCAGAAGTTTGCTTCTGATTCCATTATCATGTATCTGCTAGCTTTAAGGGAACAAACAATATGAATTATATATCACCTAACCTGTTTGCCTCCTTTAACCAAACTTTCAGGTCGACACTGTCTATACATATATACTTCTCCATCCCTCCTCTGATCATCATCAAACCATACGTTTCTTGAACAAGTACAGGGACATTTAATAGGTATATGAAAACGTCTTATGTAATTTATTTGAACTGATTTGAATTGCCCTTCTTGATGACAAGGATTGTGGCTTGTTAACCATTTGTTGTTCAAGATGCCAGAATAATTTTAAAGCACAAATTAGGAATAGAAATAGGGGCTAAAATTGTGATTTCATTGATATAGGGAACATCTCCATGAGAAAACCTTCCACCAATGAAGATCATGACTTTCTCTACAATTTATAATCTTAGTTTCCTAGAGCACTGAAAGATTAAATGACTTGCCCAGGGTCACATAGGATATGCCAGGGACAGGACTTGAACCTAGGTTTTCTCTACTCACTGCTTCACAAAGCACAGAGTAGGTGTCTAATAAATGTTGACTTGAAATGGACAGAGATATTTCAGCTACACAAGAAAAAGCATGGGATCAGTTTCACTATTTTATAATTAGACTCCAAGCAAGCAGCTAAGCGCAATGCTAGAGAGTAACATTTCCAAAAGTAGGTTGGGTGTCATACTTAGAATGCTTGTCCAGCATTCATTTTTATTAATTACTACATTAATGCAATAAATAAAATGAGATTGTAGAAATATTAATTCACAGGAATTTGGAATTGAAATATAAAATAAAAACGGGAACTCGGTAGCAGCAAGAGTCTGTTTATTTCAAGTTTACTTAGATCTTTAATCTAGAGCCCAAAGAACCACTTACATAAATGGCCCAGAGGCAGCTAGGTGGGTCAGTGGTTAGAGTACTTGGCCTGGAATCAGGAAGACCTGAGTTCAAATCAGGCCTCAGACACTTATTAGCTGTGTGACCCTGGGCAAGTCACTTAATCTCTGTTTGCCGCAATCCACAGGAGAAGAAAATGATCAACCACTCTAGTATCTTTGCCAAGAAAATCCCGTGGATAGTATTGATATGTGGTAGTCCATGGGGACCAAAAGAGTCAGACATGATTGAATGACTGAAATAACAGTTTTAGTTCCATAAAATCTCTTGTTGCTGAAACAAAACAGAAGAGCCATGAATTATCCTGTATCATTTCACAGGGGAACGGAATAAAAACTTACATTATTTTGATGTGCATCATGGAAATATTTACATAGAAATGTTATAGCTAGTAAGCATCTGTGTTGCCAATGGTTAATCTTCAAATCTTCAAAAATACCCTAGTTTTTACTGAGTCCTTCCTTGGTACTTTTTTGTGGAAGGGTAGTGATTGGTACATCAGAAATAGAAGACCCAGTTCCTCACTCAAGGAGCATATAGACTTTGAGTATGTTTATAAAGTAATGAGACAGTAGAAAAAAATGAAAAGACCATCAATAAAACATTAAAGAAACACACTGAATAGAAATAACTTTAGAAGGCAATCAAGACATACAGGGTAGGTTGGCTACTATCAGGTTAAATTTAATATAAACTTAAAAAAACCTGCGATAACAACTCAGGGGTTCCTATGCAATCTGATTTTCTGTTTTTTATCTGTAAATCTTCATTTGTTAGTATTTTAAGCTAAACAGAAAAAAAATTTAAATGGTATAGAGCCATTAGTAATTTGACTCTTATTCTATAACAATTAGTGCTGATAGATAAATGTAATGATACAAGTGTGAGCCTGCTATATATATTAATATCCCTGGCTTCGTTTGAAAAAACAGTACCAGGTGTTAGATGACTTTGGCTTACTATGTGTGGTTCCCACTTTGACATATTACTAGCTGAAAATGGCAGGAAAGGCCTCTGGCCACAATAAACTGCCTAGAGTACATCTTAAGATATACTTTTCTATTCAATAGAACATTGAAAATGATTTTTGGAATTCTACTCCTGTAGTGATTCCTTGGCTTTTCATGGACCATGGCTTTTCCCATCTGTTTAACTAAGGATTTTAGAAGAAATGATATCTTACTGGGTCTGCATAGCTTTATGTGGCCTCAGAAAAAATTGAGGAAATCACCCAGGGTAGTTATATAGATAGATACTCTATGGTTCATTACTCTACCCTAGCTAGAAACAGGATTATTTTATAGGGTTACAGTCACTCTAGTGTAAGGCCACAGTTGACTATGCCTGCTAAAGCTTAAGTGAGTCATTTGGGGATGACTTTATGGGTCTCTAAAAGTAGTGGTTTATGTTTTATTTCTTTCTATATGAAATTTTCCTATTTTATATATCGTATATGCCTGCAAATAGCACTACAGTACAATGTAAACAGTCCATTGGGTGTTTGAAGAGCCAAGTTCCAAAGCTGCTATAGTGGTCATAGTAGAAATATATTGGAAATTACTTACAAAACAATTTTATATTTAACTGGCTGGACAGTGGTGGGCCTCCACACGTACAGGATCCCTGGTGCTATTGTATTCAGTACAGGAGAAACATTGAATAATGCCTTGTGAATTGAAATAAGGAATGTTTGAGATACCCTGACTTGGAAGACTGTATAAGGAAGGATTAGGGGAGATCAAAAAGGGGGGGGCGGGTTGTAATGACATCGCTTGTGCATCTGTTTATCTTTTCCAATGGGGAAAAGGTAAACTAAAGAGAAGACCTCCTTCCTGGAAATTTCTGAAGAAAATGGTGATGGCAATGTCTCCACTGGTCCTGGTAAAACTGGCTTCCAAATCATGTTTAATTACTAGCAATTTCCATAGATTGTAATCCTTGGAGTACAAAGACCTCTAGGTTTGTAGACAGAGAATTGGGACTCTATACCTTATTCTGCTGCTTACTCCTTAGGTGACATTGAATAAGCCACTAAACTTCTCCAAATCTCAATTTGGTTTTCTGTAAAATGAGGATAGAAATGGTAATTTTTAATTTTGGTATTCCCTAAAACTAGAACAATGCCTTGCATATGGTAGAATGCACACACACATCCACATATATAATATACACAAATATATATATATATATATATACACATACATACATACACACATGTGTATAATATATAAATGTATATATGTATGCATATATATATATATATATATGGAGAGAGAGAGAGAGAGAGAGAGAGTGAGAGTATGAGAATTAATGAGAATTGAATGGCTAAATCTAAGAACTCAGAATCACTCAATCATCTAAATATTTGAAAGCACCATGGAGATCAAATCTTGTCCTAAGGAAACTAAGCACAAGAAAAGTTTAGTCACAATACCAGAGAATTTCAAGTTGGAAGGGATCTCAATGATTATCTTCTAGTCTAACCCATATGTGGGGGGGGACCCCACCAAAAATCTCTCTAAAACAAATGGAATGATAGCTCATCTAGGCTCTGAGGTAGTTGCTACACAGTTCAAATGTATACACACATATACACAGACACATACATACATGTGTATATGTGTGTATATGTTTGTGTGTATAGACAGATTTAGATGCAGAGAGAGATACAATATGTGTATATATATAAATATATACCTATTAATATAGAAATATATACACATACATACACATATGTACATATCTACACATGTGTTTTGTTCTTATATCACATAGATTTATATCTGTATCCCTTTTAATCATTCCTCTCAAAGAAACACACAGCCATATATGTATGTACGTACATGCAGTACTCCACATCCATGAACCCCCACCTCTGCAAAGGCGGAAAGGAAACATCTTCTCATATCTCCACTTTGGGGCCAAGCTTGCTCTTTATAATTTCAAAACATTCATCTTAAATTGTTTTGTGGATGGTGTTATTTAACAATTAAATTTAACAATTAATGTAGTCATTGCTTTTGTTGTTTTCTAGGCTCTATTTACTTCATTTTAAATTAGTTCCTGTACGTGTTTATATGCTTCCCTGTATTCATTATGTTCACTGTTTCTTACATTAAAATAATATTCCATTACATTTATGTGCCAGAGTTTGTTTAGTCATTCTCCAATAATATAGTGCTTTAAGGCAGAGTTGTCAAACTCAAGGTGCGGGCATATGTACAGCCTTTAAAACTCCAGAGTGCTGAACCAGATTAAAATGTAATTGGAAAGTGTTTAACAAAGTAAATGAAAATACAATACAACATGAATAATGGTGATTTGTGGTTTTGTAAGTCAATATATAGCTAGGGGATCTGTTTATATTTGAGCTTCAAACCATTCTTTTAAAGTTTGCAAGTCACTTTACATATTTAACTATCCTTACAACGCACATGTGAGGTAGGTGTTATCATCTGCTTGATACTAGAAGAAAGTGTGGGTAAAAGAGATTAGGTAACCTACTCAGGGTCACTACTTTTCCATTAGCGAATGACTTTTGGTCTTGTAAATTTCTGTGTTTGTGTGTGTGTTTGTCTATACATGTATCTTGCATACCAAATCTATAAGCAAGAAATTTAATATTTATTTTCCTCATTTGATTGCATCTCTATTTATCCTACATTATTAATTTTTGTGCAGAAGCTTTTCTCTTTCATGTAATAAAAATTATCTAATTTACCTTCTGTGACTGATTCAATTCTTGTTCGGTTAAGAATTCATTTACCTATAACTACAAAAGCTATAATATACTATAATATATATACACATACATATACATATATAATGTTATATTATACACATAGAATTCACATATAGAAATTATACATAACACACACATATGTATGCGTATAGGGAGTTTCTTGGAGGAACATGGCAGTCAGAGGAAGAGACCTTGTAGATTGAGGTACTTCCAATGTGAGAAATAATCTATGGGTAGGATGAACTTCCAGGGTGATGAAGGGGTTTCTAAGGCATGGTAGACAAGGTCATGTGGACTGTCAGTGGTACAACCTAAAGAGGAAAGAAAAACAGCTCTCATTGCCACAGGCGGGTTTGATCCCCAGAGGGTTGACTATTACTATTTGCATTGTTCTAGTGGTAACCCCATGGGTAACTATTCTCTTACAAGCCAGCTTAAGTTTCTCTGCCAGTATGTTCTCTCTTAGTTAATACATCTCAGTTCTCTAGCAAGATATTAACTCAAATGTCAGAAAAAATAGTGATTACAAAGCTTTTTTTCCTCCAACACCAGGGGTATACTTGCCAATAAAATCATGATGTGTTCAGCAGCAGCGAGGAATGGATACAAAGTACAATGACAGTGACAAACCGATGCAAATGCTACAAGTGACTCTTGTTCTTCTGGACAGGATGGGCCAATCTGCAGCTAGGCTGGTCCAAGCTAATCATTCATTGGCTTTATTGGCTGTTTACCAGCTTTCATTACCTTAGTCTGTGTAGCCACTAGGCAGAGCCTGTCCTGTGGGGCTGGGCAGGTTTCTAGGCTGCTGGACTCTTCTCAGAGCATGGCTTCTCTGATGAACTAATTGATCTGCTAATTCACTGGGCTTGCTCTTCAATGGGAAACAACACTCTTTTCCTACCTTAGGTCTCTGGCTTGTCTGAGTTGTTCTGACCCCGCTTTACTATGGCTGCTTTTTTTTTTGTGAAAAAGCCACAATGCTCTTTTAGCTAAGGTAAAAAGAAGATGAGGATTAGAAGAGGCTTCTTCTCCTTATCAACTCTACGCAGACGGAAGAAGGCTTGCTTCTGCTATAGAAAGTATCTTCCTGACTTAAAAGTCCCTTTGCCATAGTAATCCATTCTTTGTTTCCTTAGGGCAAGTAGATTCAATTCGGTCATTTTCACTACCATGTTCTTCTATCAATCTTATGGAGATGGCTAGGGACAAAGGTTTATATTTAAACTATGTCCCCTTGCTAAATTCAGTGTTTGGTTGCCCATTCACTGGTGCATGCTAGAACCAGTTTGCATCTGTTTTTGAGACTCACATTTTAGTGTGAATATTTACATCTCAGAAATCAACAATAGCTACAAAATATAGCTTGATTTAATGTTTTGCTGATCATCTAGACTTTAAAAAGTTAATAATGCAGATGCAGATAAAATATAAAAGTGTGTGCATTTGGTTTTATTTGGAGAGCCCAGTTGTTAAACATATACTAGTACATCCCTACATTGCTTTATAAATATAACTTGAGCTCAGCAGGAATGCAGTAGAAGGCTCAGAGAATGAAGCAATCACCAAACTGGAGTCCTTCTGACTGTATGCTAATTATAACAATGATGATGATTAAAAAGAGAACACCCAGGGATGGACTACACTTACACCACCACCTCCACCACCACCACCCACCACTGTTATTTATATAGTACTTTAAGTTTTGTAAAATTCTTTAAATTCATGACATCACTTAAGCCTTACATCCCTGCCCTTTCATACACAATTAAGGTTTTAAAGCCTCCTATCCTTTCTAGGGTAGAGAATATATATTTTACCTCTGAAGGCATTCCTCTTTATTTTTAATGTCTCTATCTTTTAGCCCTGTAGACCTCAGGTATATTCTGAAGACTGCTAGGGGCATCTCTTTTACGTTCATTTGAAATAAAAATCCCTGATACTATCACCTAAAAGTTAAATCAGGGATAGGTGCTGAAGCTATTTCCAAAGCAATAAAGTTTCCAAAAGGCACATTTAGGCTGGAGGTGAGGAAAACTTTTTCAACAATCACAGCTATTTAACAGTGGACTTGGCTCCTTCAGTAGATGAAGTGAATCTTCTTTTGTTTCTGGCCTATCCTTGTCTACACTTCATTGCTGCACTAATGATGACCACGACAGAAGTAAAGGTAGGAATCCCAATGAATGAACAGTGTTGTAAGAAACAGTCAACCAGAAGATTCATGACTGCTGCTTGGAACAGAACCATTCAAGCAAAAGCAGTAGCAACGAAATCAGTTTGGCTACTGACCTTTTTCCCCATGGCAATTCAGACATCAAATTCTCTCCTGCTCTCACCTGCTGTGAATTTAACAAAATATCCTTTCTTTGACCACTCCCATGAGGAGCAGCTAGAGCTGTGCTGGGGCTAACTGGACTACATTGTTTTTTTTTTCTCCCTAGAAGTGCTAGGTTGAGAGTAACCATGCACACACACACGCACACACACACACACACACACGCACACACACAAAACACACCATACCTTTTGAGGGAGGCCTGATTCCAAGATAAACCACAGTCCTGCTGCCACTTAGTACACATCTACTATGTGTTATTTATTTATTTTATTTATTACATAAGAGTAACACAGCAAATACAATATCCATGGATGACTATTCACCTGAAGGTCAACTCCATTATCTCAAAGTCCTATTATAAGGGTTCAGGGAAGAATAGCAGATTCAGGCAGGTAGGCTCAAGAGCTAATTTTGATGGGGTAAATGAAAAGTAACCAGACCCCTTAGACCACTAACTAGATGAGCAAAGCTACTATGAGGAACTAAGATTCTATAATTTTACGATCTATGATTCTCAGAGAGGAGAAGAGCCTTTTTTTTTAATCATGCCTCTCTTTGAATGGATCTGACCATTCAGCTAGTCTAAGGCAATAACTCGTAATCTAGAGTTTGTGAACTTTTTAATAATTATATTTCAATATAATTAATATCCTTTGTAATTCTAAGAATTGTACTTTATTTATTTAAACACATTATTCTGAAAAGGTGTTTATAGGTTTCACCAGATTTCCAAAAAGCTCTATGACACAGAGGCCAATAATCAGAATTAGGTCTTGAAGCCCCCGTTTCATTGAGTCTTCTATACATTATTGATATCCAGTAACAAGACTTTGACATACTGCAACTTATTCCCAGGTGAACATCTGTAGATATTATATAGCATTTTACTCTTTTTGCATATAAATTGTAAAAGTAATAAACAGTTGTTAACAGAAGAAGAACTGTGTGGCTGCATATATGCAGCTTCTCTGAAACAAGGCCTCTCTCAAGCATTACATAGGCATGCATTAGCATCTCCTCAGTGCTACCACACACTAGAAAAGAGCACACAGATGCCATGAATCTCTCCTGGGGTTTCTCCCCATCTTGCTAGGTTAGGGCCTTAGTGCTCAAGTCATGTCATTGTTGCAGTGCATTCCTAGGGGTGTCAGGCTTCAATGCCATCCTTTCCTGGTCATCTAAGGGTATAAATGAGGCCTATCTATGTGGAATACCTATCATTCACATTTGGGGAAAGGCCCCAGGCAACACAAGTCATGACACATTGCCTTGCTGATCAGGCTTTGGAAGTGAGTCCTTTGAAGATAAAGGACGGCATTTACAGAAGAAATGGATTTTATTCTTATTGATCATTCTTTTTTCCTACGGGTAATTGAAAACTCTAAAAAAAACTTTTAATAGCTTATAGGTCATATCAGAACTCTTTCTTCTATACTAGACCAAAACTATCAGAAGACAGCTCTGACTTAAGTTCAACCTATAAAAATGAATATAAGGCATTTGTCCACCTGGTTTCTTTCACTAAATGCAATCAGTTTGAATAGGAACCAGAAACATTTCCTAGTTAAAAATGCAAATGCTTTGCTATTATCCTCTTCTTCACCAAACTTTACATAGTAAAACTAACCCAAAGTCCCCTAGCAGAGCCAGGACTTGAATTTTCATCATTTGATGCAAATTCTAAAACTGCTTCCATGATGCTAATGGTTGGTTTAATGGCCATTTAAGGTTTAAAAACTAGCTATTGAGAAAGTATACAATGTACTTTTAAGTTTAATCTCACTGTTAACATTTCATCCATCAATTTCCTTAAGTCTAGAAAATCAGTAAAACTATAAGTCAAGTCTGATTTTTAACATTTGCAAATTTCCTAGGTGCAAATGCTCATACTGAAAATTTAATAATTGACTTTAGCAAGCTGGCTTCAGTATACCCCTGCCATTGTCATCTCATGGGATCAAATCCTGAGCAATGCCACTACTAGGTCTAATTCCAAAGATGGTTAGGGAAAAGGAAAAGAACCTACATGTTCTAAAATGTTTTAGCAGCTCTTTTTATGGTGGCAAAGAACTGGAAATTGTGGGGATGTCTATCAAATGGGAAATGTCTGAACGAGTTGTGGTATATAATTGTGATGGAGTACTACTGTGCTATAAGAACTGATGAGCTCAATGATCTTAGAAAAACATGGAAAAACTTGCATGAAATAATAAGGGTGAAATGAGCGCAACCACGAGAATATTGCATATAGTAACAGCAATATTGTGTTAGGAACAACTTTGAGCAAATAGGTCATTTTGGCTATTACAAATACAAAGGACATATGAAGGAAGACACTATCTGCATCCAGAGAAAAAACTGTTAAAAAGAAGTATGAATACAATGATTTTGCATACATACATATACACACACATTTGTGTCTAATGGTAGCCATCTCTAGGTAGGGTGGGAGAGGAAAAAAATGGAAGTTTACCTGATATCTTCATTATACACTTAAAAGGAAAAGCAAGTTGTACATAATAGATTTGCAGTTTAATGCACAAACATTTTTTATTACACTAGGTTATGGAAATGCTTGTTTTATTTCATAAATTAAAAAGAAAGAAAAGAAAAGAAAAGAAAAGATAAGAAAAGAAAACAAAGTACAAAAAGACCCCCTTTATATTACTTGACCAACTATGACTTTATAGTATGAACTTCATGGACAGGGCTCTAATGAGAATCTGGTATAAGAATGAAGAAAGAGTGAACATAGTTTTTAAGCCCTTAGAATAAAGCTTTGAATACTGAATAATTGACATAGCACATTTTGTAGGACTGAGCAACAAGCACTATATTTCACCTTGCTTCTCAAGTTCAGTTTTTATTACCATGTCTCTGTGATTCTCTCACTCTATTCTATCATTTTCTTGAGGTCAGGGACCATGCTTTACTCTTCTTTGTCATGGATCTGCATTGCATGGTGTTGTACAAGGAGGAGCTTTTCTATTTTATGACTTAAATTAGAAATTTTATCTTCTAAATGGTGGCTAGAGGAAAAAATTGTGTTATAAGCCTTAATTTCATCATATTGTTTCATCTACTGAAACTAACAATGAAGGAAACACATTCCAAGTTCAAGTCAAATGGGTACATTTCTAAAGAAACATTTATACGTGGTTACTTGTAATAGTCTCACTATTTGCATTAGGAAGACACTAAGTTCAAATTATCACTGAAAAAAATGCTTGCAGTGCACTTACATAAAAACATTTAATTCATATTTAAAGCAAATAGGTTACTGGAATATTACATTTAACTGCACAGCCAATATATGTATATTACAGGAATACACATTAACTGGAAAATAATTTTCTAAGAGTAAAGATAATATACAAGAACATTCAGTTCAATGACCTTAAAAATGACAATCTCTGCTTAATGTGTGTGACTATGTTTCTCTCAAAGTTCTACATGGCATTTCACTTTCCCTGGGAAAGCATTAATGTCCTCTTCCATTTCATAATTTTTTTGGCAGGGACGCTTAAGTGAAGTCTACATAGGAAATGCCACGGTATAGTAAATGGCCAAATCTTCTTTATTGGTGAAACTTTAGCCATCTAATATACCATGGCATTTCCTATGTAAGACTTCACTTAAATGCCCCTTGCAGAAATATTGGGCATGTACAGTCAAAGTAATTACTGGGGTTTAAACCATATGGTATATAATTTTCTTGCCCTCTGGTTAATACCTAATAGCATATAGCTATTGACTGGGAAGAGTCCCTCAAATATTGGTTCCTTGGCTCCAGTATTTGAGATCATAAATTAGTACATAGATTACAGGTAAAGGATAAGCAATGATAATATTCCATAAGTGGCAGAATCCCACATATGAGAAGGGAGAACAAACAAAAACATAGCAAAGCAGATCTACTTTCACTGAGAATATAACATGTACTTGAGAGAGAGATGAAAGAACATCAGGGAAAGCATGTCAAGTTCATGTGAGTTTAGTACATTAGGGCCAAGACTATTCTTAGTATAGTTTATATGCATAATTTAGTAATGTCAATAACTATCATAAAAGGAAGGAGAATACATGCCTGCTGGAAGAAAATGATTTTTCACTCTTCAAACTTTTTTAATACTTTTTCAAGATCTCTTTTTTTCATTTTATATTCTTCCTGTGACACTTCAGGCAACTACCTTCAGTTCTCTTGTCCTTCTTTTCTTCCTTTATGAAATGAGAGGCTGAATTTCAGAGATCTCTAAGGTCCCTGGCAGTTCTAGATCTATCTGCTAGAGGCTTTTCTTTGTGTCCCCAGCACTTAACACAATGCCTTGCATATTAGCAATTAATATATGGTAGTTTTTTTGACTGTGACTCAACTAATATCTTTCTGAGCCCATGCGACACCCTTTTATTAAACTGAAAGCTCTTTGAGGGCAGAACTTGTATTTTGTTGTTTTTAAACTTTTATGTTCCAAAGCCTTACTGAAATTCCTAGCATGTAATTAGGACTTAACAAATGTTTTTTAGAATTTAATTGTTGAATTTGTTCTCAATTCAACTTAACATTTATCAGTATTACAATTGTAACTGAAGGAATTGCAATTCTAAGGATACCTGGACCAACAGTACAAATGCTTATCAGAAGAAAGCAGGGATTCTATTTCTTATGAGTTCAGATGCTCAAAATGCAGTGTTTAATTGGTAAGAGGGGACACTGGGAAAGATGTAGACATGATGGACTCCTGACAACTCAGAGTAATGAAAATTATCAAGAATGGCCACTGAGTAGCTGGACTCAATACAGAGGGTCTTAACTAGAGTACTGTAAGGTGGTGAGACACATGTGGAAAAGTTAGCAAAGGTAGCCAAGGCCTAAAGTAACACAGATTGCCTGAGACAAGTTAAATCAAGCACTGTAAGGGCACCAGAAATGAGAAAGATAGGCTGTGGATACTAGCCAGGGCAATGTCATAAGCTGGGATACACAGGTTGTGAGTGCTGAAATTGCTAAATGAACTATCTTTACCTGTAGAGATTGTTTTTTCATTATTAAAATTATAGGTCTGGAGGGCCTAAGACTCAAATCATGCCACTGGAAGGAAGAAAATACTATTATATCAAGGGGATGTATGTGATAATTATGTTGTCATTTTATTAACAATTTCTACTGAAATGGAGAGTAATAGAGAGCTAGATCCAAGTTAACTTAAAAAAATGTTCAATTTTCTAGACAAATTAAGCAAGCCAGAAATATAACATTGAAAACACTGATAATTTAAAATATTTTAAGAGGGTCTAGAAGAAATCTAGTTGGATCAGCTTATTATAATGGACATTAGTCTTGAAGTTAGGAAGACATGGGTTCAAATCCTGCTTCAGACATTAGGAATGTAAACAAGGATTAATCTCTTAACCTTTCAGTCTTCATGCATATTATAAATGGGTATTATAATAGAACTTAAAAGACCATGTAGATAAAAAAGTTATGAAAACCTTAAAATACAATATGTTATCAGCTTTTGTAAGATTAATTGCTCAAAATGTGTCAAACTCTTCAGAATTATATAAGGATACAAAAAAAGGCAGTTCCTGATCTAAAAAGGGAACTTATAGTCTATTAGATTATTAGATAAACAGAATGTAAAATATCATGATCAGGGTCATTGCAATGGAGATTTCTATATGAGGTACTCTAGGAAAATTTAACAAAGGAGAATGTACCTTCACCTAAGGGTCAGTGAAGCTTAGTGGAGAGGGTAGCCTCAGAATTAGGAAGGCTTAGGTTCATATCTTGTATCTGCTAAAGAAAGAGTTACATGTAGTCACAAGTCATTCAACTTCTCTGCTCCTGGAAACCCTCAAAAATGTTATGTTGCATAACTGTTGCCTAGTTGAGATGGGAAGAGAGAGTTTTCTTACTGGGAATTCTATAAATGAATGAAATCACAGTGTCAGATCAAATATGTTTTTAAAATAATTGTAATTCCACCAAGAAATGGATTATAAATCACTAACAAAACATCCTTCTTATTTTAAGACTACCCAAAAAGATAGGAAGAAACGGATTGCTATTCAGAAGGATTTTTTAAATAATCTAAAACTATGAGCTAGTACTATTCGTAACAGAGAAACCCTAGGGGCTTTTGCACTATGGTATGGAGAAATATGACTGATATCCATTATATTTGCTAATAATAGGAAAAGAGGAGTCAAAGATATCTCTATTTACAGATAAATAAATGGTTTTCTTATTGAACTTCAGTGACACAATGAAACAAATTTAATTAAAATGCAGTCATTTCAATAAAATAGCAGTATGTAACACAAATCCATAAAATATTACCTTTATTTTTAAATTTAAGAAAAAGAGATAGAAAAATTCTTTTTGCTATAAACTCAAATACTTAAAATGATCTAAAATGAACCTACAAAAATAAATATCTTATATAAATATAATTATGAATATTCTTTACAGGAATAAATAGTCAGATAAATGGTTTTTAATCATTATACCATACTAATACTATAAAATAACTGTACTTCCTTAACTAATTTACAGATTTGGTGGTATACCAATAAAATTATCAAGACATTACTTTACAGAACTAAAAAAAATTCAAAAATCAGAATTCAAAAACAATATTTAAAAGTTATAAAGGGAGTTTTGGCCTTTCTCAAACAATATTATTAAGCATTAGTCATTAAAACTATTTGATACATTTTTTTAAAGAAAGAAAGTTTTCTTGGGAGAAACAAAAATACTTAAGTAAAATCATGAAGCAATTGAATATTGTAAACCCTAGGACACAAACCACTGGATAGGTAGATAAAAAGAACTAATTAGTTAAGCAAAACTCCAAAACTAGGGAAAAGGAAGGAGGAAGGGGTTTAGTATGAGAGGAAAAAAGATAGTAGAAATAGTGCATTCAGTGAAATTAACTGAACAGAGAAAGTACTATGTTTACAGAAGCAAAAAAAAAAAATCCTAATTTCTAAGAGACAGAGGTAGAACAAAAATGTAACCATATCTCCCAGAACTTTAAGCATGAATAGATCAAACAAGCCAATAAAATGGAAAAAGTGACAAATTGCAAAGGGAAAAAAATCTCACAATTGGCTGCTTACAATAAAAATACCTGAAAATAAAGATATACACAGAATAAAAGATGAAGGACTAGAGCAAAATTTAGTATGTATGAGGTGAATCATGAAAGGCAGGAGTTTCAATAATACTATTAGACAAAGCAGAAACAAACTTTCACAATATAAAAAGGGATAAAAAATAAACTACTTTATCCCAAAAGGAACTATAGACAGAAAAGTAATGCTAATACTAAAAGTATATCTTCCAAATCACTTTGCGTCTAAGTACATAAAGGAAAAATTGAGTGAACCAAAAGAATACCTAGACAATGATTTAATACTGGGAAGAGATTTCATTGTCCTCTCATTTTTGTAGAAGTCTAAAAGAAATGCCCTAATTATCAAAAGACCAACTAGGGATCTTTAAAAATGCATTTGCAAAAAGAAAACAGGACTAAGTATACAGGAACTGCCAAAAAGAAAGTGGGGGGAGGAAACTACTGTTTTAGATGGAGTGCCGTGATTGAGTCATCCTGAAACATCTAAAGAATAATTAGGATGAATATTACATAAATTATTCTCAAAATTTAAAAATAAAATCACCTTAGGGTCTAAAGGGAAGGATAAAATGTAGACATATATATTGACTATTGTTATTGAATACTGATAAAAATTTAAATAAAATACTTTCAAACTGACTACAAATCATCTAACAAATAATTCTTTATGGATTTTATGCCAGCTATATGATGATAGTTCAACATTAAGAAAACAATCAACATAATATTAAAAAAAACTTTCACAACCACATGTTGGCAAAATATAATTTGTTTTTGCTTTAAAAAAACCTATTATGTAGAGACCATAATAAAAGGGGATATTTTATTCCAAATAACTTCAAAATGCATAAAATATCCTGAGACCAATATATCAAAACATACAAAATATTTCTGTAGGTTCATTTAATAACATAAAGAATAATTTAAATAACTGGAGATATTTTCAGTGCTTGTGACTGTCATACCAATATAATAAAAATGACAATACTATTAAAGTTAATTTAAAATTTAATGATATGCTATTCAAATTATCAAAGGGATACTTTACAGAATTTTAAAAATCCCAAATTGCATTTGGAAAAATAAATACCCTAGAATACCAAGGGAAATAAGTGAAGTGGTAACAATAAAGAGTCTAAAAAAATACTATCTACCTCAAAGTATATTATAAAGCAACAGTCATCAAAGCCATCTGGTATTAGTTATAAAAGAGGGAGGTGGATCAATGAAACAAAGTATCCAAGGGATAATTAATAATAATAATAAACAATGGAATTCAATGTTCAGTAATCCAGAAAACATAAATTACTTATGAAAAATACTCTATGTGATAAAAAGAAATTATTGAGAGAACTGGAAAGTAGTCTGGCAGAAAGTAAGCTTAAAACAAATTCTCATTGCATTCTAAATGAATATGTGACCTTATTAAAGATAATACTACAAAATTAGAAGACAAGTACATTGTATACATCTGCCAACTATGAGTTAGAGATCTATTCTTAACAAAGGCAGAGATAATTACAGAAGATAAAAGAAATTATATGAAACTGAGAAATAAAACTTCGCAAAAATAAAATTAATGTATCCAGGATAAGAGAAGAATTCACAAGGGAAAAATAATATCTTTAGAAATGTTTCTCCAATAAAGGTTTAATATCCAGAATATATAAACAAATATGATATTGTAGTACATTATAAACACATCTATGTATCTATGTGTCTATGTACGTATGTATGTATTTATGTATGTATCTATCTGTCTATCCATCCATCCATCTTCAGTGTTTTAGGTCTTGAGGACAAATAAGTCTATTTACATTCACTGTTGGGGGAATTGTAAGCCAGTGCAACCATTCTGTAAAGCAGTTTGAAGTTATAGAAATAAAAAGGTAACTAAAATGTCCATACTCTTTAACCCAGAGATTCATTTAACTAGGCTAAAATTCAATACGGTCCTTTGTCAAAAAGGGAGCCCTTCCATGCCCCAAAATAATTATAGCGGCATTTTTTTTTTGCAGTAGCAAAGAAATGGATGTAAAATATACATCCATTGATTAAGGAATGGCTAAATAATTTTTATTATAAAATGTAATGGAATGTGCTCTTAAGATCATGAACTACTCAAGACGGTGGCTGGAAAACAGGGACTTGTATAAGCTCCCCACCACGTCCCTCCAAAAACCTATAAAAATGGCTCTGAACAAATTCTAGAACTGCAGAACCCACAAAATAGCAGAGGGAAGCAGGGATCCAGCCCAGGACAGCCTGGATGGTCGATGGATGAGGTCTATCCTGCACAGAGTGGGGGGAAGCAGAGCTCAGCGTGGGAGGCAGCAGGACCAACCAGACCAGGAGCTGGGCAGGACAGGCCCTAGCACCCTGAATCAGTGAGCTGTGGCAGTTACCAGACTTCTCAACCCACAAACACCAAAGACAACAGAGAAGGTTAGTGGGAAAAGCTGCAGGAGACAGAGTTCCCTGTTCGGCCACCACCCCTGGGGCAGCGGGGGAGGTGCAGCTACAGAACTACAGCTGCAGTTACTTCCAGCCCCAGGCCCACGTGGTGGGAGGAATTAAGTGGTGGATCAGAGCAGGAGTGCACAGCCTGCTGAAGATTTGCATCAGGTCCGGGTTGGCAGTTCTTGAGGAAGGAGGAGGGCTGGTGTGGCAGAGCTGGCTGTATAGAAATAGCTCTGAAATCAACAGTGCATTCCCTCAAGCTTGGAACAAAGTACTCTTTGCTCTACAAGCAGTCATACCCCGATGAAAAACTCAAGGGTCAAGTAAGTTGGCTGGGAACATGGCCAGGCAGTGAAAACGCACCCAGATTGAGTCCCAGACTTTGGAGTCTTTCTTTGGTGACAAAGAAGACCAAAACTTACGGCCTGAAGAAGTCAACAAAGTCCAAGAGCCTACACCAAAAGCCTCCAAGAAAAACATGAACTGGTCTCAGGCCATGGAAGAGCTCAAAAAGGAGTTGGAAAAGCAAGTTAGAGAAGTAGAGGAAAAATTGGGACGAGAATTGAGAAGGATGCAAGAAAACCATGAAAAACAAGTCAATGACTTGCTAAAGGAGACCCCAAAAAATACTGAAAAATATAGTGAAGAAAACAACACTTTAAAAAATAGACTAACTCAAATGTCAAAAAAGCTTCAAAAAGCCAATGAGGAGAAGAATGCCTTGAAAGGCAGAATTAGCCAAATGGAAAAGGAGGTCCAAAAGACCACTGAAGAAAATACTACCTTAAAAATGAGACTGGAGCAAGTGGAAGCTAGTGACATGATGAGAAATCAAGATACCATAAAACACAACCAAAAGATTGAAAAAATGGAAGACAATGTCAAATATCTCATTGGAAAAACCACTGACCTGGAAAATAGATACAAGAGAGATAATTTAAAAATTATTGGACTACCTGAAAGCCATAATCGAAAAAAGAGCCTAGATATCTTCTTTCAAGAAATTATCAAGGAGAACTGCCCTGATATTCTAGAGCCAGAGGGTAAAATAAAAATTGAAAGAATCCACATATTGCCTCCTCAAATAGATCCCAAAAAGAAAACTCCTAGGAACATTGTCGCCAAATTCCAGAGCTCCCAGGTCAAGGAGAAAATACTGCAAGCAGCCAGAAAGAAATAATTTGAATATCGTGGAAAAACAATCAGGATAACACAGTATCTGGCAGCTTCCACATTAAGGGACCGAAGGGCTTAGAATATGATATTCCGGAGGTCAATGGAGCTAGGATTAAAACCAAGAATCACCTACCCAGCAAAACTGAGTATCATGCTCTAAGGCAAAATATGGATTTTCAATAAAATAGAGGACTTTCAAGCTTTCTCAGTGAAAAGACCAGAGCTGAATAGGAAATTTGACTCTCAAACACAAGAATCAAGAGAAGCATGAAAAGGTGAACAAGAAAGAGAAATCATAAGGGACTTAGTAAAGTTGAACTGTTTTCTTTAATTCCTACATAGAAAGATGATGTGTATGATTCATGAGACCTCAATATCATAGTAGCTGAAAGGAATATGCATATTTATATATGTATATACATATATATATACATATGTGTGTGTCCATGTAAGTATATATGTAGGCATATATATGTATGTATGTATGTATGTATATATATATGTATATACACAAAGGGAATAGGGTGAGTTGAATATGAAGGGACGATATCTAAAAAAATAAAATCAATTTCAGGGATAAGAGAAGAATATATTGAGAGAGGGAGAAAGGGAGAGATAGAATGAGGTAAATTATCTCACATAAAAGTGGCAAGAAAAAAGTGGTTCTGTAGGAAGGGAAGACGGGGCAGGTGAGGGAGAATGAGTAAATCTTGCTCTCATCGGATTTGACCTGAGGAGGGAATACCATACACACTCAACTGTGTATCTTACCCCACAGGAAAGAAGGAGGAAGAAGATAAAAAAGGGGGGATGATAGAAGGGAAGGCAGATGGGGAGAGGAGGTAATCAAAAACAAACACTTTTAAAAAAGGACAGGGTCAATGGAGAAAATTCAATAAAGGGGGATAGGTTAGGAAGGAGCAAAACATAGTTAATCTTTCACAACATGCGTATTGTGGAAGGGTTTTACATAATGATTCGCATGTGGCCTATGTTGCATTGCTTGCCTTCTTAGGGAGGGTGGGTGGGGAGGGAAGAGGGGAGAGAATTTGGAACTCAAAGTTTTAAAAACAGACATTCAAAAACAACAACAAAAAATTTTTTTTGAAGCAACTAGGAAATAAGATACACAGGCAATGGGGCACAGAAATTTATCTTGCCCTACAAGAGAAGAATGGAAAGGGGGATGGGAGGTGAGTGGGGTGACAGATGGGAGGGCTGACTGGGGAATGGGGCAACCAGAATATACGCCATCTTGGAGTGGGGGGAGGGTAGAAATGGGGAAAAAATTTGTAATTCAAACTTTTGTGAAAATCAGTGCTGAAAACTAAGTATATTTAATAAATTTAAAAAATAAAGATCATGAACTACTCATAAAGTAAGTAGAGCCACTATTTTTAGTGAAAGAAGTACCACTAAAAATGTGAATATGGCAAAATAATAAAGAAAAAGCATGGCTAGAAAGAAGAGATAGGAGAAGACACTCTCTCATTCCTTTGCAAAGGTGGGAGGTTTATAAGTATTGCATATTGAACATATTTTCACAATTTTTCAATATCATATGTAGTTACATTATCTTTTACCTCTTTTTGTCTTTAGAATATAATTTATTTTGCATATGAACAGGTAGTTTCAGATGAAGAAATCAAAGAAGCTATCTATCGTCATATAAAAATGCTCTAAATCACTACAGATTAGAGAGATGTAAATGAAAACAACTCTGAGTTATCACCTCCTAACTATCAGATTGGTTAATATTACAGAAAAGGAATATGATAAATGTCAGAAGGCATGAGAGAAAATTGGAACATTAATACATTGTCAGTGAAATTGTGAATTGATCCAACCATTCTGGAGAGCAATTTGGAACTATGCACAAAAGGGTATAAAGCTGTGCAGATTAATTGTTCTGGTAATACCACTACTAGATCTATACCCCAAAGAGATTTTTTAAATGGTGGGGGGAGAAGAACCTATTTATACAAAAATATCTTTTTTTGTGGTAGCAAAGAATTGGAAATTGAGGGGACGCCCATCTATTGGGGAATAGCTGAACAAGTTGTATTATATGATTGTAATGAAATACTATGGAGCTATAAGAAATGAGGAGCAGGGAAATTTTGGACAAACCTGGAAAGACTTACACAAACATGGAAAATAAAGTGAACAGAATGAGAATATTGTAAACAGTAACAGCAATATTGTATAATGATCAACTATGAATGACTTAGTATTCTCAGTAATATAATGATCCGAAAGACTTATGATGAAAACTGCTATCCACCTCTAGAGAGAGAACATCGATGAACTTTAAGTACAGATCCAAGCATGAATATAACCTAATATAAAACAAACCTTTCAAATCTATAGTGAAGGGAAGAATTCTTAACAACATATGAGATAGAAGTTACCATAAGAGTGAAATAATTTCAATTACATAAAATTATGAAGATTTTGCTATAAATAATTAATACAGCTTTGAGGAGGAAAACTTATTTAAGGGAGAGACTATTTTCATAAAATACATCTGATACTTCAAGTATACAGGGAGTCAACATAACTATGATACATCAAGATCTATTCCCCAATAAATAAGCAATCAAAAGACATACACATTTTTCTCAGAAGAATAAAGAATGATTAATAACTATTGAAATAATCTAAATCACAATAACAAAAGAAACACAAATTTAGAAAAAATTATTAGTTTTACCTTACATTCCTCAAACTATCAAAGATGTTACAAATTACAAACATTCAATATTGGATGAGTTGTGGAAATATAAGATATTGATACTATGCTTGAAAAGTTATAAATCAGTCCAACTATTCTGTAAAGCAATTTAGAACAATATGAAAAGTAGTTAAACTGTTCAAACTATTTGACATACTTACTACACTACCATATATATATATATATATATATATATATATATATATATATATATATATATATCACAAGGATATTAGTGACATAAAGAAAGTGGCACTTAGAATATTCAAAGCAATGGCTTTGTGGACACTACAAATTTGAAAAAAAATACTTTCTTGATAAGTGAGTGGCTGATAAATTATTATATATGACTATAATAAAATAGTATTTTAATGTAAGCAATGAGAAATGTAAATAATTCCAGTGAGAATATATGAACTTATAGAGTATATTAAACTTAACCAGGATATGAATTACACAATTGATCACAAAAATTTAAAGAAAATGAGTACTAAATGACCTCAGAACTCACGATATAACAATAACTATGAAATAACAGTAAAACATGCCTCAGTCCTTTCAATGGAGACATAGTGGTATCAAGGTATGAGATGTAACTTAGGGTGTCAGGCATAGTCTATGTGTCAGTTTCCTTTGATTTAGAGAGATGAAAAAAACTGCACAACATGTATTAATAAAGCATTTTTAAAAGATAGCTTGAGTAGATGGTGGAGTCAAGGTAAGGAATTTTGCATGTGTTGTTTTTAAAGATGGGAGGCTGATCTGTAATACTTGTTGGCAGTGAGGAAGGACCTCACAGATAAGGAAAGACTGAAGATAAGAGAAAGTGAATGATCAATAGGGAATGCTACCAAGAATTGGGATATCTTTGATAAAAGGGGACATGTGGAAGAGTGAGTCTTGACTGCAATGTCTATATCATAATGGAAAGGGAATAAAATAATTAGAAAAGCAATCCCTGAGATAGAAAATTTGCTGTGTTTAAAAGTAGCACAGTACCATAGCTTGTGTTGCATTAAATGGCCATCACATTTATAAAGCATCTCTAATCTTGGTGGAATTCTGGAGCTATTTATATTTGACAATTCTTTGTAGTATAAAGCATTTTTATAATTTCTAAGTATTCAGTTTAAATTACACTGAAACTATAATCCTTAGGTTTCTTTTGTACCTTGTTCATATTTTCCCATATATTTTTTAGCTTCCTTCCATATACTCATGTTTGCATTGAAATCACTGGATATTAAAGTATATTCTGACTTAAAAAAAATAAATTACACTGAAAATGTTAAAAATGAATTGAGAAACATGAAGAATTATGGAAAATGTCAGCAAGGTAGAAATTATACAAGACTAAGATATAATTCATAATCTTATCTATTTGAAGTAATGATAGCTAATAATAGCTGCATTTACATATCACTTTAAAATTTACAAAATGAATTGCCTATGTTATCTCACTCAATCCTCAAAGCAACTCTTTTAGGTAGGTGCTATAATTTTCTCTATTTTCCAGATTTTCCAGGATGGCCATATAGCTATTTAGCTTTGAAGCTTATGAGGAGACAAAGTACAATGAAAAATAGGGAATCATCAATGTACTGTTCTTAAGGGCCAAAACTTTGATGTGACATTAAATACATGGATAATAGTAAGATGGCAATATTATACAACTGCCAACCAATCACAATGTTGGTTGAGCTATCTATATACAATGAGATGACTGATCTGGAAAACAATTTGGAATTATGTGGATATACTATTCACCCTCCTTGACCTTGTGATTTTACTATATCCCCCAAGGATGTCAAAGATAGAAGGAGAGGTTCTATTGAAACCAAAATATTTATAGTAGTACTTTTTCAGAAGAACAAAGAATGGCAAACTGACTGAAGAAAGAAAGGAGAATGTCTTCCAGGGATGAGGAACCTGTGGCCATTTAGGTCCTTGGGTATGGCCTTTTACCTGAGTCCAAGTTTTACAGAACAAATCCTTTTATTAGGAGGATTTGTTTTGTGAAATTTGGAGTCAGTCAAAGGGCACACCCAAGGACCTAGAAACAAACGCTGTTATGTGAATGTAGTATTTTTGAGAAAAAAAAGGAAATAAAGAACTGAGGAATTTAGAGACATATGGAAAGAATTTGATAAACAGATCAAAAGATAACATAGAACCAACTGAACAAAACACGACTACAAAATTATAAGGGAAAATAGCACCAAAAGGTAGCTAAACTTAAAGCAACTATAATAATAATCTAGGTTCTACAGAACAGAGAATGAAATGCATGTTTCTCATTTTAGTTGAGAGGTGAGGCCCTATGAGCGCGAAGTGTTGTATATACTATGGAATGTTTAGTTTTTGGTTTTGCTTGTTTTTCTTTGTTACTACAAAGGATTCAGTCATTTAAGAAAGGTATTTATAGGAAAATGATTGGGATGTAAACAAACAAAACAAAATACATTCTTGTTTTAATTGTGAAAAAAGAAATAAAGAGAAAACAATATTACTGCTAAACTTTCTTATCTTTTCTAGTTTGGTCACCATATTTTAAAAGTAGAATGGAGAAATTCCTATACTGTCTAGGATTTATAGAAATATATATACATACATACATATATATATATATATATATTCTACAATGGAAAGGTAGAGTTGGGCTGTTAAATGAACCAGCAGAGATCTGTATCTACAATGATAAGATCATAAAATAACTTAAGTATTTAATTATCCCAAAACTAAAGAAAGTCCAAAGCTCATAGCAAAAAGTGACTAATACAGTTGATAGAAAAAAATATCTTCTGTGCTGGACCTAAGATGGCAGAGTAGAAGAAACATTAAAAATAACACCTCAAACTTAATTATGTATTGACAGAGAAAACAAAAGGGCAAGATTGGAAAATCTTCTAGAACAAGGACACTTAAGGGTTTGGAAAGAGATATCATGACCAAGGGGTAAAGACTGGCCTATGTGGATGAAACACAAGTGGGACTAGGTATTAACAACAGAAGCAGCAGCAGCTTCTGAGACTATGAAGCCAGAGACTATAAAAGACCCAGGCAATTGGTCAAAAAGGGATTAGAGGGGACCTCTGTACTAACACTGGTCAGAGGACTAGACAATGTTTGGCAAACCCATTGACTATAACTACTTGTAGGTTAGATATGATTCAATGGTTGAAGGAAGCACCTTTGATAAAGAAGGAGCAGAAGCCCTGAGGAGTAGCAGCTTTAGTAAAAAGGAAGTAGGGACCCTGAGGAACAGTATCATTTCCAGTCTAAAGGGAACAGGACTCCTGAGGAGTAGTATCACTTTTGGTACCAAAGGATCAGGGGCCTTTCTTAACTAAGGACCAGAATGACCACTCCTCATCTCAAATCACATTATCTTGGAAGTACTGAAAACTTCCAAACCTCCAGAACTAGCTCTGAAAACAGCAGTGTGATAATATATGATGTTGGAGAGAGTGCCTCTTGCTCACCACCCTGAACAGAAACAGAGCAAAACTCCAACATAAATTTCAAAATCAAGAAATAGGGTGGAAATATGAGCTAAAGTAAAAAGGAACAAAAAGCTACTATGATGACAAAAAAGATCAAGACACAAACTGAAAAGTAAAGTAAAAATGTAAATTGGACACAAACCCAACAAGAATTTGTGGAACAATGAAAAAAATGATTTTCAAAATCAAATAAGAGTTGTAGAGCAAAATTGTACAAGTAAATAAGAGCAAGGCTAGAAAATTATGAAAAGACAATTAACAGCTTGGTAAAAGAAGCACAAAAAATTCTGAAAAAAATACAACAAAGCAGAATTATCCAAATAGAAAAAAGGGTAGAAATTAAAAACAAAAAGTTCCAGGAGAAAATATTTTAAAAAATAGAATTGGACAAGTAGAAGCTAATGATTTCATGAGACATCCAGAAACAATAAAACAAAGTCAAAAGAATGAAAAAAATGGAAGAAAATGCGGAACATTTTCTCAGAAAAAAAAATTGACCTAGAACATAGTTCAAGGCAAGCTAACATAAGAATTATTGGACTGACTAAAAACCAGGATAAAAAAGCCTATATATCATCTTTCAAGAAATTATCAAGGAAAAATGCCCTGATATTCTAGAACCACAAATCAAAACAATCCACTGCTCACCTTCTGAAAGACATCCTAAAATTAAAACTCCCAGGACTATTACAGCCAAACTCCAGGCCTCCCAGGTCAAAGGGAAGATATTTCAAGCAGCCAAGAAGAAACTCTCCAAATATTGTAGAGCTATAATCAGGATCACATAAAATTTTGCAATACCATGTTAAAGGATCAGAGGGCTTGGAATATGATATTCTGGAAGGCAAAAGATCAGGTATTAAAACCAAGAATAACCAACCTAAGAAAATGGAGTAGAAGATATCAAGGGGAAAAAAGAATATTTAGTGAATAAAGGACTTTCACAATTATTCCTAATAAAAATACCAGAGCTGAATAGAAAAGTTGACTTTCAAATGAAAGACTCAAGAAGAATAAAAAGTTAAACATAAAAAAGAAGTCAATTATATGTCTATTATAAAACAGGAATCATCAAAACTATCTGGTACTGATAAAGAAATACAATAGTGGATCAGTGGAATAGATGGAGTACACAGTACACAGTATTAATTGACTATAGTAATTTAGTATTAGATAATCCAAAGATCCCAGCTTTGGGGAAAAAAAAATTGGCCAAAAATTGCTGGGAAAACTGGAAAGTAGTTTGTGGGAAAAAAATGAAGCATAGACCAAATACAAACCATATGCCATAATAGGGTGGAAATTGAAAAAAAAAAGTGATATAGACATTTAGGATGATACTATAAGTAAATTAGGGGAGCATGGAAAAATGTATCTGTCAGATAAACAGAGAAGGGAAGAAGAGTTTATGACCAAACAGGCAATAAAATGTATAATTTTGATTATATAAAACTAAAACAAAAAAAAAAACTTTTTGCACATACAAAAAAACCACCCAAAACTAATGTAGCCAAAATTAAAAGGAAAATCAGAAACTGGTGAAAGAGTTTCATAAATAAATAAATGTTTCATTTCTCAATATATAGGGAATTGAACCAAATTTGTTTTAAAAAAGTTGACTCATTCCCCAATTGGTAAATGGTCAAAAGATATGAACAGGCAGTTTTCAGTAAATCACCACTAATTTTAGATATGCAAATTAAAACAACTCTGAGGTACCACCTCATACCTGTCAGATTAGCTAACATGAGAGAAAGAAGAAATGACAAATTTTGGAGGCAGTGTGGAAAGACTGGGATACTAATACACTGTTGATGGAGTTGTGAACTACTCTGATCATTCTGGAGAATAATTTGGAACTATACCCAAAGAGCTATAAAACTGCATGCCCTTTGACCCAGCAATACCAGTACTATGTATCTCAAAGAGATCAAGGAAAATGGAAGTATCTGTACAAAAATACTGAGAGCACCTCCTCTTGTGGTAACAAAGCAGTGGAAATCAAAGGGATTCTCATTAATTGGGAAATGTGTGAACAAGTTGTGGTACATGATTGTTATGGAATACTTTTGTACTATAAGAAATGATGAATAATGTGATTTTAAAAAAATCTCAGAATTCTTATACGAGCTGATAAAAAATGAAGCTTGCAGAAGCAGATTTCATGCAATAACAGTAACATTGCAAAGATGATCAACTTACACTACTTCTCTCTCCTTGAGAAAGCAAGCCATTTAATACTGATATTTTAAGTCATGAAAAACATATTTCCAAATTAGAAAAACTTAGATATTCTGAACAAGACAATTATCCAAGACAATTCCAAAGGACTCTTCTTAAAAATTCTATCTACCTCAAGAGAGAGAACTGATGAATTCTGAATGCAAACTGAAACATTCTTTTTTCATTTTCTTTCTTTTTTCTTTTTTTTTTGCTTATTTTGCAACAATATGGAAATGTTTCGCATGACTTCACATTTATAATCAATACTAAACTGCTTGCTTTACTAATGAGGGAAGAGCTTAAATAGGGAGGGAAAGGATTTGGAATTCAAAATTATTTTTAAAAATGAATGTTAAAACAATTTTACATAGAATTGAGACATATGTGATGAAATAAATTTTAAAAAAATTTAAAAGAAAAAATATCTTCAGCTTTAGACTACATACAAGAAATTTAAAGCATGTCTATTCCAGGGTATTTCTTGCAAAAGCAGGCCCATTTATCAACTCAGGAAGCAAATAGGAGCTTTCAAGATATTCTTTAATTTCAATTAGTTCAGTATCCTCATCTTAAAATAAAATAAGTGGTCATATCTGTTATGGTTTTAAATGAACATAATCAATATTTTGTAGTTTTGTAGAGGGTATAGAAATTCAATGTGGTATAATGAAAAGACTCTTAAATATGTAGTTAAAAGATTTATATTCAAATGTCAGCTTCTAGATTTAGGATCATATAATCAACAAGTTGGCAGAATACTGATAGGGTTTTTCTTTTTACAAATGTCTATAGATTAAAAATCTCAAATAAACAGAAATTAAAGCTGAACACAGTAAGAAAAAAAGAATATCAGCATGAGATAAAAACCTTATCAATCAAACAACTATAATAATTAGAACTGCCATTCTGTGAGCTCATTCCTAACACAGAATTTGTGAGAGATCCAGCTTGAGCAGATGTACTCTTAGACACATCTCAAGATATGTTTGGAAGAGTTGTTAGCTGGTCTGCTCAAAGCAAAACCTCAGTTTGAACCCTCTGTAATCAATAAGAGATATAGAAGTGTGACTCTGGTGAACAGTGGGAAGGAAAGATATACATCTTGGCAGGGATGGGAGTGGGGGGTACATGGTTGACTGTACAAAGCAATGGAGAGTAGGCTAACAGATTCCTAAGGGGAAGGGTACTAAAAACCCAGTTGTGGTTCAGTTCCTTGTCAGTGTGATTTATTCTGTGTGAGACTCATCTCTTCTCTTGTACCCTTAAACTGAAAGAGAATGAGTGTGGTTAGCCTGGTGATCTAATATAAACATTGAAGGTGTATAGGTGAAAGAGTGAGAAGAAAGGCCTTAAAAATGCTACTGAAAATACAAGAAGATTAAATGACACAATGATTAAAAGACAAAAGCTACATATAAGCCAACTTCCTGAATAGATAAACCAATTTTGAAAATCACAAAATTAGAAGGAAAATTTAACCCTTTTAATTTAAAAAAATACATCGAACCATTATTTTACAGTAAAGGAAAATTAATCAAAATATTCAATACAAAAAATAAATCTATAGACTCCCCACAGTTCACAGAACAGCATCAAGAAACAATGGAATGATTCAAAGAGAAAAAAAAACTGTTTAAAGAAGATAGTATCATAGAAATGAGGTTGATCTGCATGGATCTCAATGTAAAATTGAAGAAGACAAGTAACAGGGTAAAAGAATTATAACATATGGTAAGTCAATCCAAAACACCAGAAGTTTTGAAGAAAAGATTGACATATCTGAAAGTCAAAAAATACAAAGGAGAAAGAAAATGTGTGTGTGTGTGTGTGTGTGTGTGTGTGTGTGTGTGTGTGTGATATCTTTAAAAGAATATACGCATTATATATCACGCAGTGCTTATACATACTCTGTTGCTAGAGATTTCTCTAGGATCATAAGTCTCCTTTAGAAATGAGCATCTGAGACAAGACATTCATAGGAATTTTGTTTACCAAAGTAAGAACATAAATTTAAGTAATAAAAATACAGTGAAAGGGTAGATTTCTGAGAGATTATGGAAAACAAATTATACATTTTGTGTCTGACACAAATTTTGGCCTTAATTGTATAAATTTTAAACTCATCTAAACTCTTCTTATATATTATTTAAAACATCAATATAATGATTTTATTACATTTCAAAGTAATTATAATTCTCTAAATTACATTTATCTATGAGTTCAATTGTATTTCCCTTTCTATTTAAAGTCATTTTATTCTCTATATTTAATCTCATTTCAGTTTTATCTCAGTCTTTTTGGAATTTGAATGTTTTTACATAATATAACAAAATTGCATGTCTATTACAAGATGAATCTTATCATTGCAAATTAGAACCATGAACATTTCATAGTTGTAAAGAATATATATAGTCTTTTGAATGATTTAAAAATATCATTTTTATTAATACATTCTCTTTTTAGTCACATTATATGCATTACAATGTGGTCAACTTCACCAAATCACGGAGATATTTAGGTATTATTTTGTTATTACGGCTATAAAAAGGAGGTTGCAAAGTTATTGATATATTGGTACTGGATTCATGGGGGAAATGTATTTAGTTTTGACTTCAGAAGAGGATGCCCTAATGAATTCTAAATAATAATAATAATAACATTTTTATAACATTTAAAACTTGCCAGGCAGTGTGCTAAGCATTTTCCAAATATTATCTCATTTGATCCTCACAATAGCTCTGGAAGGTAGGTTCCACTTTTATCCTCATTTTACAGATAACAAAAAAACACACTGAGGCAAACAAAGGTTACATTTTTGCCCACTGTCTAATACCTAATAAGTGTCTCAGGACAGATTTGAACTTAAGTCTTCCTGACTCCTAACCCAGGATTCTAATAACCGTGTAATCCTGCTGCCCCATAGTAACTTTTCCACATTACATGGTGCGACTTCCCTACATTACAAATATCCTCCTCTAATCATAAACCCTTACAAAATAAATTTTCTTTAAAGCATTAGGCTTATAGAAACATTGAGAATACAATCCATTAAGCATTGTATTAAGCCTTAAGAATACAAAGAACATCCCAAACAAGCCCTGCCTTACTGAAGCTTACAGTCTGCTGAAGGAGATGATATATGTGTGTGTGTGTGTGTGCGCGTGTGTTTGTGTGTGTGTGTGTGTAAAGATAGATAGATAGATATAGAACAAAGAGAATGAGAAAGAAAAAGAAAAGGAGAGGGAGAAGGATAGCTGGAAGGAGAGAAAGAGAGAAAGAGAGAGAGAGAGAGAGAGCAATGCAGAGACAGAGATGGTTAGCCTAAGCTTATATGGGAAATCAATAGCAGCATTGTAACTGAAGGGAAAGGAAAGACCTCAATAGAAGGTAACTTTTGTCAGTCAACAAGCAAATTTTAGCATGCACTTATTTTTTCCAGAAACTGTGCTAAAAGTTTGGTTATATAAGGAGGCAAAAAATAGTCCTAAGAGGTTTCTGTTCTTTTCTGCTCCTCAAAGAAAAAATCTCTAGTTAAGATCCCTAAGTATAATACCTCCTCACACATGTCTTTCCATCTCCTATAATGCCCTCCCCACAGTTATTAAGGAAATATCTGGAATTCTTAATAATAATTCTTGGATGCCTGAAAGTTTCTGGGCTGTTTATGTGGATTTAAAGAGAAGCCATGATTCCAATTCCACTTCCAGGGATTTCACCAAGTACCAATTGTAAACTCTTCTTAATGAGCTGTCAATGAGATGTCACAGATCAGTCAGTGTTCTGGCTCAACCATACTCCTCCTTTTCCACATTCTTTAATGTTTTCCAGGAGTCAGCACTGGTTGGGCATGTGATAAGCCTGGCACTTCCTCAGAGTTCAAGTGTAAAATGATTGTTTCCAGTGGGTCCTATTGCCCTTCCAGCTGGTGCTTGAATATGTATTATAAAGCTCTTCTGGGTGATGTCTTGCACATATTTTGGAAGGTGAGGAGGAAAGGGATAGTAGGGATCTGGTTTAAAATTTAGGTTACCTTTAAGTTGTTTTTTAAAATGTAGAATAAAAATGTCTGCAATCCAAATTCTGCTAGTTTGTATTAAATACCTTAAAACTGCTATTCCTTTTCTTGATTAATTCACGAGACAAATTTGGATCTTACATATATTTCTCATATATGAATAGAAATGCATCATGATGTAGTAATAAATGAATTTAACTTCAAGCCAGGAAAATATACCAAAGTTTTCATCATGCAGCTAACTAAATCCTTTGAGGAAAATATTTATTTCAAAAGCATTTCCAATAACAATGACAAAATGAACAGATGAGTGAACTGAGCATGTGACTAAACAAAACAGTTATAAAGGACATCTATTATCACCACTATTAGTTGGTATCATGCTAACAAATGCTATAGCAGTAACATGAGAAAAAAAGATATTGAGGGACTAATAGTTAAATAAAAATAACACCTTTTAACACAATGGTCTTTTTAGAGAATCTCATAGTGTCATCTAAAATTAACTGAAATTTTTTCAGCTAAATTGCAGGATGTAAAAAAATACATATAAATCATCAGTACATTATCAACAAAACTCAGAGGGAAGTGAAAGAATGATAAATTGTACTCACAATGATTACAGAATGTATAAAACACACGGGAATCAATCTAATAAGCCAAACTCAGGAATGAGATAAATATAATAAAAAACATTCTTTACAGAACTAAGGACTGAAATAGACTAAAATAAATGTGATAATACTAACAGCCCATGGTTAGGCTGTGCCAATATGATTGAAATGAAATTACCTAAAATTTATTTATCTATTCTATGACATACTGATCAAACAACCAAAAACTTATTTTATGGACCTAGGAAAAAATAAAAATCCATATGGAGTTGTAAAAGGTCAAGAATCTCAAGGGAATTAAAGGGAAAAAGCATAGAGAAGGAAACCTAGCAGTAGTTGATCTCAGAATATATTACAAAGAACTAATCATTAAAATTATTTCCTACTGGCTCATAAGTAATAAAAAGTAAAACAGTGAAAAAGATTACATACGCTATGTATAAATGAACAATTACAGTTTAGTGTTGGACTCCAATTACCAGAGTAATGAACATTATTTGACAAAACAAACAAAAAAAACAAGAAAAACTGCTGGAAAACATAGAAAGAAAAATTCTAGAAATTAGATGTAGACCACATGCATATCAAAGTAATCTCCAAAGATGTATGTGAAAGATATAAAAAGTTACATCTTGAGTTAGAAGACAAAAGAAATTTTTTTGTAGCTATCAATAAGAAATAATTAATGACCATTAAATGAATAGAGAGTATCAAAGGAAAAAATGGACAATTCTGATTATACAAAATTTAAAAGTTTTACACATAAAACAGATGCACCTGAAATTAAATGGGAAACAGCTAATCTGAAAAAGGTCTGATGTAAAAACAAGAGACAAATAGTCAAAGGATGTGAGCAGTCAAAGCTCTAAGGAAGATAGCTAAGCTTTAAAGAGCCATATGAAAGAAAGAAGTGCTAAATCACTAATAATTCAAAAATTCATATTAAAATAATTCCAATTATACCTCAAACTCATCATATTGGCACAAAAGATTTAAAAGTACGATAATTTTTGGAAGAATTGTACAAAAAAAATAGGTTGACAGAAGCATTATGAGTAAAGTTGTGAAGTGGTCTAGAGATTTTTGGAAAGTATTTTGAAACTATTGCCCAAAAGTCATTAAATTTTGCATGCCCGTTGACTCAGAAATACTACTATTAAAGCTACATGCCAAAGGAATCAAAGGGAAAATCACTCTCACATATAAAAAAAAATTATAACATCTCATTTTTATAATGGCAAAGAACTGGAAATTAAGGAGGTGTCCATCAATTTGCTGAGGGTTGAACAAATTAAATTAACAAATTTAACGGATATTACATGAATTGAATAAAATACTACTTCACGGTAAGAAATTACAGAAGGAACAATTTCATAGAAACTTGGGTAGACATGTTTAAGTTAATGCATAGTGAGGTGAGCTCAATGAAAAGGATAATGCATATATTATAAACAAGTGTATTGTAAAGAAAAACAACTTTAAAGATGGGATACAATTGACACTTAAAGAAAGATAGGGTAGGCTATGGGTGGAGATGAGGAAGGAGAGCATTTTAGGCAGGAGGGATCGCCAGAGAAAATGCCTGGAGCTGAGAGATGGATTCTTTTGTTCAGGGAACAGCCAGAAGGCCACTATCACTGGATCAAACAGTGTATAGCAGAGAGTAAAGTATAGGAAGACTGGAAAGACAGAGGGTGCTAGGCTATAAAGGGCTTTGAATGCCAAACAGGAAATACTGTATTTGATCCTAGAGACAATTGGGAGCCACCGGAGTTTGCTGAGTGGGACAGTGACATGATTGGTTCCATGCTTTAAGGAAAATTACCCTGGTGGCTGACCCATCAACAAAGTATTGCAATAGTCCAGACATGAAGTAATGAAAGCCTTCACTAGAGTGGTGGCATTGTAGAAAGAAGCAGGGGTGGGGAGTATTGTAGAGATGTTGCAAAGGTGAAATTGACAGACCGTGGCAACAGATTGGGCATAGGACTGAGGGAGTGAGGAGTACAGGATGACAGCACGGGAGGGTTGATATTGCCCTCCGAAGTAACTGGGAAGATGGGAGAGGAGGGCTTAGGGGGAAAGATACTGAGGTCAGTTGTGGACACAAGTTTAAGATGTCTACTGAACATGTAGTTTAAGATATCTGAAAAGAAGTTGGAAATGGGAAATTGAAGGACAACAGAGAGGTTGGGGGCAGGGGCATGCATATATGTGAATCTTCAATATAGAGAGGACGATTAAATTAATTTAGCACTTACAAGATTACCAAGAGGAGTAGTAAAAAGTGAGAAAAGAAGGCCCAGCATAGAATCTAGTAAGACACCTATGGTGAGAGTGTGTGATAGAGGAGGATGCAACAAAGAAAGCTGAGAAGGAATAGTCAGAGAAGTAGGGGGAAAATGAGGAAGAAGTGGTGTCCTGAAAGCCTAGAGAGAAGAGAGTATCAAGGAGAATAAAGTGATCGATATTGTCAAAGGCTACAGAAAGGTCAAAGAGAGTGAGAATTGAGAAAAGGCCATTGGATTGAGCAACTAAGAGATCCTTAGGTCACTTATTCCATTCCAGCTTGAAGGAAAGGCTCCAATAACGGAAACTACAGGGAGCTCCATCAATTGGGAAATGGCTGAACAAGTTGTGGTACATGATTGTGATGGAATACTACTATGCTATAAGAAATGGTGAGCTCAATAATATTAGAGAAACTATGGATAGATTTGCACAAAATAAAGAAATAAAAAATGAGCAAAACTAAGACAATGCTTTGTACAGTAACAATAACATTCTTTTAAGAACGACTCTGAGCAAATAAGTCACTTTGACTATTATAAATGCCCAAATTAATTACAAAGGACAGAAAGAAATGATAAATAGAAGTGTGAATAGAATGCTTCTTTTCTATTCTAGGAATAGTGTGTGTGTGTGTGTGTGTGTGTGTGCATGAGTATTTGTGCTTAGCAGTAGCCATCTCTACAGTGGGTGGGGGGGAGAAGGGAAATAAAATGGAAAAAATTGACACGATAACTTTATTATACATTTAAAAGGACTAGCAAACTGTAAAATAATAGATTTGCAGTTTGATGTGCAATTATCTTTTTTATTATACTATGTTATGGAAATGCTAGTTTTATTCCATGAATTAAAAATAAAATAAATAAAACATTTTTAAAAAGAGATCACTAGTAACTTTGGAGAGAGTAGTTAGTTTTGCTGAAATGAAGAGATGGAAAGTCGTATTGTATGGGTTAAGAAGAAAGTAGAGGCACCTACTATAGCAAGTCTTTTCAAGGAGTTTAGCCACAAAGGGCAAAATAGACATATAACAAAAATACTTAACTAGGAATGTAGGGATTAAGTGAAGTTTCTTTTTTTCACAACAGTGGAGATATGGTCATGTTTGTAAGGAGAAATTGAATTAAATGAAAGAGTGGGGATGACAGAGGGGGTAATCAACTGGAGGAACTAGGATGGGATGGGATTGCTTGAGCACATACAGATTTTAGTCCTGGTAAGGATTTAAGTCATCATACTATGTGAGACTAGTGAAGGAGGAAGTAGTGGCAGAAGGCATATGAGTGTCATGAGATAGAGAAGAGGGAGCTCATGTAGCCTAGAGTTGACTAGTAGCAGTTAGGGCTCAGTTGAGGTTGTTTAACATAAATTTATAGAAGACTAAGAATGGTTATATGATTTTTCTCCAACTTTTTTTCAGCCCCACATGTATAGGAATGAAGGGGGCAAATGGTGGGAGTGATAGAAAGCTTGTGATTAGCAAGATGCAATTAACAAAAATGACAAGGGAGCTAGGAATTCAAGAGGAAGACAGTAAAGAGTTTAATTGGTTCATCTAGGGGTCAAAATGGGGGGAAAGAGGTTAAAGTGCCTAATGCATGTGAGACTGCCTGGAGTTCCTGATGTGGATGGAGAGCAGGGTTTGGAAAGAAAAGCTAGAGGATGAGATAAAAGAAAAAAACCAATAGATTTTGGTCAGGTAGAGGGATTTCAAAATTCTTGAACATGGAAGTGCTGTATTTGGTGAGTGGTGGTAATATCAATAGGATGACCATTTTTGTGTCTGACACAAAAGATAGAAGAACATATCATAGGAAGTATGTAGATTGAACAACTTAGTTGTTAGGGTATTACAGGAGAGTCAACATGTATTTTGAAATGTGAGGGTAAGAATTGGGGAGGAGAGAAAATTGTAAGCCATTGACCAAACTCATTGAGTATTAAAGGGGAGTGATTTGATGGTCTGAAGATGACAGCTACCAGGATTTTGATTAGGTTGGTTGTAGATATGAGTGGCATGAATCCCAAAGAAGGAGAGGTTACTGAATGAAGGAGGTATGGAGAGAAAAATGGAAGAGACAATGTGGGACAAGGAGTAATCTAACTCTCCTGCCTCAACCAATAAACTGAAGGGAAAGAGAGAAAGTGTTACCAGTACTGGAAAGGGTGGGCAGGAAGGCTATTTTATCAGGGAGGAGTCAAGTTTCACTAAGAGATTGTCAACGGAAAGAGTGGGAGAGGAAATGACTTAGTAAGAATGGAAGTCTATGGCCTATGTAACAGGCATTCCAGAGGGTACAGGGGAAGGGGTGGTTAGTGTTGCCTTGAACGTTGTGATGAGGAAGTTGAGGAGGATGAGAACAATCAGTGGTGAGATGCAGGGAATGGGTTTTGGATGATGATCTATAGGGATCTGAATCACTTTGATGTAAATAGTGTGACCAGGCATGAGAATGTTCATCCAAGCTGGAAGCAAGTACACTATGAGATGGGAGGTACCTGGTCAAATGAAAGACCCTGCCTCAATATTTCTCTTCCCTCTGAAGGTTGGAGATGAGACAGAAAAAGGTGCAGCAGGGGAAGGAAGTCCAGATCCCCACCATCTTTCTTTTCATCTTCCCTGGAGGGAGAGGCATAGCAGGAGATAGAAGGCCTGAAGTCAAAGGAAAGGTTGCTCCTCTGTACATTAGAGGTTCTCCATATCTTGGTTAGGAGGTAGAAATTATCCTGGGCTGACAAAAATGAAAGCTGTCACTTTGGGGAAAATGGGAACTGCTCATCCTATTCCATTGCTTGGAAAAAGGGCTAGTTGTCTTGGCTCTCCCAGGGTTAACAATAATAACATCTGCCGAGGCAAAGACTTTATTCCTGCTAGCTAGTTCTACCAAGGTTATTCTGGCAGCAAGTTCCAGGTTTCTTAACACTCACATGACTAATCCCAACCTCCTAAGTCACAGCCACAGAATCCTCAAAAATATTTTAACAACATCTATATCCACCAGACTTTGTCTTTTCTCTTTAATAGATAAGTCAACACTTATTCTTCATGGTACATTTGCAGAGATTTCTCCCTAACTCCCAGTGTGGCTGCACTTACTTTACAAATTTCCTCAGCTATATAGTTTATCCTTCCATCTCTCCTTCCCTCCCTCTCTCTCTCTCTCTCTCTCTCTCTCTCTGTGTGTGTGTGTGTGTGTCTGTGTGTGTGTGTGTGTGTGTGTGTACAGATCACTGGATTATAGAATTATAACGTAATAGGCAAATATCATCTAGTCCAAAACTATCACTTAATGAATGAGAAAACTGAGGCCTAGAGAAGGGAAGAGATTTATCTAAGTTGGCCCAAGCAATCAGGATTCAAAACTAAGTCTTCTGACTCTAAATCTAGGTATTTACACACACACACACACACACACACACACACACACACACACACACACTCTCACACACACCTATATAAATGAATTTGGTTGTATTTTTTTATTGTTTCTGTTATCTATATTTAAATATATTATTTGAATACGGTCAGAGTCCTCTTATAAAGCAAGGTCATTCTCAAGTTTAAGGACAATGTTTTCTATTGATACTGCCCTTTCTCATAAGATATGGCACAGTATATGGGGCTCAAATTATACTACTGATAGGGTTTATTCAATACAATTAATCTCCAGAATTATTTTAACTCCTATTTTACAAAATAAAACATAATGTACTATTGCTATATTAATGGAGTTATTTAAAGATACCAATAAAGGTAAGGATAATATATTTGGTAAAAATTAAATTAGCAGCATCAAAATACCAAAAGAATTACATAGCCATCCTATGGATTTAACCATCTTAACTTCTTACTGTCATTGAAGATGAAAATCTGTTACTCTGACATTTTTTAGCTGTTTTGGGATTTGTGTATTGCAGAAAGAGTCCAATACAGGCAGCTGAGTCTGTACTCTGGTTCACAGTAGTGAAAGTTTCATTAGGATAGACTTTGTAATATTTGGAATTTCACCCCCATAACCTTCATGCTGGGATTTAAAAGAATCTTTTTATGAGATATGTTCAACCATGGGATAACATCAGGAATATAAAAGCCTATGAGGTATAAAGAAAAGAAATTCATAATCACAGTGTATGATTAATAAAGCATATACCACAAAGAGATGATCAAGATCAAACTTCCTAAGAATTGGGGACTCATAGATGTAACAGTTTGCCCTCTGGCTTCCCACATGGGGCTTTCTCAACCTATTGGAGGTGAGCTTGTATTTATTTCCAAAAGGTATTGGATTCAGGATCTGGTATTATTTTCCACTAAAGGATGAGATAGATACTTGGGAGAAAACATAAAATTCAATTTCATGATAGGCAAATGAGACAAGATAGAAAATACAGTGCTCATTTGGTCAAATAGAGTATGAAACAGGAACCATGAGTTTTTCTATTTTTTTCTCTTTAAAGCAGTGATGCATATTTATCTCCTTCAAAAGTTTGTAAAAAATGTTAAACAAAATTTACAATCCAAAGGTTGACTTAGTTCATTGGTTGTATCTGCAGTGACACCACCCATGAGGTATAGGACCAATTGGGCAATACCATTGCTGTACTCAAGTTCTGTAAATGAAAATCAAGTCACTTTGTAACTGGTTTAAATCCTGTGTCACTTGCTGTTGTGTGATCTTGGACGAGTTATTTAATTTCTCTGCTCCTTCATGATGTCTGTTTCTGGTTTTTATACACACAAGATGCACATACACACACGTACACACAAACACACAATTTTTAAACTTAAGTGGCATAATCAACATAGTACTAGACTGGGAGTCAGGAAGATCTGAGCTGTAACCCTGGTTTAAACACTTAAGAAGCTGGGTGATCTTATGTAAATCATTTAATCTATCTATGCATCGAGTTTCTTATCTGTAAAACAGTTAGAGTAGCACCTAGCCCACAGGGTTGTTGTTAGGATCCAATCTGCTTTGCAAAATAAAGCATTTTATAAATACTAGCTACTATTATTATTAATCACATTTCATTTTGCTAGCTTAGAAAGTCACATTTTCTATCCTGCACAGCAAAATGGGGAACATAGATTTCTTCTTCTTCCCTACTTCCTGAAGTCCTCCAAATCACATATACCCCCTCACAAACACACATAGCATTTTAATGTAGAGCTAAAGCACACAAAATTCCACAAGGAAGATATTTTGATGGTTTGTGGTCAATAAGTAAAGAATTTAGTGTGGAAACACCCTTTGCCTGAGGCAGATCCCAACCCATCTCTCACTTATAGTCCTAGAGAATTAGTTTCCTGATACCCTGACAGGATAACCCATTGGTCACACAGCTAATGAATATCTGAAGTAGGATTTAAATCTGTGTCTTCCTAAATCCTAATCCAGCACTGTATCTAGAAGCCACTGCCCTGTGATTTGTGGTAACACTAGTTTAACTAACTGATTCCTGGTATGTTTTCAAAATGAACACTTTTTTAGTCATTAGTTGATTTGATTGATATTAAAGATTCCCAAGAAAGCAACAAAAATATACAATAGGGAAAAAATAAATCAGGTTAACAACTAATTGAGAAATTTCTTCCTAAACAGTGTCAAGTATTTGGAGATTGACTTTATTTTAAAAGGAACATTGGATATGGAGTCAAATGATTGAATCCCACCTCTCACTTGACCCTGGAGAAGTTGATTCCTTTCTCTGGGTCTCAGTTTCCTCATTTGTAAAATTAGGGAGTCTGGAGTATATAACACCTGACTTTTCTTCCAGCTCTTCACTTTTGATATTGTGAAATAGTCAATAACATCTAATGGAAGATTTTCATTTAGTGGAAATTTTTAGACTAAGACTATCAAAAATTAAAGATGTACAGATCCTATCAATAAATAGAAGATTAATCAATTTGTAACTGTGGCACAGAGGATATAACTTGTTTTGATGGACTTATTAAAGGTAGAAAACAAATGGTAAATAAGAATTTGATTGGTTTCATGAAGTTTTGATGACTAGGAAAAATCAAGACTGTCTAATTAAACAATTAGGTATGATTAAGCAATTAATAAATTAATAATTAATTAATTAAACTAATAAATTAAACAATTAGCTATTCAACTCTATATGCTTCGTACCATCTAGGATGATACTTTCTATAAAATATTCAAAGTAATCTATGATCTTATTTTTTTGGATGTTTCCTCCAGGGATGCAAATAGAAACTCATTCATGCCTTCCTATGTGACCCTTAGTCATACTTTCCTATAAGATGTCCACAGGACAGCCACCAAAATGTAGGAAACCATTTTCCTTTTCTCCTGACAATTATGAGGATACCAGTGGAACACTTGGGCAGTCTACTTGCCATCCCTAGTTTTTTCTGCAAAGCCAGTTCACTTTCCTTTCCTATAACACATATGTCCAATGATGTCCCTTTTCTCCTATTTTCCTTCTAAGTTCCTCATTTATTATATGTTGCATCCTATTCATATCATGAGTCTCTTCCCTGACCTCTGCATAATATTCATTTTCAGTTTTTCAGGGATTGTTGTACACAATTCCTCCTGTCTTACAGGAACATTGGTAGAATACTCCCCAAAAAAGAACTGGATATTAATGAAAGAAATTAATGAAATTTTTGAATGAATGAATTAAAAAAAAGGTAAAAACCTATTCCCTAGTAAAGACTAAGAGGTCAGAAAGTACACTCATCGACAGACATTCACAACTAGATTCATATATAAGGCTTCTCTTTCCCTTGTGATCACTTTTCCTGTAGTTGACAGAAAGCATTCATCAGCAGAGGCAGGTATATACCCAGCCAATAATTCACTTTGGGACTGCTGACACCACTTGTTTAGCTCTTCTCTATCCAAAGCCAAAGGGAGTAATTCAAGAGTGAATAATGTCACCTTGACTTGGTTTGTCTAACTGACCACATTTTTAATCATCAGAATTTTGAAAGAGAATCTAATGCCAACAAATTTCCTTTCAGGTAATTTAAATTGTGAGGGTTTTAACTCATAGCCAAGTGATTTGTGTCAACACCAGTGTTATTTCCCCACTGTAGCCTCAAAGAGGAAAATTCAACTTATTTCCAAATATAGACTTCCAGGATTCCACTTACATTCCATTACAGTTCTCTGTCTCTTAAGATTTGGGCACAGCTTTCAGCTCTGGGGTGATAATGGGAGTCCTTTACTCTGGGAGTGTGAACCCATTAAAACTAAATCAATCTCATACTCTTCAATGATTTGTATACTCCTGAGGCAGGGAGGTCCTGGAACTACATTCCTATGCACTGCCCCCGATTTCTACTGCTAGTTAAAACCCAAGATTTGGCTATTTTTCACATTCCATTCCAGGTCAAAGAAACCCTTGGAGAAATTGTGTTCTTTATGAGAAGGCCTTCCCAGAAAGGGAGGTGAATAGAAAAGCACTTTTAAGCCTTCATCTCACTTCTTTGTATCAAATGAGGTTTGTTTGCCCTATTAGCTAAAGTCATCAATCTAGTACTCTGGGTTCACTTCATGCCTGGAGTACACCTCTGCACCACAATGTCAAAAGTAAAATAGAATTAAAATGGATTTTGGGTAGTCGAGCAGTGCAATATACTTGGGACAAAACCCAGACCTATGATTGGTATTTGAGAGAGGTAGATAATAGCAGGAATTCAAACTGGAAAAACAACAACACGATTTAACTCTTTGGAGATGACAAGTAGCCAGTTAATTTCTCACTTCTCTGAATGGAAATCCTATAAGAGAAAATACCTGAGAAAGTTGTTTTTTACTGTGGAGTATTAATGAGGGACCATGGTCAAGTTTTATGTACTTTCAGAGAGATGTGACTTTGTTTAGTGTGTTTCATTATATCTCCTTTGGGAGAGTGCAAATATATCCATAAATGCCTCTTTCAGAGGACTGAACATTTCCTGAGCCTGGGCAAGACCCACTGTGAACCCATTCATATCTCACTAAGAGACACATCCATGTCTCAACAATTGGGGATGACTTGAAGGCCTTTGGACTATGTAAATCAGAACAAATTCCTTTGTAGTAGACTTACAAAAGGGCAGATTTAGGATTGGGGGTGATGCCAATGTAACTAAACATAGACCAGAAAATTAAAGCAGATCTAAGAATGAATCTTGGTCTAATGGAGTAAATAGGGAGAAGGCAGCAAAGAGAGGAAAGAAAGACTGTATGTACTACACAGCCTCTTCCATGAAATTGCCAAAGGCAAAAATGCTTTGCAATTGTACATAGTCTTACCCAAGTGATATGAGATGAGGCAGAGACAGATCATTTTAATGAGATGGCTGCTGGTGATGAAGGAGGCATCTAATCTAGTCTATATAAAGAGAACAGGGATTTTCTCCTAATGCTAAGTTCTTGTATACAATTACGTAGAGAAAAGAGTACAGAGAGAAAACTGAGAATTTGGGGACACAGCCTAAGAGGAGAGGAAGAGTGTACAAATTCTGGCAACATTTTGGAGACTACTATAAGTTAGTCAGATGGCACAGGTTCAATAGGAAGAGGACTGACTCTCTAGAATCCTTCTAAGTTTGTCTCCTTCTAGGAAAGTTCCAAATTCTTGAGGAGGCACCTTAAGACCGGAGGATTATGTAAGTCCCTGGGGTTTAAGTCAAACTCACCAGAGCTTTGAGCAGTTGTCTTTCTAACAATCTCAAATTTGTTTCCCTTCAGAGACAAGAAAACAAAACAAACAAAAAAAAAACCTCAGAGTGGTCCTATAAACTTGGAAAGTTATAAAGGTCCTTGTGAAAAAAAAAAAAGGTAGGCCTCCCGAGAGAGAGAGAGAGAAGAATTGTATTAATTGTATATTTGTATATGTCCTTTTTATTTTTTCTTTTGCACTTGACTTTAAAAAATTAAGTAAAAGCTGTCCTATTCTGTATATGCACTGATACCTTGAGTGCTCACGCAAAGCATAAGACTCTTCCTCACATTGGTGAAGACTAATATTTTGAGATTTGTAGAAGAGACTCTGAGTCAGGGCAAACCAAATACATATTATGGATATCATTTCTGAGTCCTCTGTGATTAAAGCAGCTTTATCAATGTCCAGGTCTTGGGCATTGGAAACATAACTATTAAAAGTGCTCATTACATTCAAACCACTGAATTAGCCATTAAAAATCGAAAGATAGTCTCTGCATTAAAAAAAAGTTTAATAATCTATACTGGAAGGTTAGAATGAATGTGTGTACTTATATATGTATATACGTACATACATGTGTATTATGTATGTACATGTGTAATACTGGAAAAATCAGGAGACCCCTGAGAAACCCCAGTTTGCATGATGAGGAATGGACTTAGACTTTCTGGCATTTAGCAGATATCCCTGAGGCTCCGTGACTCCACCAAGGAATGTCAATAAGATTATCCCACTTAACAATAACCTGTCAGAATCTTTTGATCAGTCAGGACCTTTGTTCCTGTTTCCCCCACCCTGTGACCTGGCCTGTAGGTTCCAGGAGATAATTAACCACTGTACCCTGTATGTCCTATATAAGCCACATCTTCATCCCAACATGGGGCCATTTGACCTGGGTAGCATACCCCTAATGGCCGCCGGCTAATAAATTCTCCATTTAAAACTTACACTCTGTGGCGTGTCTCACTCACATCTGTTACAACATTTTGGAGGCCCCAGCGAGATTAGGCGGTATTTCGTGTTACCGCCCTGGAGACACACACAGAATTTCAGACCTCAATAGGGAGTCTCTGCCCCCAATCCACCTTCTCTCACTTCAGAGGGCCGACTCCTGGGGATTTCTTGTCCTAGGACTCTGATGTGGGGTAACAGTCTCGGAGAATGGGCTCTTTGCTGACTTGTCCCTTTTCGGCCTACGGAGAATTCTGGTTTTCAGACCTCTAGTGGTAAGGTTTCGGTTTTGGGGCTAGCCGTTTGGTCTCTGTTAACACGATAACCCTAACAAGGGGTGTTTTCAGATTTGGGGGAAAATTTGGGACGCCATCTTTTCCCATTTGGGGTGTGGGAAGATTGGGGGTCGTATCCCTAAGGAGGAAACCTGGTTTACTTTCTTTCCTCTGAGGGCACTTGTTTAGTCTTCAATTGACCCATGCTATTGGTTTTCTGTTTTGTGTTGAGGTGTGGGAAGATTGGGGGTCGTATCCTTTAGGAGGAAACCTGGTGTACTTTCTTTCCTCTGAGGGGACCTGTTTAGCCTTCAATTGACCCATGCTATTGGTATATGCAAAGGTAAGGTAATTTTGAGAAAGAAGTGATTAATAATTGAGGTAGAGGATAGGGAAAGGGAAAAAGGCTTCCCATAGAAAGTGGCACAAGATTTGGGCAGGGAAAGAAGATAAGGATTCTAAGAGTTAAAGCTGAGGAAAGAGTAAATTCCATGCAAAATGAATAGCTAATACAAGGCACAAAGACATTAAATGGAATGTCAAGTTCAAGAAACAGCAAAGAGATGAGTTTAGTTGAAATATATCAAGTATGTATACAAGAGGACCGAATTTCATCATATGGTCATCATAGATTTTATGCCAAATTTTTTGGTAAAAAAGTGGGGTGCTATCATTATGTGAAGCTTTAAAAAACTTGTGCCAGTATTACTTAAAAATCATTTATTATTAAACTGTCTTTGGTGCAAGATTAGGAAGCATGGAATACTCATGAATATATGCTAAAATTGAATACTAACAATGCTGGAGAGCTGAGAATTGTAGGCTGGCACTGTGCAAGAGATAAATATGTATGCATGTGCCTGTGAGGAATACATTGTTTCTCTGTTTACCTTTTAAGTGGAGTGATGAATAGAATTATACCATGCAGCGATTATGAGATAAAAGGTTACAAACAAATTTTTGGATTGAAAAAAAACCAGGATGTGATGATTGTGCAGTGAAATATGGTGCTGTATTTAGCATGGGAAGAGGAAATATTTTTCAGGGGTGAGCACACTGGACTTGGAGTGAGAAAGATCAGGGTCCTAAGGTAATATGTTTTGAGAGGGAAGTCAAGAGGTGGTTTTGGTTGCTTGAAGAGAAGATTGAGGTCATCTGCCCTGAGCTTCCTTATTATCCGTCTTGGCATTTTAACCAATCTTCTTGCCTGTTGCTTCTAGCTTATAGGATGAAGAAGTTCATCCCCTTCCTTGCCAAAACTAACCCTTCTGTCTATGTCCTTGGTCCCATTCCTTTCAATCTCAAACATTTTTACAAAATAAAAAAGACTCTGTGAGAGTTCCACACAACTCACTGAGATTATAATTTGCAGAGCAAATGACAACGTGCATTTCTAGAAGTAAACTCCTCATAGGAAGTTCCTGATATCAGTGAAATTACATTTTCTGGTTCTCCAAATACAGATGTAAGTGTACAAAACTACTATCTGCTATTTGCTAAAACAGGAAAGTTGAATGTTTTATCTCTTAATAGTTTGTCTACTGTATGTCTCCTGAATTTTGTTATGTTTTCATATTGCCTTAATTTACATAGTTTAAGTCAGTATTATAGGGTTTTGGGGGCTCTACTTGCTTTTCTTTCTTTAACTTCATATATGGTTTCCTATATTCCTTGGGGATCTTTCATCTGTCATTCCTTACTATGCAGTAACATTCAATTAAATAATCTACAATTTATACAACTATTTCCCAATAATTGTACTCATTGCTGGTTTTTAGCTCTTTGTTACTATCAATATTGTTGCTATGAAGATTTTGGGATAGATAGGTCTTTGCTTTTTGTGAGTTACTATTTTAGGATATAAAACTAAGAGTGGGATTTCTGGGTCCAAAGGTATGAACACTTCTGTAACCGTCACTGTATTATTCCACATAGAGCTTTCCAAGATGTTTGGAATGACATCAACAGTGAAATGGCCTGCCTGTTTCCTTCAAGCTTTTTCATCTTTTACTATGTCTGCCAATTTTATGGGTGCAAAATGAGACATCAGCATTGCTTTGATTTGCATTTGCATTTCTGGGTTAGTGATTTTGAACACTTTTTCAAACGGATGACAAGTTGACAGTTCTTTTGAAAATTGTTCATAATCACTGGAAATTGATTCATTGGGGAATGGCTCTTAAATGAATATAAAGTTGTATCATTTTCCTATAACTTTTAGGTGACAGGAGAGGCGACTTTGCATAATGAATTAAGAGCTGTCCTTGGAGCCAAGAATAGTTCAAGTTCTATTTCTAACACATATTGGCTGTGTTAATCTCTTAGTGCTCTAGGCAACCCTCAAAAAAGTGTTGCAAAGAAGGTAGCAATCTGAAGTCACAGAAGATGTTTCTCACCAGAAGCTCTCTCCATCAATGAAATCACAAATTCAGACTAACTCTATGATCACTTTTGATATCATACTTTTAACAGAAATGTTCAATGCAAAAACAACAACAGCAACAAAACAACAATTTAAAAAAAGAACTACTTCAGTGGATAAATTGATTTTCAGAGCTATAATTGTTTGCTTTTCCCTTCATCATACTCTTTCATATTATTTTTAGGACTCACAAAAATCAATTTAATCCTAGTTGCTTTGCACTCGTAGACATGTCTACCAACTTTCCACACACACACAAATCATAGGTGAAATGAACATCTTAGGGATCATATACTTTACCCCATAGCTCTCACCTCCAGGTAGGCCTATAGCCTTTCTTCACCGAAGGTACCTGCACTCACAAGTCAAAATGAAAAGTATTACCTATCCCTTTTTTAAGTCTGGTATGCTTCCTTTTGACCGCCTTTTAATTAGGTATGCCTATGAAACCCTAGCTACTGATTCTTTGAAGTTCTTTTTAAAAGCTGGAACCTCTTAGCTCCAATATCGTCCTGGTTCTATGCAAATGTAAATAGATTGAGTCATGTTTTCACCATTCATTGTCTGTAAATCCAATTTACCTTGTTCTAACAAGGTTGTACTTCAAAAGCCTAAGCAAAGGCTGGTTTTGTTGTAATGTCTAGAAGGTCCTGGGTGAACTTCTTAGACATCTTTTCTGATGAAAAATATATGCTTAGACTTCTGGATAGAAAATTTGCGGCTACAGGTCCATTCTTTGGCACATTCATGAATTGCATGTGGTCTCTTGGTTTCTTTCCTTGCTACAGACTTGACATTCTGTACAATTATACTTGGACATTTTTGATATGTGATTTACATAATCTTGATGGCTTTGAAAACCCCCTCTTTGTTGTTGAAGCTCTGGAACTTGAGTACATTTCTGGATGAGATGAATTTAGGGCACCTCTCTGCAGGCAGTCTGTGTGATCTCTTGATATTCTCTTCAATACCTTCTGTGAAATATTGCCTTCAGACTGTTTCTTTATAATTTTTTCTTTCTGGAAGAGACATAATGCTCAGGTTGTCCATCCTCTAGTTCTATTATACTTTTAGTTTTCTCAAAAGTCTTTCTACTTGTGTTGATTTCACAAATCAGAAATTTTATTTAGCTATATATTCTTTCAACTAGATCATTTTTTTTTCATTAAAATCATCTATGCTTCAGAACAGAAATAATTTTTGTTGATAATCACCTACAAATTATCCATGATGTTACAATTCTCATTCATTTATCATTGCTCTTCCCTCACTGACTATAGCTCTCTATCTACAGGCAACCTTCCTTCATCTGTTCTACCAAGACAGTTAACCAACCTGAAGATTCTTGTGATCAATTGAATTTTCCTTCTCTGGTTTTCCCCTCCTCCCTTCTAAGATGCAGTAGAGTGTCATTTACTCCATAATGTTTACTCATTTTGTTGTTCTTCTCCCTCCTTTTTGCTTACTTGTTTCTTTAATCATTTATACACACACACACACACACACACACACGTGTACATTCTTTAATCATTCTTATAATCATATATATATATATACACACACATACATACACTTACATACACACATTCATATATATGCACACACATATACAACATATATATCCTTTGCTATTAGACTAGTATTTGGCAAGGGTTTGTGCTTGTGTAGCATGTTCTTTTATCTTGGCACATTTGTTAGTTTTTAGGCGACACAGAGCAACTGAATTCATTTCTACTTATTGTGATATCTTCTATCAAGGCCCCTATCTCTCTTACATTTTGCATCTTTGATGAAGCCTTCTCTTTCTGTCTCTCTCCCTTTCTCTCTGTATGTGTGTGTGTGTGTGTGTGTGTGTGTGTGTGTGTGTGTGTATCTGTCTGTCTGTCTGTCTCTCTCACACAGACACACAGACACACACACACACACACACACACAGACATGCCTATATTCAATTCCTTCCCATTTACTGGCATTTTTCCTTCCACAAAAAAGAAAAAAAAACACTCAGGTTTCAGTGTCCTTACAAATAGTGCCCTCAGCCTTGACATCAAAACAGAGTCTTATGTATCATCTCTCCCAGAAATAATAGTAGATACTACTAGCTCTTTTTCCCTCTCTCTCCATTCATTCTTCCTTCCTGTGCTAGCTGGCTTTTAGCTAAACCACTTTCCTTAAAGATCAAATCATAGCTGCTAAATTTGAGGGCCTTAGTTCTGCAGCTTTTGACATCATTGAAAATCCCCCTTTTCCGGACAAATTCTCTCCCCTTAGCTTTTAGGACATTGTTTAGCTTCTTTCCTCCTTCTCTCCCAATATCCAGCATTCACCAAAATGCCAAGATCTGTCTGTTCAGGCTGCACAATACATTTCATATTCTTCCCTTGCTCTCCACTCACACAACCATTACTTTAGTTCAGGGGCTTGCCTATTATTATAATAGCCTTCTAAGTGGTTTTCCTCACTCAAACCTGTATTTTCTCCAAGCCATCCTTCATGTAGCTACTGAAGATAATTCATTTCTCTGCTGAAAAAAATTTTGTGCTTCCCGGTTGTTTACAGTATAAAATACAAACTCCCTTATTCTGGAATCAAACATGATATACAATCTGATGATGCCTACATTTACAGCACATTACTCTCCTTCACATGCTCAGTACTCCAGCCAAACCAGAAGCTTTCCTAAATCTGATAATTACCTAATATGAAGAGTCTCATGTCAAATAATTCTCATGAGCTCTTTGCAAAACCTACAATGTAGCACTTTATTTTTTTTCTAATTAGGCTCTAGTTAGGTGGACACTGTTAAATAACCTGCCCTGAATCCCCTTGCTATAAATGATCTCTCCCTCTACAAACTTTCCTAGATCTCTCCTTAACTCCCACCATACTCTAAATCCCCTGTCTCAAACTTGTCTGTATTTATGTTGTAACTTCCAAGGAGAATATAACACCCCTAGGGGCAGGGTCTGAGACTGTTTTTAATTGAGAAAGGGTATCCATAGCACTTAATGTGTCTCACACTTAGTGGCTTAGAATTATTTTGGATGAATATAGTTTGCTAGCATGCCTAGAGTGAATGAATGAATAAAAAAGTATTAAAAAGTGATCACTATGTAAAAACACTGCTATATGAATACAGATTTTAACTTGAAAGGTTGTATATCCAGTGAATAGTCTCACAAAGACTTGGGTTCAACCTCTGCTCTGACAAATAGTGGCTGCATGACTTTGGGTATGCAATTCAGGACTTAGGAGGATTAGCTCTTACTCCATTTTCAATATTTATCACTCATGTGTCTTAGACAAGTCACTGAACCTCTATACGACTTGATTTCTTTAAAAATCAGTGAGTAGTATAAGATAACCTATGGGATCTATTCCAGCTTTAAATGTATGATCTTCTGAACTAACACAGTGTCAGAAAATAAGTAGATTTATAGCTGGCTAAAGGATGTCAAGTGTGGTTTAAAACCAAGAGATCAATGCTTGACAAAATATTTGCCAAGGTGATAGAGGAGCTCCAATGCAGAATTCAGATAAAAGAATGATCGTGTGTGGATGGAAAAGGTCTTTAGATTTTTCACTTTGCTAATAACATTGGATTGATTACTTCAATCCTGAAGACATTACAGACATCTATAATCATTCAAAGTACTTTAGTTACCTATCCACAAAGGAAAGGCCAAATGGACTAAAAATGTCTATAGCCCAGATTTCCACATGCACTTGAATGGATAACCCATTAGGCTAGTTCAGCAGCCTATATATCTGAGATAAACAATGCAGACAGAAAATGAGATTGGCTTAGAATTGAAAATGAGAAGAACTCTGTGCTGAGTAGCTTCATGGAAATTGTGAAGCACTTTTACTAACTCCAAGCTCCCAAAACAACAAAGGCCTTTCCTCTCAACATTTTACTGTTGTTGTTGCACGCCAGGGATACCTGGAACATTAATCGCTTCGAGCAATTAAGTATTAGCACCACATAATAGTTTATTGAAAGAGGAATGATGGGTATGAACATATAGGTATACATGCGTAATCAGCAATCAACAGCAAAGAATAGGAGTAAAGGATGCCAATAGGGAATGGTGGAATAGAAAGAGAAAAGCTAGTCATATGGACAGAGTGAGGGGTGTGGGGGGGGAAATGAATAAAGTCTCTGGAACTGAAACTTTCAGGGCAGAGGCAAGATGGCACAGTAGAGAAAGCACTCAGCTGACCTCTCCCAACATACCCTTCCAAACAACTGTAAAATAATGCTTTAAATAAAACTCTGGAATGGAGAGTCAAGGTGAAACATTTTTCCAGTCTTAGGAAGTTGGAAAGAAAGATCTGTGGTGTGAAGGTGGAGGGGTAGAGACTGGCTTGTGGATCATGTGGATGTAACACCAGTGGGGGGACTAGATGGTGGTGACAGAAGGAGCAGCAGCTTTAGGAACTGTCAAACCAGAGATAGTAAGGTGACCTGGCAACTGCTCTGAAAGAGATTATAGGGGACCCTCTGTGCTAGCACAGCATGAGGGACTGGAAGTTGTTTGGTAACTCTGATGAGGTTTAGGGAACCATATGATGAGGTTTAGGGGTGCTTAAGACCCCAAAATACTGATGCACTGAGTCCAGGTCGAATGAATTCCACTCAAGCCTTCTCAGTTGAAGAAAAACAGAGTTTATTAAGGATTCGCTATAATGGGTAGTCTTAAGAAATCTCGCCATTTGTGATGCTTGTCTGACAAGCAGGCCAGATTCAATCTAAATTGAATCTGAGCACTTTCATGGAGGCAAGATGAGACATATACAGAAAGATTGTGGTAGGGATCTAGTGTGGTCCTGGGATGATGGGAGGAGGGGTTTAGGAAGGGTACTGAGGAGGAGTCTAAGGAAGATCTTGATGGCACTGATGTGTGGTCAGACTGCAGGAATCAAGAGAATGGGATTAAGGGTGGGAAGTAGCTGAAGACTACCTGGAGGGATAGGGTAACAGACTTGGGTATAGATATTTTGATAGGATTAGGGTGGGAAGTAGCTGGACCAGGGAGAGCTAGGCTAGGTAGAGATTTGGGCCTAGAGATAATGAAAAGCTTATGGTCTCAGGCAAAGGCTAGATCAAGTGAGAAAATTCAACTAGAGTTGAAGGTCAGTTCCCAGATTCTAAACCCCATCAACTCCATTGTCTATACTCAGTTCAGGCTTGCAGTCCAAGAGCCCAGAAAAGCCAGTCCAAGAACCCTGAATTCATATTGATTTTGGTCACAAGATCAAGGGCCACTTCTGGTCCCAAGGGAGCAGGTGTTTATAGGAGCAATATCAATGGCACTCCCAAGAAATCAGAGGCCTTCCCAGGAAGAAACCAGAATGGGGAAAATTATCTCATGTCAAAAGGGTGCACAATGAAGTGTTTTTAGGTTTCTGTGTTTTGTTATGTTTTTCTATCTAAAGTTACTTTATTTTTCCTCAGTTTACTTTAATTTTATTTTTTTGTTTGTTTAGTATTTTATTTTCCTCCAGTTGCATATAAAAACGACTTTCTTCCTTCTCCAGAACCCCTCATTGAGAAGGCAAGCAATTTTATACTGGTTATACATGTGTAGTCATGTAAAATATTTCTATAATTGTCACGTTGTAAAAGACTAACTATATTTCCCTCCAACCTATCCCCCCATTCTATTCTCTCTCTCCTTTCACTCAGTCCCTCCTCAAAAGTATTTTGCTTCTGACTATCCTATCCCCCAATCTGCCCTCTCTTCTATCACCACCACCTTCTCTTATCCCCTTTCCCCCTACTTTCCTGTAGGGTAAGATAAATTTCTATACCCAACTGAGTGTGTATGTTATTGCTTATTTGAGCCAATTATGATGAAAGTAAGGTTCACTCACTCACTCCCTCTCACCTTCCCCCTCTTTCCCTCTAAAGTAAAAAGTTTTTCTTGCCTCTTTTATGTGAAATAATTTACCCTATTCAACCTCTCCCTTTCTCTTTCTCCCAATACATTTCTCTCTCACCCTTTAATTTTATTTTTTAAATATCATCCCTTGATATTCCACTCATACCTGTGCCTTCTGTCTCTATGTACTCCTACTAACTATCCAAATAATGAGAAAGGTCTTATGAGTTACAAATATTTTTCCATGTAGGAATGTAAACAGTTTAACTTTAATAAGTCCCTTATGATGACTCTTTTCTGTTTACCTTTTCATGCTTTTCTTGAGTCTTGTATTTGAAAGTCAAATTTTCTATTCAGCTCTGGTCTTTTTTCAAGAATGCATTAAATTCTTCTATCTCATTAAATATCCATTTTTTTCCTTGGAAGGATTATACTCAGTTTTGCTAGGTAGGTGATTCTTGGTTATAATCCTAGCTCTTTAGCCTCTGAAATATCATATTTCAGGCCCTCTGATTTGTTAAAGTAGAAGTATTATCCTGACTGTGGCTCCACAATACATACACTGTTTCTTTCTGGCTGTTTACAATGTTTTGTCCTTGACCTGGGAACTCTGGAATTTGGCTAAAATATTTCTGGAAGTTTTCATTTTGGGATCTCTTTTAGGAGGTGATTGGTGGATTCTTTCAACTTCTATTTTACCCTGTGATTCTAGACTATCAGGGTAGTTTTCCTTGATAACTTCTTGAAAAATGATGTCTAGTCCCTTTTTCTGATCATGGTTTTCAGAGTCCAATAACTTTTAAATTATCTCTATTTTCCAAGCCAGTGGTTTTGCCAATGAAATACTTCACATTTTCTTCTATTTTTTATTCTTCTGGTTTCATTTTATAATTTCTTGATTTCTCATAAAGTCATTAGCTTCCATTTGCTCCATTCTAATTTTTAAAGAATTATTTTCTTCAGTGAGCTTTTGAATCTCCTTTTCCATTAGGCCAATTCTGCTTTTTAAGGCATTCTTGTCCTCATTGGTTTTTTTTTTTTGGACTTCTTTTGCCCTTTGGTCTATTCCATTTTTAAGGTCTTATTTTCTTCAGCATTTTTGCCAAGCTGCTGAATTGTTTTCATGATCTTTTTAGCCTCACCCTCATTTCTATTCCCAGTTTTTCTTTACTTCTCTTTCTTTTTGAGCTCTTCTTGGAGGCTTTGGATATAGGAGCTGTGACTTTGCTATCTTCTTCTGAGGGTGTGTTTTGATCTTCCTTGTCACCCAGGTATGTCAGAGGATTTTTCCCCCATTGTTTGCTCATTTTACCATCCTATTTCTTTACTTTTAAACTCTTTGTTAAGTTAGGGCTCTGCAGCTTTTTTCAGAGATACTTCTAGGGACTTGTAACTTTTCAGTTCTTCCAAGGTGATATGATCTAAGGAGAGGTGCTTACCCCTTTCCTGGCCTGTGCTCTGGTCTACCAGCAAACACAAATACGTTTTTCTGTCTTGGAACTGTGAGGAGTGTCCCCTCTCCTCTGCTGCCACAAGATCTGCTGTGCTAGTGCTCCTCCTTGCCCTCAAACTGCTACCCAGGACTGTGTCCAGATTAAGATAAGAGGAAATAGAATAATTAAATAGCCTAATTTTAGAACAGAAGACTGAACAAGACATCAATAAGCTCCCTGTGAAAAATATCCCCAGGACAAAATGAATCTAAAAGTGGATTCTACTAAACATTTTAGGAATAATTAATTCCAATACTATATAAAGCACTTTAAAAAATAGGTAAAGAACAAGTATTACAAATGGTTTTGATACCTAAACTAGGGAAAGCAAAAAGAGAGAAAGAAAACTATCAGCCAATATTGTTAAGTAATATCAAAGCAAAAATATTAAATAAAATACCAGCAAGGGGGTTACAGCAATATATCACAAATATCCACTATGTCCAGGTGGAATTTATACCAGGAATGCAGGTCTGGTTCAGTATTAAAGAAATTATCAGCATAACTGACCATATCAATAGCCAAAATATAAAAAACACAAAAAATCCTGTAATTGTATATCAATAGAAGCAGAAAAAGCTTTTGATAATATATACCATCCATTCCTATTAAAAACACTGGAAAGCATAGGAATCAGTGGAACCTTTTTTTTTTTTTTTTGAAATGACAAAACCCAGAGTAAGCATTATCAGCAATGGGAATACATTTCAATCCTAACTGATAGGATCAGAGGTGAGTCAAGGATGTCCATTATCACTACTATTATTCAATATCATATTAGAAATACTAGCCATAGTAATAAGAGAAGAAAAAGAAATTAAAGGATTAGAACAGGCAATAAGGAAACAAAACTATGACTTTTTGCAATAGATATGATAGTTTACTTAGAGAACTTGAAAAAAAAAACTAGTTGAAACAATTAACTTAAACAATGTTGCAGGACATAAAATAAGACATCTAAATAATCAGCAGTTCTTTATACTACCAACAACCCAGCAGGAAGAGATAGAGACTTCAATTCCCTTTAAAATAATTTCAGATGATATTAAATACTTGGGAGTCTACCTGCCAAGACAAACCCAGGGACTATAAGAACACAATTACAAAGTGCCTTTCATACAAATAAAGATCCAAACAATTGGAGAAATGTCAATTCATCATGGGTAGGCTGAGCTAATATAATAAAACTTGGAATTCTACCTGTTAATTTACTTATTCTATGCCATACCCATAAATTATCAAAGAATTGTATTACAGATCTAGAAAAAAAACATCTAAAAGAACAAAAGGTCAAGAATATTAAAGGACTCAATGAAAAATAAGTGAAGGAAGGTGCCTAATAGTAACTGATTTTAAACTATATTAAAAAGTGGCAAACATGAAAACAATGTGGAATTCAATAAGAAATAAAGTGGTAGGTCAGTGGAGTAGGTTCAGTAAACACTACACAGTAGTAAATGACCATGGCAATCTAGTATTTGGTAAACCCAAAGATCCAAGCTTTGGGGATAAGAACTCACCCTTTGACAAAAATGCTTGGAATACTGGAAAGCAGTTTAGAAGAAACTAGGCATAGTCCCACATCTCACACTGTATAGCAACATAAGGTCAAAATGGATAAATGATTTAGGCATAAAAGGTGATATCATAAATAAATTAGAGAAGCAAGGAAAAATGTACTTGTCAGATCTACGGATAAGGGAAGAGTTTATGACCAAACAAGAGATAGAGAGTGTCACAGGAAGTCAAATAGTTAGTTTTGATTACATGAAATTAAACAGTTTTTGCAAAAATAAATCTAATACAGGAAAAACTAGAAAGAAAAAAAGGAAAATTCAGATAAATATTTATACCATGTTTCTCCAATGAAAGCCTATGTCTTAAATATATAGAGTACTAAGTTAAATTTATAAAAAAAAAATCTGAACCTGTCACGGGCTTCGGAAGCCTCGTAACTACGCTCAGGGTTCCCCCCAAGCCCCAGGCCTCTGCCTAAGCAAAGGGCCTGATCTCGTGGACAATGTACGGGGCGGGAGCCGAACAAGATGGTGAATGACTCCGTTTATTATTTCAGCAAGCAGCACATTTATACCTTTAGTGACGTAGGTACACTCTTTGGTTACGTGGGTGAAAGACAGGTAAAGCTAATACACCTGGATCCTAGGACCGCCCTGACTCCGCCTACTCTCCTCCCCTTCTCTTCCCGCACTACCCAAAGCTCCCTGCGGGCAGGCAGTCCAGGCAAAGACCGGAAACTCCACGTGGTCAGGCAGCCAGAAGTTCCACATGCTCTGCCAGAGAGCCGGAAGTTCCACGTGGTCAGGCAGGTCCGACCTGGAATCGCTAGGGAGGCAACAAAGGCGAGACCCCTCCTCCTGGCTCCACCCACATCCCAAAGCCCTGAGTTTATCTCAGCAGGCCCCTGGGCCTGGAGGTCTGAGGAGAGCAGGGCTCAGCTCTAACTCAGCCCGTAACATGAACCATTTCCCAATTGACTGATGGTCAAAGGATATGAACAAGAAATTTTCATAAGAAGAAATCAAAGTTTTCAATAATCACATAAAAATGTTCTAAATCACCACTAGTTAGAGGAATGCAAATTAAAACAACTCTGAGATACCACCTTATACTTGTCAGACTGACTAATCTGACAGAAAATGATAAATGCTGGAGTGAATATGGAAAAACTGAAACACTAATGCACTCTTGTGAAGTTGTGCATTGATCCAACCATTCTGGAGAGCAATTTGGAACTATGTCCAAAGGGCTAAAAAACTGTGCACAACCTTTGACCCAACAGTACCACTACTAGGAAAAAAAAAGATCTACTTTTTCATTTGTTTGCAAATGAAAATCTATATTTAACTATAATATATAAAGAAACTACATCCTGCTAAAGGTTACCATAGACAATTAAGTAATATCAAAACCAAACATACATGCACCAAGTGGTTTAGGATCCACATTTTTAGAGGAGAAGTTGAGTGAGTTACAGGAAGCAATAGATAAGAAAACTATACAATAACCTCCCCCTCTCAGAACTAGATAATTTTAAGTACAAAATAAACAAGAAAGAAGTTGAAGTGAATAGAATTTTAGAAAAATTAGAAAGGATAGACCTCTGGAGAAAACTGAATGGGGATAGAAAGGAATATATCTTTTTCGCTGTGGTACATGGCACCTACATAAAAATTGACCATGTATTAGGTCATAAAAACCTCACAATCCAACACAGAAAGGCAGAAATATTAAATGCATCCTTTTTAAATCATGATGCGATAAATATTACGTGTAATAAAGGGCTACACAGAAAGATAGACGAAAATTAATTGGAAACTAAACAATCTAATACTACAGAATGAATGGGCCAGATAAATCATAGAAACAATCAATAACTTCATCCAACAGAATGACAATAATGAGACAATATACCAGAACTTATGAGATATGGCCAAAGCACTTCTTGCAGGAAATTATATATCTCCAAATGCTTACATGAATAAAATAGAGAAAGAAGAGATCAATGAATTGGCTATGCACCTAAAAAAAAGCTAGAAAAAAAAACAAATTAAAAATCCCCAATTAAACACCAAATTAGAAATCCTGAAAACCAAAGCAGAGATTAATAAAACTAAAATTATCTATTGAACTAATAAATAAAACTAAAAGCTGGTTTTATGAGGAAAAAAAAGGAAATTGATTAACCTTTGGTTAATTTGATTAAAAAAGAGAAAAACAAATTACCAGTATCAAAATGAAAAGGGCGAATTTGCCAATCAATGAAGAGGATAGCAAAACAATAATCAGGAGCTATTTTGCCCAACTGTATGCCAATAAATCTAACAATCTAAGTGGAAAGGACTAATATTTACAAAAATATGAATTTCCTAGATTAACAGAAGGGGAAATAAAATGCTTAAATTACCCCATTTTAGAAAAATAAATTGAACAAGCCATCAACGAATTCCCTAAGAAAAAAATCTCTAGGGCCAGATGGATTTACAAGTGAATTCTACCAAACATTTAAAGAACTATTAATTCCAATACTATACAAACTATTTGGAAAAAAAGGCAAAGAAGAGGTCCTGCCAAATTCTTTTTATGATATCTAAACCAGGTAGAGCCAAAGCAGAGAAAGAAAATTATTGACCAATTTCCCTAATGAATATAGATGCAAAAACGTAAAATAAAATATTAGCAAAGAGATTACAGCAACTTATTATGGGGGTAACACACTAACACCAGGTGAGATTTATACCAGGAATGTAGGACTGGTTCAATATTAGGAAACTATCAGCTAAACTGACCATATCACTAACGAAATTAAAAGAAATCATATGATTATCTCAATAGATGCAGAAAAAAAGCTTTTGACAAAATACAACACCTATTCTTATTCAAAAAATTAGAGATCAAAAAAAAGTTTTCCTTAAAATGTTAAATAGTATCTGTATAAAAACACAAACAAGCATAATATTTAATGGAAATAACCTAGAAGCATTCCAATAAGATCAGGGGTGAAACAAGGATGTCCATTATCACCACTGTTTTTCAATATTATATTATAATGTTGGATTTGGTGATAAGAGAAGAAAAAGAGGTTGACAAAATTAGAATAGGCAATGAAGAAACAAAGCTATCATTCTTTGCAGATGATAGGATGATATACTCAGAGAATCCTAGATAATCAACTAAAAATTAATTAAGTAATTAACAACTTTAGCAAGGGTGAAGGATATAGAATAAACCCGCATAAATCATCAGCATTTCTACATATTACTAGCAAAGCCCAGCAATAAGAAAAAGAGAAATTCCATTTAAATTAACTGTACATAATACAAATATTTGGGAGTCTACTGCCAAGGCAAACCCAGGAACTATAAGAACACAATTACAAAACACTTTTCACACAAATAAAATCAGATCTAAACAACTGGAAAAATATCAATTGCTCATGGGTAGGCCAAGCTAATATAAGAAAAATGACAATTCTACCTAAATTGATTTAATTATTCAGTGCCATACCAGTTAAAATAACAAAAAAGAAAAGAGAAAACAAAAAAACAAAAAAAGAATATCAAGAGAATTAATGAAAAATAATGCAAAGATGGCTTAGTCATACCAGATCTAAAACTATATTATAAAACAGCAATCTTCAAAACTACTTGGTACTAGCTAAGAAATAGAGTTGTGGATCAGTTTAATAGGTTAAGTATACAAGACACAGTAGTCAATGACTATAGTAATCTACTGTTTGATAAACTGAAACACTCCATCTTCTGGGATAAGAATTCACTCTTTGACAAAAACTGCTGGTAAAACTAGAAAATAGTATGGCAGAAACTAGGCAGAGACCAACTTCTCATACCATATACCAAGATAAGGTCAAAATAGATCCATGATTTAGACATAAGTGGTGAAATTATAAACATATTAGGAGAGCAAGGAATAGTTTATCTGTCAGACATGTAGAGAAGGGAAGAATTTATTTTCAAACAAGAGAGAGAGAACATTATGAAATACAAAATGGATAATTTTAATTACCTTAAATTAAAAAGGTTTTGCACAAATAAAGCCAATGCAACGAAGATTAAAAGGAAAGCAGAGAGCAGGGAAACTTTTTTTTAATAGCCAGTGTCTGAGGTAAATGCCTCCTTTCTAAAATATATAGAGAAAAGAATCACATTTATAAGAATACAAGCCATTCCCCAACATATAGTCATAGAGTATGAACAGTCGGTTTTCAGAGGAAGAAATTAAAATTATCTATAGTCATATAAAAACATGCTCTAAATCACTATTAATTAGAGAAATGCAAATCAAAACAACTCTGAGATACCACATTGCACCTATCAGATTGGCTAATGTGACAAAACAGGAAAATTTTAAAGATTGGAGAAGATGTGGGAAAATTAGAACACTAATGCATTATTGGTGGAGTTGTAAACTGATCCAAACATTCTAAAGAGCAATTTGAAACTACGATCAAGGGCTATAAAACTGTGCATACCTTTTGATCCAGCAATACCACCACTAGGTCTGTATCCCAAAGAGATCATAATAAAAGGAGAAAGGACCCACGTACAAGAATTTATAGCAACTCTTTTTGTGGTGGCTACAATTGAGGGGATGCCCATCAATTGGGGAACGACTGAACAAGTTGTGGTATATGAAGAAAAAGAATACTATTGTTCCATAAGAAATGATGAGCAGGTGGATTTCAGAAAAACCTGGAAAGACTTACATGAACTGATGCTGAGTGCAGTGAGCACAACCGGGAGAACATTGTACCCAGTAATTCCCACATTGCGTGATGACCAGCTTTGATAGATTTAGCTCTTCTTAGCAATTCAACAACCTAAGACAATGGCAAAAGACTCATAATGGAAAATGCTGTCCACATCCACATCCAGAGAAAGAACTATGGAGTCTGAATGCAGATCTAAGCCTACTATTTTCTATTTTTTTTCTTTCTCATGTGTTTTTACCCCTTTTTCTTCTGATTCTTATTTCATGACATGACTAATGTGGAAATATGTTTAATTTGGTTGAACACGTATAACCTATATTACATTGCAAGCCATCTTGGGGAAGGGGGAGGTAAGGAAGGGTGAAAAAATTAGAAATCAAAATCTTGTAAAAGTGAATGTTGAAAACTCAAAATTAATTAATTAAAAACAATTTTTTTTAAAATGAAAAAAATAGTCACAGCACTTAGTATGTTGTCTGGTACATAGAAAATGCTTAATAAACACTTGCTGAGGAATAAGGAAACTGAAGAATCGGGAGACTTGTCCAAAGTCAAATGGCCTATAAATTGCAGTTAAGACTGAAGTCTGAGATTTCTGGTTCCAAAGCCTATTCTTTCCACTAACCACATGGTCTAGTCTGGTAGTTTACAACATGGAAAAGGAATTAGACTGATACGTATGGCTCTATAAGGACAGAACTAGGACAAACAGGGAAAGACAGCTTCCTAAATAATCAGAGCCATCTGAAAATTGAATTGGCAGTCTCATGAGGTAGTGACATCTGATATAAGAAGTGTTCAAACAGTCCCACTTGCTGGGAATACTGCAGATAGTATGCTGACAGAAAGTTGGAATAAATGACCTCTAAGACCCCTGCTATGTCAAAGATTTTTCAATTCTATGAGATTGTACTTCAAAAGTTTAATAGATGATAAAAGTCTAGACAATAATAATGTTAGAAATAAACTTCAAAAACATCCTTCTCCCCACCCCCCCCCCAACATATGTCTGTCTCTAACTCCTCTACTTTTTTCAAATTAGGACAGAACAGCATCCCTTGCTCTGATATATATTTTTTTCTTAAAGTGCTAATGCCAATATCTCCCTTTTTTATACTATCATATTTTCAATCAGGGAAATGAAATTTTTGCTGATGTTTAACTGACATTTTATCTCAGGTGTGGTGCAACAAGTACTAGTTATATTAAAAAAGTAATCCTCAGTCTGACAAATATTTAATAGAATAGCAGTAGCTGTAAATGCTGGTGGCCTTAACTTTGAATTGAAATGTCACAAGTACCACTGTAATGCAGAACGTATTTGTGCAGACACTTTACAAAAGAGTCTGAATGTTACTTTTATTAAAAAAAAAAACAAGAGAGACATATTATAAGATTACCAGCATACGTAATGTATGGAAGTATGGACAACTGAAAAAAATGTTGATACAAGGATGCTTGAATTATTTCCATCTATTATTAGTGATGTTTTCTTTCAAGTTTTTTCACGTTTCAAAGGAATTTATGAAGACTTTACTTGGAATCCATGCCTGCAAAATTTTGAGTCACTAATCAAATTAAAAACATGTTGGAAAACATTTGCCTTTTTAAATAGAAAATGTTCTCTAACCACTTATGGGAGTAGGTAAGGAGAAGAATGAGGACAAGGAACCAGAAAATGACTTCCTCTGCGAGCAGTGAGCTGTTGCTATGCACTCTATCTTTAATTAGTCTTTTTAAAGGCTTGTCTCCAGCCTTCAGCTCTTCTGTCTTGTATAATATTCCCCTTGGGGGAAAAATTGCCTGTGAAACTGACTGAAGGAGAAGTAAAATCTGTCTGCTGGAAGTCTTTAAGCTGTGAAGTGGAAGATACAAAGATGGCAGCCCTTCTATTGCTTCCTCTACCTTTGTCCTAATAGTCACCAAACTAGGAGAGGCAAGAGACGACTGCTAGCGGCAAAGATAGGAATCTCTGAAAGTGATCCAAGTTTGGAACATATTGTAGAATTGATAATAACTCTCAAAAATTCCAACACTGCATCTCAGAATCTCTAGATCTGTGCCTAATGCTGTTGTGTGTGTATGTATGTATATATATATATATATATATATATATATATATATATATACATACACACACACACACACACATATATATATATATATATATTTTTTTTTTTTTCTTTAATGAGACATGCTGGACTCGGGATCCCAAATTCACAATTTTGAGATGAATTAGGAACCTCTGAAGCTCGCTTTCCTTCCTTTGCCAGCTGCCTTTGAAGTTTACTTTATAAATGCTCAGCAGGAAACCACAACCTTCATAACTTCTAAACGTCACTGGGCTAGAATTTTCAATTTGCAAACAGGTGAGGAAAGGGGGGGAAATGAAATCTTAATGATGGCATCTATCTCAAGGAAACATGTCATCAAAAAGAAAAACATCCTGCACTCTGGAAAAAAGCACCTTTGTTAAAACTGAAGAGAAATTAAACCAGTAGTCTTTCATTTAAATCCTGAAAGCTTTTCCAGAGACATTCAAGTAAAATTACACTTGAAAATGGTAGAAGCTTTTTTTTTTCCTTTTTTTTCCTTTTACCCAAGCTTGAACCAAGATTCCTAGATCCACAGGAATGAAAGGAACCAAAGGAATTCATTTTAATCCACCCCTCTGCCTCCACAAGAGAAGAATATATTTGAACTGCCAAAGACAGAAGAGCCATCTGCTTTTGACAACATTTAGACAAAGAGTTCCTATAGTCTGAATTATTTAATATGTTATAAAAACTAAAACAACAACAGCAACAAAATCCCAATAAACTCTGGTGACAGAATCGCCAAGTTGACATGGACCTCAAATACCACTGAGTGGTTCCCAAAGTAGGCGATACCCCTGAACGGCGCCAGGATGATCCACGGGGGCAGCAGTACCCTCAGGGACAATTAGGGGTATTGAATAAATATAAGGGGGCAGTGAAAGCATACAGAAAGAAGATTCAAAAAATTGTTTGTACATGTTGCATCAGTTGTGTAACAGAATTAAAGTCATAGCGATTACATTATCTTCCAGATAACATACAAAAGACAAGTTAAGTGGTTAAGTCCACCTACAGGACTTAACAAGCAAGTGTTGACAGGTGAGTGTGTCACATATTGTCAGGAAGTCCATCATGCATGGATAGGAATATGTGTGTGTGATGACTTTTTATAATACAATACTATACAGCTACATGACTCAATATTGCATCATCAAAATTTCACAGGAAAAAAACCAGACACATTTATAATAAATTACTGAATTTAAGATGCATCATTTTTTCAAATTATATTTTGTTGAGATGACATAACTAAAAAAATTGTTAAAGGGTTAAAGAATGTAGATTTCCAAGGGGGCACTGAGTAATTTTTTTGGGGGGGAACCTCTGTTAGACTGACTATCTCATATCTGAAATGGAGCCCTTACAAATGGCCATTTAGCTTCCATGTGAGGACCTCAAGTGATAGAGAAGTAATTTATTACCAAGGAAGTCCAATGTACTTCTGAATATCACTAATTGTGAGGAGGGGTTTCTTTTGATTGTTATTGTTAGTTTTTTTGTTGCTTTTGTTTTTGCTTACATTACATCTATTAGTACTTTTTTTTTTGCATGGGGGGGAGGCAGGGCAATTGGGGTTAAGTGACTTGCCCAAGGTCACACAGCTAATAAGTGTCTCAAGTGTCTGAGGCCAGATTTGAACTCAGGTCCTCTCAACTCCAAGGCCGGTGCTCTACTCACTGTGCCACCTAGCTGCCCCCCTTAGGTTACATCTAAATCTACCTCTCTGAAGCTTTCAATCACAACTCCTAATTCTGCTCACTTTGGTCAAATGAGACAAACTCAGTCCTCTTTCTTCCGAACTTGTTTTGTTAAACTTTAAACACTCCACTATCATCATCTCCCCAGTCACCAGGAAAACTTATCATCAGGAAACTCACAATCACATATGTCGCTTCAGCTTCAGTCTTCATACCTCATCAAAACCTGGACTTGAATGTACTCCTTTAATCGTAGGGCTATAAAGTCTAACAAAAATTCCTCTCAAAGACTCCATGTAAAGAAGGGCTCAGAGGCCATCAAACTCTTTGTTTTCCACCTGTTGCTCTTTTTGGCTTCTACTCTACCATCATCATGCCTCCATATTACGTACATTTCCTCCAACCTCCTTCCTCATCTGCTTTTTAGCTTCCTATTGTATATTGTCTTTCCCCATTAGATTACAACCTCCTTGAGGGCAGGGATTGCCCTTCCTTTTATGTGTATCCTTAATACGAATTAGGGATTTAGTTCCTGTCACAAGAAGACATTTAATAAATGTTTTCTGTGTTGTGTTGAAGAGAATTATCATGTCATCCCTAAGTCTTCTCTTTTCTAGGCCCACTCTCCAAAATAAGCACCCAAAACCTAGTTCCTTCAAAAAATCCAAGGTAGCTACAGTCTTCTGGACGTGCTCCAGCTTATCAATATGCTTCTTAAAATGTGGTCCCCAGGAGGTGGAGCCAAGATGGCAGAGTAAAGGCAGGGACTCACCTGAACTCCCACCCAAAACCCACCAAATACCTTTAAAAATGACTTTAAATAAATTCTAGATCAGCAGAACCCACAAAAAGAGGAGTGAAACAAATTTCCAGCCCAAGACAACTTGGAAGGTTGGCAGGAAATGTCTGTTGCACCAGAGAGGAACATAGTCTGGTACAGGCTGCACCATTGCAGACCCAGCCCCAGCAAACCTAGAGCAGGCCTCAGGGCTACTGATCACCAGCAACAGTGATTCTATCAGTTCTCTCAGTCCACAAATGCCAAAGACAACCCAGAAAGTCAAAAGGAAGCATCTGCCACACCTGGGTGAGAGTGGATCACAGTCCAACCCAGGTCATGCCAGCATAGCCCCAGGAAACCAGGAGCAGACCTTGAGAGTGATTGAATCAGCAGCAGACTGTGGGTACTTTCAGAGCTCTCAGCCCACAGATGGAAAGGGTGTCACACAACTAGCCCAAAGGAGATTACAGGCATATTTTTTTGCTGGCACTGGGGCAAGAAGCAAGACTTTGTTGCTTTGTCCATACTCAGATCTGAGTCACAGTCCTGGGTGTCAGTCCAGGGCAAGGAGGAGACCAGCATAGCAGAGTTTGCAGCCACAGTGGAGGAGGCACCCTCCTCACAGTTCTAGAGCAGAAAAGAGTGCTTTGGGTCACTCACAGATCAGAGCACAGGTCTGGAGAGAAGTAAACTCTCCTTTGATCATACCACCATAGAAGAAATGAAAACTTATGAGTCCCTAGAAGTATATCTGAAAACAACTGCACAAAATACCTGAAGCTTGGGACAGTTTGCCCTCCACCATGGAAGCAGAGCCCTGCTTTAACAAATTGTCAAAAGTCAAGAAAAAGGGTGGGAATATGAGCAAACAGTAGAAAAAAAAAACCTCTGACGATAGCAAGTTATGATGATGACAAGGAAGGTCAAAATGCACACTTAGAAGAAGATAACAAAGTCAAAGCCCCTATATCCAAAACCTCCAAGAAAAAATATGAATTGGACTCAAGCCATGGAAGATTTTAAAAAGGATTTTGAAAATCAAGTAAGAGAAGTAGAAGAAAAATTGGGAAAAGAAATGAGAGTGATGCAAAAAAAAAAAAAAACAATCGTAACAAATGAGTCAACAGGAGACAAAAAAAAATGCTGAAGAAAATAACAACTTAATAAAAAACAGACTAGGCCAAAAGAGGCACAAAAAGCCAATGAGGGGAAGAATGCCTTAAAAAGGAGGTTTGACCAAACGGAAAAGGAGATCCAAAACTAAGGACAATAATTCTTTCAAAATTAGGGAGCAAGTGGAAACTAATGACTCTATAAAAAATCAAGAAACAATAAAACAAGAGCAAAAGAATGAAAAAATAGAAGACAATGTGAAGTATCTCATTGGAAAAACAACTGATTTGGAACATAGATCCAGGACAGATAATTTAAGAATTATTGCTCTATCTGAAACTCATGACAAAAAACAAAAGCCTAGACAGCATATTTCAAGAAATTATCAAGGAAAACCACCCTCATATTCTTGAATCAGAGGGTGCAATAGAAATTGAAAGAATCCACTGATTACCTCCTGAAAGAGATTCCAAAATGAAAACTGCCAGGAATATTATAGCCAATTTCCAGAGTTCCCAGGCCAAGGAGAAAATATTGTAATCAGCCAGAAAGTAATATGAGGCACTACCTCATACATATTAGATTGGCTAATAGAACAGAAAAGATAAATGACAAATGATGGAAAATGGAGAAAATGAGACATTAATGCACTATTGGTGGAGTTGTGAACAGATTCAATCATTCTGTCAAGCAATTTAGAACTATGCCCAAAGGGCTATAAAACCATGCGTGCCCTTTTACGTAGCAATACCACTACTAGGTTTGTATCTCAAAAGAGATTTAAAAAAAAAAAGAAAAAGACCTATGTGTACAAAGATCTTTATAGAAGTTCATTTCTGGAGGCAAAGAATTAGAAACTGAGATGATGCCCATCAAATAGGGAATGACTAAACAAATTCTGGTATGTGATTATGATGGAATCCTACTGTACTATAAGAAATGATGAGTATGATGTTATAAGAAAAAAACAAAAGACTTGCATGGGCTGATACATGTACTGTGTATGAAGTAACCACAATATTGTAAGGAAAGTAACGGTGTGAATGACTTAGCTATTCTCAGAGATACAACGATCAAGACAACTCTGAAGGACTTATGGTGGAAAATGCTATCCATCCCCAGAGAAAGAACTGATAGTGTCTGAATACAGATTGAAGCATGTTTTTTGGTTTACTTTTTAAATTTTTCTTGCTTTTTTAATCTATATTTTCTTTTACAATATGACTATTATGGATATGTTTTTCATGACTACATATTTATAACCTGTATTGATCTGCTTGCCTTCTCAGTGGGCGAGGCGGGGAGGGATCCAGAGAGAATTGGTACTCAAAGTTTTTTAAATGAATGTTAAAATGCAACAGGAGAAAAAGAAATATTTTTCAAAAAATGCACCCAGAACTGAATGTAAATTCATCAGGTATGATCTGATCAGAGCATAGTACAGTGAGCTTTTCACTCTTGTTCTGTATACTATGGTTCTCTTGACACAGCCTAATAGAAGATTATTATTATTATTAGTTTGCTTGCCAAGTCTCAATGTTGACTCATCCTGATGTTAGGGTCTACTAAATAACATTGATCTTTATCACATGAACTCTTATCTAGCATCATCTTCTCAATCCTACACTTAATTCAGGTGATTTTTTAAAAAAAAGTAAAGGATTTGGCTCTCCATTAAATTCCATCTTATTAGCAGTGACACATGATTCTAATCTGACAAGAGCTTTTTGGGTATGTCTTCCAATTTATTAACTGTCTGTCCCAGTTTTATATCATTTGCAAATTTATCAATATGTCATCTCTTCTTGTCACATCAGGAAGTTCCTTTTCAAGTCTTTCTAAAACGAAAGTTAAAATGTTCCCTTCCCTACTCCTCCCTGACTCTTTTTCCAAAAGAACTTGGTTAGGTAGAAAGGATATAATGTATAAATGAAACAGTCTGTGTTCTCTGGGAACCCACACTCTACCGGCTGTTAACAGTAGCAATAAGCTTTTATCAAAGCTCTCATTTCAAACCCTTTCAAGATTTGTTTGGTCCTTTTTCTGAATCCCCTCAGGATGTCCAAAGCACTCTACTAATGCCTATGGGAAGTTAAAAAGGAAGCCAGAGATGTGATCCCTGCCCTCTAATCTAATGAGGCCATCAGGACTAATACAAATAGGTGGGTCTATCTATAAATGCCCATGTAACTATAAATAGAAATGGCAGAAACAAAGTAATTGTTTATGTCTTTGGAATGACCAGGGATAGAGGAAGGAAGATTTCTTCTACTCCCTAAGCACCTTTACAATGCACTTATCTCTTTGGATTTCTTTCTTCTAAATACTTGTTGAATTTTGTTAAATTCATTTGTGATTCAAATGATATCAGGCTTAAGTATCAGTCATAAACTTAACAGGCCATCAGTTGAGCCATTAATGAAAATAGTAAGTAAACTCCTCTAAGAGCATGGCTTAGCTCATTCATATGAACACCCTGGATATCATTTGTAATGTACCTTAGAGTTAGTTGCATGACATAAAATATTTTTCCAGAGTATAAATCAGCATATTTACAGACTGACCTCTTTTCTATTATCCATCAATCCTATCAAATCTCTGGGAAGGAGAATTAGTCTGACTGGCTAGGTCAGCTCAAGGAATGAAGAAATATTTATGGTTTTTAATTTTTTTTCTTTATAGATTTATACCATATATATGTATATATTTATATTCTATATCATTCCAAAAATGTAAGCTCTATGACAACAGAGAATGCTTCATTTTTTGTTTTGTATTCCCAATGCCTAGCATAGTGTTTCACATAGATTGTAATAATCATAATAATGCTAGTGATGCTGATAAAACAGCAGTTAGCATTTTTATTATAGTGCTTTAAGATCTGCAAGGTACCTTACAATACTTCTTAGCTTCTTTGATTATGAGGTAGGTGTTATCTTCATTTTTCAAATGAGGAAACTGAGGCATTGAGTTTAAGTGACTTGACCAGTGTTATACGACTATAGTTGTAAGTATCAGAGGCAGAATTTGAATTCAGGTATTTCTGACTCCAAGTTCAGCACTTTAGCCAGCATAGATACTGCTTTTTGACTAATTCAATGATAGTGAAAGTTATGAATAAAGGCAATAAGGTTGGTCTTCAGTCACTCTCATTAACCTCTGTACAATCCTCACATCTCTTCAAGCACTTTCTCATTTTTTAGACTCTTACTTGGTCCCTAAAGGCCAATACCCTTGTTCTCCCACCCCTCTTGCTACCCACTGAGGTACTTCACTGGAACTGGCAACCCCAGTAAGCACTTCATATTTTGGACTTTTCTGATAAATATTTAAATTGGCCTGATTTTTTTTCTTTCCTTCATGTTTTTACAAAGTACTGTAATACATATAGTCTTGTCACAACAACCCTGACACAGTAGCTATTGATATGATTATAGAGGGAAGCTAGCTCAATATAGCCCCTTTTCTCCAGATAGGGGAAAAAAGCAAACTAAGACAGCTGGACTGATCAATGAACAGTTATAATGTAGCTTTGACTAAGAGGACTTCTCATTCTAAGAATTAGGAAGTCACTCCACAGTTAAAATGAGAGAAGTATTTTCATGCTGAAATAGGGTGGTGACCATGTAAATAGAGGAAAAGGTGAAAATTTCAAGAAAAACTTTAGAGCTAGAAACACCAAAAAACTAGCATCTGATTAGATATGGGTACAAACAAGAGAGTAGGAGGTAAATCTAAATTGATATTGTAAACCTGGGTGACTAGAAAGATGTTAGTATAACTTTAACAAAAATGGGCGAGTTCTGAAGAACAGGTATTAAAGACACAATAACCACTTCTATTTTTGACGCACTGAGTTGAAAATGTTTTTGCGACAGCCAGTTTGAAATGTCTAGATTCTCCAAACATAATTTCTTGAATTTTAATCCTTAGATAGTTTAATCCCAAAGCCCTTCACTATTCTGGCTGCCTTTCTTTGGAAGCTCTCCAAATCATAAATGTTCCCAAAGATTCTTGCCTTCCTAATCCTTGGCACTATGTCTCTCAACAGAGTCAAGATAGCATCAGCTTTTAGAGCTACCACATAGTACTGTTGACTTAAGGCAAGTTTACCAATGATTAAAACTCTCTGAACTTTTCAAATGAGATGTTATCAAGTCATGCCTTGATCCATGGATATGAAGTTATTTTTTTTTCTGAAACCAAGTGAAAAAGGCGATAGATGTACTTGAATTAGATATATTTGATTTCATTTGGCCCAGCATCATAAGATGTGAAGATCTTTTCATATCATAACTGCTAAGTAACTTATAAGCTCCCCTGTCAGCAACGTGATATGTACAAATGCAATAACAATGCAATTTATGTGCTTTTAATGCGATTTATTAATAAAAATGTTAATCTGCACACAATCGCAGACTACAGGCACACATGAATAGAGGTCCCTCAAGTTTGACAATGAAACAGTACTGACCATTTTTTGAAAATGATCATTCAACAAAGTTAAATACCATTTTCTTCTTTTGCTTTCTTCTGAGAAGGAATGGAGAATAAGTAAGTAAATGAAGGAATGAAAGAATGAATGAATGAAAGATGGTTCTTGGAAGTATCTGAATGTTTCTGAACTTTATTTAATTTCCCACACCAGTGACTAAATCTGGAAACAGTAATGTATGTTATCTTGCTAAGTGTCTGCTAAACGAATATAGTGCCTTTTTTTTAAATCAAAGTAGGTCTTTACAAATGTTAGCTCATCACCTTCATATCTATTTACATGTCAAGTAAGAAGGAAGTATTATTCATTGTCCTTCATTTATTCATGTAGAGATTGAAACAATAAGAGACCAATGTTCAAAGTAAAATTGAAAATTGTAGAAAACATGCAACTTCTGACTTTTTGTGGTGTTTTAAATTAGGTTATACATTTAGAAAAAAAATCTCTTGCTACATTAGTTTATCTCCATAAGACTTCTCATATTCCTTTTATATACTTTATTTTATTTTTTGCTCTTATAGTCTTCTAAATCTATTTTTCAAATCATAGAGAATACTGCTACCTCACTTTTTCAGGTTAGGCAAATTTCTTTGATCTAGATTAGGACAAGTATTATTAACCTAGGGTCAATGAACTTCTTTAAAAATATTTTTTATGGAAAAAGGTGGTAAAGAGAAGCCAAGCAATTGCCTGAGCTCTCCCCAGTCTCCCTCAGGAAAACAAAAAACAAAAAAACAATTAAATCAAATCTCTGAAAAGATTTTTGAGCAATAGAACATACAAAAAAACTGAGTGAAACAATTTTCCAGGTTAAGATAACTTAGAAGGACTTCAGGAAAGGTCAATCTCACTTGGGTAAAAGGGGAACACAACCCAGTGCAGGTGGTGTCAGCCAAGCCAGCGGAGGCCCTTTGCCACAGCACTGAGGCCCCACCAAGGCCTCACAGTGCTAACTCAACAGGCTAGTGGTACAGCAGGCCAACTCTGAGACCATCAGGCCCAGTGACATAAGCAGGACACAACAGGCATAACTAGACAGGCCACTCAAGGGCAGTGGGCAAGCTAGAAGCACATGAAGCCCTGGTGTAGAAAGCCACTGACACCAAGAACAAGAAGCTTGGGACAGTGTCCCCTGTGCTCCAGGGACAGAGCTCAACTTTTTAAAAAATGAGCAAAAAATTTTAAAAAAGAGCCCTGACCATAAAAAGCTACTAAAGCAAGAGGGAAAATCAAAATATAAATCAAAAGAGGACAAGAATGTCAAAATTCCTACATGTGAAGCCTCAAAGGGAATATGAATTTGTCTCAAGCCCAAAAAGTCCTCTTTGGCAGAGCTCATAAAGGGATTTAAAAAGTCAAAATCAAATAAGAAAGACAGAAGAAAAATTGGAAAAAGGAATGAGAAGTAGGCAGGAGAATTATTTAAAAAACCAGCAACTTAAAAAGAAAGCACAAAATACTTCCTGAAGACAACAACCCCTTAAAATATAAAATTGGTTAAATGGAAAAAAAAATCCATAGGAAAAAAACAGCTCCTTTAAGAGTAGAATTGAACAAATGGAAAAAGGAGTAAAAAAACTAACTGAAGAAAATTATTTCTTAAAAATTGGGTTTGGGAAAGTGGAAGCTAATGACACTATGAGATATTAAGAATCAGTCAAACAAAATCAAAAGGACAAAAAAATAGAATAAAATGTAAAATACATAATTGGAAAAAAAAAACCTGACCTGTAAAACAGAGCCAGGAGAGGAGAGATAATCTAAGAATTATTGGTCTACATGAAAGCCATGATTAACAAAAAAGCCTGGACAGCCTCTTTCAAGAAATTATCAAGGAAAACTTCCCTGATATCCTAGAACCAGAGGGTAAAATGGTCATTGAAAGAATCTACTGAATGTGAAAGATATCCTAAAATGAAAATGCCAAGACATATTTTAGCCAAATCCTATAACTATCAGGTCAAGGAAACAATACTGAAAGCAGCCAGAAAGAACCAATTCAAATATCAAGGAACTACAGTCAAGGTTACACAGGACTTAGCAGCTTCTGTATTAAAGGATCATAGGGCTTGGAATATGACATTCCACAAGGCAAAGGATCTTGGACTACAACCATGAATCAACTATGCTGCAAAACATGGCATAATCTGACAGAAAACAAGGTAGATGTGAAATAGGGGAATTTCAAACTTTGCTGATAGAAGAGACCAGAATTGAATAGAAAATTTGCCTTTAAATGCGAGACTCAAGAGAAGAATAAAAGGTAAATTAGAAAGAAAAAAATAAAACTGTTTATCAATAAGATTAAACTGTTTACATCTCAACATGGGAAGATGATATTCTTGAGAACTACATCTCCATTGGGGCAGTTAGAAGAAGTATACATAGACAGAGGGTGTGGGCATAAGCTGACTTTGATGTGATGATGTAAAAAAAAATAAGGGATGAAAAAAAGGATTTTATTGGGAGAAGAGGAAAGGGTGAGGCAGAATGGAATAAATTACATCATATGAAGAGGCAGAAAAACCTATTACAGTAATGGGAAAGAAAAGTGGGATATTGTTTGAACCTCACTCTCATTGGATTTGGCTCAAAGAGGGAATTACATACACACTCAGTTGGGTATAGAAATATAGAAATTTATCTTACGCTATAGGGAAGCAGGAGGGGAAAGGGCAAAGGGAAGTGGGGGTAGGGGTAGGCTGATAGAAAGGAGGGCATAAGTAGGAGGGGAAGGGAAAAAATGAGGGGGATTGGTAGAAAGGAGGGCAGATTGAAGGAGGAGATAGAGAGGAGTGAAACACTGGTGAGGACTGACAGGGTGAAGGGGGAGAGAAAAGGATAAATGGGGGAAAACAGGATGGAGGGAAATACACAGGTAGTGATCATAAATGTGAATGTGAATAGGATGAATTCTCCCATAAAGCTGAAGTGGATAGCAGGATGGATTAAAAACCAGAATCCTGCTTATCTTTGTTTACAAGAAACACATCTGAAGTACAGAGATATCCACAGAGTAAAGGTGAAGTGCTGGCACTGAATATATTATGCTTCACCTGAAAAATAAAAGCTGGGGTATCAATCTTAATCTCAAAACAAGAGCAAAAATACATATAATTAAAAGAGACTAGCAGGGAAACTACATCTTGCTAAAAGGCTTCATAGAAAATGAAGTAATGTCAGTACTAAATATATATGCACCAAATGGTGTAGCATCTAAATTCTTAGAGAAGTTAAGTGAATTATAGGAAGAAATAGATAACAAAATATGCTAGTGAGGGACCACAAACTCCCCCACTCAGAACTAGACAAATCTAACCAAAAAAATAAACAAGAAAGAAGTCAAGGGGGTAAACGGAATTTTAGAAAAAGATATGACAGACCTCAGAAGAAAATAGAATGGGGATAGAAAGGAATATACCTTTTTCTCAGTGGTTCAGAGCACCTACACAAAAATTGATCATGTGGTGGGACATAAAAACCTCATGATCCAATGCAGAAAGGCAGAAATATCAAATGCATCTTTTTCAGATCATGATGCAATCAAAATTACATGTAATAAAGGGCCATAGAAACACAGACTAAAAACTAATTGGAAACTAAATAATCTAATCATAAAGAATGAGTAGATCAAACAAGAAACCACAGAAAAAAATCAATAATTTCATCAGAGAGTGACAATACAGTAAACCTCAGTTTATGAGTAACCTGGTTTTCTTCTGCTTCACTGGATGAGGAAAAATTTTTTGCAAAATTTATCTTGCAGGATGAACAAAAATTCACAGTATGAACATCATATTTGGACTTGAATGTCTCGTGCAGGGATGATGCTCAACTAGGGTAATGTTTTTTTTTTCTTTCATACATCAAACAAAGGAATTTCAGGTGGGTATACTACCTAATTGGCCTCATTTGGCATTGACCCTTCATGAAGGCAGCATTGTTCAGTTTTAATAGTACCATTACAAGTGTGCTCACTTGTGTTTGTATACCTTTGGTAGTACTTTGCATAAAAGTGTTTGGTACTGACTGTGATCTGCAACAATATTTGTAACAATGGCCCCAATGAAGAAGATTGAAAAGGATGGTGCAAAGAATAAGAAGACCCTTACATTGGAAATGAAAAAAGAAATCCTTAAGAAGCATGAACGTGGTGTGCGTGTGACAGACCTTTCATGGTTTTCTAACCGATCTGCATCTATGATATGTACCATCTTAAAGAGGAAGAATGAAATAAATATCAAAGCAACAGCCATAAGTTCTAGAAGATGCTGAAAAGTTGCTTCCCATGTGGATCAATGAGAAGCAGTTAGCAGGTGACGCTGTAATTGAGAACATTATCTGTGAGAAGGCAAGGGCATTGCATGTTGGTCTCATTTTCAAAGATGCCAGGCCCAAGCCAGTCAGAAGAAGAAAGTTTCAAGGTTAACTGAGGCTGGTTTGATAATTTCAAAAAGAGAAGTGGCATCCATAGTGTTGTACGGTATGGCACCAAACAGGAAGCTCAGATGCTAAGATGGTTGAGAGGTCTGAGGAATCTATCATATCAAGTGAGATTAGAGAGGTTTATCAGATGTGGGGAAAAGTGCAAAATTTTAAACATCATCCAAATAAGGCTGTAACAATGAGAGCCACGAATATCTTTAACGATACTGCATGTCACATTTCTGTGACATTATGAAAAAAATGTCAAAAAAAAGTGTCATTAGATAGATTCCTAGTCAGAAGCAAACATAAAGAAAAAAAAATCAGTGTGTCAAAACATGAAAGTGATTATAAAAAACAAAAAATAAGTGAAGGCAGTAGTATTAGTCTTACTTTTAGTGAAAGTAGCATAAGAGAGAACACTCCCCACGTTGAAATCCCCCATGTTCTCATGGTAAGAGATTCTCCTTCCGGGTAATAACCCTTCCTCTTCCTCCTCCCTCTTGTTTCTATCACACCAGCCATGACTCTTCTCAAAGGTAAAGTGCAGGTTAATTTGTTTTATTTTCGGTTTATGTCGTGTACTAATCATTGCTATTGTATTTCAGGTGCATTAGAGACAAAAACTTACTTAAAATTATAAATAATCATTTTTATATGAATATTTTTGGAGATGTGGTGTCGATCATCTGACTTTACATTATTTCCTATGAGAAAATTCGCTTTGCAATACGAACAAATCACATGACAAACAGAATCTTAGAATGAATTAAATTCATAAACCGAGGTTCTACTGTAATGAGACAACATACCAAAACTTATGGGATGCAGCTAATGCAGTTCTTAGGGGAAAATTTATATCTTTAAATGCTTACATAAGGAGATCAATGAAGTGGGCACGCAACTAAAAAGCTAGAAAATGAACAAATTAAAAATCTCAAATTAAATACCAAATTAGAAATTTTGAAAATCAATTGAGAGATTAACAAAATTGAAAGAAAACTATTTAACTAGCTGATTCAGATCTAAAACTGTGTTGTAAAGCAGCAACCATCAAAACTACCTGGTATTGGCTGAGAAATTGAGTGGTGGATCAGCAGAATAGGTTAGTTAGGTACACAGGACACAGTAGTAAATTACTGTAGTAATTTACTATTTGATTAACCCAAAAGACTCCAGCTTCTGGGATAAGAACTCGCTATTTGACAAAAACTGCTGGGAAAATTAGAAAATAATATGGCAGAAACGAGACATAGAGCAACATCTTACACCCTATAACAAGATATGGTCGACATGGGTATATGATTTAGACATAAATGTCATACCATAACCAAATTAGGAGAGCAAGGAATAGTTTCCCCGTTATATCTATGGAGAAGGGAAGAATTCATGACCAAACAAGAGAAAGAGAACAGTATGAAATGCAAAACGGATAATTTTGATTACGTTAAATTAACAAGTTTTTGCACAAACAAAGCCAATACAACCAAGATTATAAGGGAAGCAGAAATCTGGGGGGGGGGAGGTGAGGGGGGATAGAGCCAGTGTTTCTGATAAAGGCCTAATTTCTAATTTCTAAACTATATAGAAAAATGATTCAGATGTGTAAGAATACAAGACATTCCCCAAAAGATAAAGGTAACAGGGTATGAACAGGCAGTTTTCAGATGAAGAAATTAAAGATATCTATAGTCATATGAAAAAATGCTCTGAATCACTATTGATTAGAGAAATGCAAATTAAAACAACTCTGAGATACCACCGCACACCTATCAGATTGTCTAATATGATAAAACAGGAAAATGATAAATGTTGGAGAAGATGTGGGAAAATTGGAACACTAATGCATTACTGGTAGAGCTGTGAACTGATCCAACCATTCTGGAGAACAATTTGGAAGTATGCCCAAAGGGCTATAAAACTGTACATGCCCTTTGATCCAGCAATACCACCATTAGGTCTGTACCCCAAAGACATCATAAAGAAGGAAAAGGACCCATATATACACAAATATTTATAGCAGTTCTTTTCATGGTGGCAAAGAATTAGAAATTGAGAGGATGCCCATCAATTGGGGAATGGCTGACCAAGTTGTGGTATGTGAATGTAATGTGAATGTAATACTATTGTTTTACAAGAAATAATGAGCAGGTAGATTTTATAAAAACCTGGAAAGACTTACATGAACTGATGCAGAATGAAGTGAGCAGAACCAGCAGAACATTTACACAGTAATGTGTATGCAATGATCAACTACAAATGACACTGCTCTTCTCAGCAATACAATGATCCAAGATAACTCCAGAAGACTCATGATTGAAAATGCTATCCACATCCAGAGAAAGAACTGTGCAGTCTGAAGGGAGATTGCAGCATAGTGTTTTCACTTTTTTTTGCTTTTTCTTTCTCATTGTTTTCCCCTTTTGTTCTGATTCTTCTTTTACATGACTAATGTGGAAATATGTTTAACATAATTGTACGTGTATAACTTATATTAGATTGCTTGCTCTCTTGGGGAGGAGGGAGGGAAGGAAGGGAGGCAGAAAAATTTGAAACTGAAAATCTTATAAAAATGAATGTTGAAGCTATCTTTTCACGTAATTGGAAAAAATATCATTAAGTGTAGAAAATATTTTGATAACTATTTTAATATAATTATTTCTTTTACAACTGTAAAGTAAGTATATGTACATATATATGTACATTTGTGTTTATATATAAATATATATATGCATATATATATATATATATATACACACACACACATAGCATTTAAAAATATTAGTTTGAGAAATCCATAGACCTTACCAGACTTCCAAAGGAGTCTATGACCAAAAAAATAAGAATCCCTGCTAAAAAAGACAACTAACCAGATTCAACTAGTTTGATGCTAAGGGATTTAGTGCTGCTCTCTTCTCACTGCCCCATCTTAATCATGCTTTAAAAAAGAAAGACTTTGAAAATTCATAACTATGAGATTTAGAAAAAGAAAACGACATCTAAATAATATAACTCTTGAGATTTTTGCAAAACACTTCTTCCTATATTTGTTATAGCAAGAACTGTTATCCCTCCCCTTTAAAGATGAGGAAACAGATCCCATTAATGGCTTTCAATGGCCTTATAGTTAATAAGTATAATGCTAGTTCTCAGACAGAGGTGACTTTTCCACTACACCAATGTGTTTTCATATGGCATTTATGTTGTTGTTGATCCTTCACTTTCAAAGAGGACTAAAGAGGACCAATGAAAGCATGAGGGTGATGTCTTGACTTGAAAGTGAATTGGGTTTAAGAAGGGCAGAGCTTCACAAAGTTGTTAGCCTTACTCTGGAGTATCAGTTGAGACAGTATGTGAAGTAGTTTTTTAAAAAAATATTTCCAGTACTCCAAATCCTTCTTCTCCCTCTCCTAAGCTCCTCATCCATACAGAGGACTAACTCTTTTCTACCTCTTTGGCCTTTCCCCATAACAACCTCCTCTAAGAAAAGTATCTAAGGTGAGTTGTTGCCAGGAAGGGAGAGGGGAAAAAGGAAGAATCTAATCTTAGTCATGTCCACCTTAGGGTGAGGTTTTTTTTTTCAATATTCTAGGTGAGTATTCATATTTCAAGGTTTATGACTAGGTATAGAATGACAGTCTGTTTCCTCTCTGAAGAATTTCAACTATTCAGAGTCAGTAGCTCAGAAAGGAAGTAGGGGTTGGAGAAGCCTGCCCAATATTCTTCAGATCATTATTTTCCAGGCAACTATATAACCGTTAAATAGGGAAATTCTTACTGAAGATTATGCAATGGCAGATCTAGGAAACAATTGCCTAATGAGGGAAGTTATGTCTCCTTTTTGTTATATTTTGCCTTATCCCTGATAATTTTCTGTAAATGACTATGCATGAAGTCTCCAGTTTTTTATGTTAGAGGAAAAACACAGAGATAACAGCATGAAACTGATCTCAGGCTTTCTGATTTTCTCTCTGAATCATTGGAGCACATATTTAGAACTGGAAGAGACCTTAGAAGTCATCAAAACCAAAAGTGTCTAACACATGGCCACCTTTAGGGCCTGCAATAAACACTCCCAAATGAGAAAAGATCAGGTTAAAATGAAACTGGGGAATGTTTAACAAAAAATACCGTGAAATGTAACTAATGTTAAAATGTGGTTTTCTAAGTCAATATGCACCAATACAGATCCTTATATATAGTTTAGTGCCCCTGTTTCTCTTTCATTTCGATACCAGTGATCTAGACCAAACTTTATTCCGCAGATGAGAAAATTGAAGCTAGAGAGAATCAGTAACTTGTTCAATGTCACATGAGTAGTGAAGAGGAAAGTCTAGATTCAAACTCAGGGCTTTTCCCTCCAAATCCTGTGTTCATTTTAGTAATCATGTAGCTTCTCAACATGAATTACTGCTATTAATAGTGACAACAACAACAATATTGGATAGCCTTTATATATCACCTTAAGGTCTGCAAAGGGTATTACATATTCCACTCCATTTTGTTCTAATAACAATACTATGTGAAAGGTTTTATTATTTCCATTTTACAGATGAGAAAATTGAGGCTAAAAGATGTTAAATGACTTGCCCAGATTAACACAGCTAGAAAATATGAGGTAGGATTTGAACACAGCTCTTTCTGACGCTGATTCTAACATTCCCTTTGTGAGGACTGATGCAGACAGTGACATTTTCTCCTGATCTCTCCCGTATACCCTCTCTGACCTCTCCCTTCACTCAGTAGAGAATTTGTATTAAACATGAAACTTATTAGCTCTTTAAAGTTTGTTTACATTTGTATTTATTGATTGTTATATGCTGGTTTGTGGTAAAGGGATTGACTTTGATCATATAGCTAGGTCTAGTTAGTGCAAATAATGAATCCTGGAAGTGGTCACTTTATTCAAATTGACGCTGCATATTTTCATTGAGCTGGAACCAATTACCATATTTTACATGATTATAACTTCAAATAGTGTGAACTTGAATACCTGCCATCACTTCTTGGGATTCATTATTTGTACTAATCAGGACCTAGCTATAATTGCTTCCTCTCATTTGCGAGCTTTATTATTGTGAATGGGGAGCTGCAAGAGAGGCTGGTAGCTGACATGGTATACATAGAGATGGGAGGAGAGAGAGGAGAAAGGCTTCCTTTAAGACTTGTCAGAAATCTTGTCCCAACTGGTCTCTAGTGCCATATGAGAGAGAATCTTTCTTATTGTTAAAAATATTCATAAAAAGGTGAACATAGTCCTTTTATCCTAGGCAAAGCAGGTAAAAAAAATACTTGCTATCTTTGAGGTAGGAGACATCTGTAGCTTTAGGCATAAGGCCCTTTTCTCCACTGCCTTCCTTCAGGAATGTTTATAGAAACTTCCTTTTGTGGGATAGAGCCAAGTGTAACTATTAGAGAATAAATCATGCTCATTGAGGGAAGAAGAGGTGTAGTTAGGAAAGACAATACAACCTACATTACAAGGTGGGAACCAAACGAGAAGTTGTAAGATTCCTAGAAATTTTCTCTTCCAGCAATCCAGCTGCATTCTACTAATAAGACCTTGATGCCAAGATTGGGCCCAGTGGAGGTATGGTCAGAACCAATCAGTTGGCATAGAGAGGAGAAGGTATTCCTTGATGGATGAATTAGTATCCACTTCCACATTTCAGATGAAAGATCCTGAGCTTACCAGGTAAAGGTACAATTTGAGCAACTGACCTGTATTTCTTTGTACTTTTTGGCTGATATATGCAAAGGCTTTGGTGGTGTCCTACGCTTGAGATAAGCCCTTGCTAGGAGACACCACTGGTAGTTACCTAATACATTTGGTATTGTTCCTTTTTCTATAGTGAGACTAAAGAAGTGTTCACCCATGGTTCTGTGATTGAGGTACTTTGAAATATGGCATGAGAAGGAAGGAGGGAAGAGTTTTCCTGTGGGCAGTAGCAAATTTCTGACTGAATAACTACACACTAACCACTTAAACCAAGGAGACAACTGTTGCCACTACACTGAAGAGTAAAGGAAACATGTGATTAATGACATCTGGCCCATAACACAAAATGGTGGCAGGCATTTGGTCAATAGCCCTTCATCAGTGCATGGTTAAAGAAATACATGTTTATGTGTATGTATGTATAGATGTGCATCTATGTTTATAAGCACATATATGAAGGAAATAGCATGTAATTGAACCAATTTTATACACAGCAGGGACTTTTAAAAAATTATGACTTTAAAAAGTCTTTAGTGAGTAAAAGTTTTAAAACTATTTCTTGTTCTGTATTATCTACATGATAGATCATTAAGTGTCCACTTATAGTGAGGAAACTAGCAAGCAACTGCAATAATGATATTTAATTTTTTCATTATTCATGTGAATTGTCAAGTAGATATATTGAGCAACACGACTAGTTCTATAAAAGGTTTCATTCTCTTGAACAAGATTCTCAGTTATGCTAATCAAAACATGAAATAGAACAGAGCTAAGCTACTACCCTGGGAACATACTGTACCCCCCACCCACCCAATTTTATTGACCATCATGTCTTTATTCTGTTTTCAAAAATTCTTATTCTTAACCCAGGGCTAAGATAATGCACCAAACTAATCCACCCTCATGAGAAGAAAAGAAAAGATTAAAGCAAAAACCATGAGTCGTGAAACCTAGATTCATCTATCATTGCCATAGGATCAAGACATAGTTTTCAAAAGGAAGTCCCTTTGTGACATATCAAGTAATGAGGATGAGAGAGCTTGTAGAATTAACCAATATGTGCACAATTATAAGCATCACAATCTCATGAGTCTCTTTATCTGCTGGATCCAAGCCAAATATGACCCAATTTATCCTCTATGCCACTCCCCCCTTTTTATAAAAGAAAAATGTCACAGTCAGACACTTGTGAAGCAAATCTAACATTTTATCTTCGATTTCAAGGTATAGGATAGTTAGTAGATGGGGAAATAAAGCAATAGGAACCTGGTTTTTGTTCTAAAAATTCAAAAGGGAACAGGGATTATTAATCATTTCCTTATGGATTCAGGAATAAAGACTAGACTATGTGCTGTGATATTCCTCGAAGAGACAGCATGGTATAAGAGACAGGCGTTAAACTCAAAGGGAAATGGATTTCTGTGGGCCATGTACTGACTTAGAAAACCACAAATTAACATTATTTCTATTGTATTTTTATTTATTTTGTTAACTATTTCTGGTTCTGTCTCACTCTAGGCCCTAGGGGTATGACTTTGACACCTGGATAAACTGACAAATCTGGAGTCAAGGTATGCATCCATTTATGTCATGCAGAAGTTTTGCTATGTGGGCAGAATATTTACTATATGAAGGGATTGAATGACTTTGAATACATGTAATTTGCTTCTCATTTTCCAGAAAAAAAATTATACCTTTTTTTGACTGCTAAATCCATACTCAGGTGCTTCATTGAGAGGAATAAGCACTGTGAAGAAAGGGCCCACTTTCCTCAACACAAACTGTTAGCAAACAGCAAACAACTGGCACGTAAGCCCAAGAGTCTCAGGAGTGGTAGCACACCAAAGACCACCAGCCCTACTTCCATCCCAGTCAACACAGCAATTATCCCAGGAAGTTGTTCCTATAGAGAAGGGGCCAGCTAACCTACCAATGCCAACCACTACTCACACAGCCACCACCTTAGCTCAAGTCTTTCCTTATTCCTTCCCCTACATAATTGCAATGATTTCCTAATCCGCCTCTTAGTTTCAAGTCTCTGCTTACTTATCCTCATCCAGGATGTACCCACTAATTGTGAGTGAACCCACAAGGCTCTGTTATGGGTCTATTTCTCTCTTAATGGTCTCTTATTTAGTGATCTATCAACTTCTATGTTTTCAAACAAAGGCAAGACTCAACAAAAGGCACTTGATTCTGTTAGTGCTGAGAAGCATTCCAAAAGGAAAAAGAGTAAAAAGTCCCACCTTGATTGCCCTTACATTTCACCCCTCCAGGATTCTTGGCCTCATAATCTAAATGGCCATGGATCCTGCAAGAAATAGAGGCGCTGTACTTTGCAATCCTATCATGTAATAACTTATTAGTAAGGTGGCCACATAGTCTTAAATAAAATATGTCATTCAGTATATCTTATAGCATTCCTCGGAATACCCACATAGCGCATATCAATGTTCGATAATGTAAACCATAACATTCATAGCAACATCCTTAAGCAAAACATCATTCAGTAGCATCCCCCAAAATACTTGTTCACACAATCAGGGTCTTCCCTAGTGCAACATACTGTCCTTAAGGGGTGGCAGAAAATACAAACATCATCCACCCCAAGGTCACAGCAAGTTACAATCTTCTCAGTTAATACAAAGTGTCCAAGTAAGTCCTCTTCTCACCTGGACATGAGGTCGACTTTCAAGTGTCATGTCTCTTCCTCTGTGGGCCAACCTTTCACAGCTCTTGCCTAGATTCACACACAGGCAGCTCTTTGCTCCTGCTTCCTGTCTCAGCTCATGGGGACTGCTCCACTTCAAGTTCTTCCTGCTCCTGCCTGACAGTGGGCTCCGGGGGGATCCTGTCCAAAGTTTTTGTTTCTGGGAAAGCAAAGGTCCACATGAAGGCAGCTCTCTGTGTCTGCTCTAGGCTCCACAGAATCATAGCTACCACAACTGGGAAAAAAACAATTATCCCAGGCCCCATACTTTCCTTGTAGTTTGCATATACTGCCAACTATGCTATTTTGTAACAACAAAGCTACTTGCCGCTACTGTGCCTGTGTAAGACTAACAACACCAGCATTCAAGAGGGCTGCTAGCATAGGTTCTTTCATCTGCTTTTCTAAGGAAAGCAACTTGAAGGGGTTTAAAATCTCACTTTAATTAAACATACATATATCATCCACTTAGTTCAGGGGGAAAAGTCAGCACCCTGAACTTCAGAGAAAATACAAACAGAAATTACAAGCAGAAATTATATAAACAGAGCAAAATAACACAAATCAACCGACAGGCTTCTAGCTGTCTGACCAAGACAATACATACATAGTTACCAGAGAGAGAAGCACCAACATCTTGTTTTTTCAAATCTGGGGGGCCTCCTTCATGGCTACCCAGAGCCTTGTCTAGTCAAATCACACCACACTCTTCCATCGAGTGAGCCCCAAAAGCAAAACTTCTCCTCACATAGTTCTGAGAGTTCTTGATTCTTAATTCTCATTTCTGAGATCAATGGCTATCCTCTGGGTATATATACCCTTTTTCAGGGGCTGAGGGCTTCACACCTCTCCTGACTTAATTAGCAAAAGGATGTGGGCCTTCCTACAAACAAAGGCAAGACTCAATCAAAGGCACTTGATTGCCTTAGTGCTGAGAGGCACTCCAAGAGAAAAACAGTAAAAAGTCCCACTTTGCTTGCTCTTACAGTCTCATATCATTGAATGACCTGTGGACATCTCAAACTGAATGTGTCATAGGCATCTCAAATTCAACATATGCAAAACAGAAAATGTTACTTATTCTCCAAATCCTCCCCCTTCCAAATTCTACTATTATTGTTAAAAACATCTATCTACCTGTGTTTACAATTTTGGTTTAGTCCTTGATTCCTCTTACACTCAATCCAAATATCTAATATCTTGGTAAGTCTTATTATTGCTGCCTTCACAACATCTCTTATATGTCCTTTTTCTGTCTTTTTACACAGCTACTACCATGGTCCAGACTCTTATCACCTAATGCGTAGATGACTGTAATTAAGTGACTTCCCAATTCAACCAATTCCAGAGGCTTCCTACGACTGCTTTTATTACAACATACATACTCTTCTCTGTAATTTATAAAGCCCAAAATAAGTTTCCCTCAGCCTCCATTTTCAGCCTAAATTGGACATCACTCCCTACATTGCTCTTTATGACCCAATCCAATTGACCTTCTCTCTGTTTGACACATGCAACACTCCATCCTTCATCTTCATACCTATGCACTGGTTCTTCATGCCTAGAATGCTCTTTCCTTTACTCCATTTCACAGAGCCCTTCTTTTTCTATAAGGTGTACCTCAGGCAACATCTTCTGCATTCAGCTTTTTCTTACTCCTTCAAACTACATTTTCCCACCAATTACCTTGTCTTTAACTACTTCCTATATATTTATATTCATTAACTGTATATTTATACTGTATAAATTTTCATATGCACTTGCCTTCTCCATAAGAATATAATTTAATTGTCAATAGAAGGGATTTTGGAATCTTGATACATATAATCCCAGAGACTAGGACAGTACGTCTAATATTTGTTCAAACTGATTAATCTCTTATTTCCATTCCTCTTCATCCACTACATTCCATATCAAGAATCTACTTCATCCTCACCTCTGCCTTGTAGAATCCTTTCCTTCTTTTAGGATGCATTTCAAATACCACATGAATCCTTTTCTGATGCTACCTACTGGCTATTGCCCTCCCTCCCTAAGCCTTTGTCTCTGTCGTAATCAGTTAGTCATCATTTCCAACTCTCTGTGACCCCATTTGGAGTTTTCTTGGCGAATATACTGGAATGGTTTGTAATTTCCTTCTCCGGTTTATTTTATGGAGGAAAAAACCGAGGCAAATAGCGTTAAATGACTTACCCAGGGTCACACAGATATTAAGTGTCTAAGAGCAGATTGGAATTCAGGTCCTTCTGACTCCAAGGCCAGCACTCTGTCCACTGCACCACTTAGCTACCCCTCTCCCTGTATTTATTTTGTATGTACATATGCATCTATGGGAAAAATATAAACATTTACATGTCTCTAGATATACCAATCTACCTACCTACCTATCTGTCCCTTCTAGAAGTTGAGTTCATTGAATACAAGAAATACCATCTCATTTTTTCCCCTTTCTATCACTAGGACATTGACTGGCACATAGTAGGTGGTTCATTAAATTCTTGTTAATTACTGCCTAATAGGTATCCTACTTAAGTCTGAGGAAGCTCATTACTAGAGGAATCACCTTTTCTTTTCTTTCTGGGTATGGTTTGAAGGGAACATAGGGTGACATTAATATTTTCAAGGGGTGGAAATACTCATACTAATATAATCAGATATCCTCTAAGTTTTTATTTAACTTAAATTATTAAGCATTCATTTTATTTTTCCTTGCTCCCTTGCCCACTAGAAAAAAAAGAAAGAATAGAAGAAATACAGAGCAGAGTCAAGGAAACATATTCCCACATTGATCCTAGACAAAAATGCACAGTCCACCATCTCTCTGTCCTGAGGCGGGTAACATTCTCCTTTATCAGGTCTCTGTAATTATGGTGGATCAACTCATTGAATAGAGTTCTTATTGTTGTAAAATTGCTTTTTATGATTTTGATAGAGTATAAATACATATCCACTGTGATTTGTTAAAATTTAAAGTTGTATATTATATAGTATTCATATATTATTAACAAATTATTCTTCTGGTTCTACTCAGTTCACTCTGCATCAGTTCATGCCAGTCTAAGACTCTATTAAACAATCTCTTTTCTAATTTCTTACAGTCAAATAGTGTTTCATTACATTCACATAATTTATTTAACTATTTTCAAATAGATGGGCATCCTCTTAGTTTCCAGTTATTGTTGATATTTTTTTGTCACCATGAAAACGTCTGCTACAAATATGTCTGTACATATGGATCCTTTTCATTTTTCTTTGATCTTCTTGGGGTATATAGGCATTAATATTTGAAATATTAAAACTCCTTAAATCACAAGAAATATATTAATGGAAAATAGAAAGGTGTTTTTAAGTTTTTCAGGAATATGAAACATATAAATGCAAGCTTTTATTAGAGGACATATGAGTGACACCTATTATATAGTATATTTTTTTTCTAAAAGAAAGGTGATTCCCCCTGGTAAAATAAATCAAATTCTAGCTTTTCTTTTAGGTTTATATATCAAATTATGCACAAAATTCCTTACAGGCTTCAAACCCAGGGCAAATATAAGCAAATAATCATCATCTTTGAAAATGTTTCAACAAAATCAAACAATAAACTAAAGGTTATAGAATGTTTGTTAGTGTTATTAACTGAAGTGGAGTAAGCAAAACATGTTAGTAATTGTTTGTATATACATAATATATATAATATGATATATATGTGTATAGATACATGTGCATGTGTATATATACATTTACATGTATATATACATGTATGTGTGTATAAACTTTCCAACTTTAGGTCATCTACATGTGAAAAGATTCTCACGAATAATATACAAATTTGATTTTTGGATATAGAATTTTATAGCCAAAGGAGACCTCAGAGACAATTTCATGTAAACTTTGAAATTCATAGATTAAAAAAAAGCACCTCAGGACCACAGATGATTTTTCAAGTCTACAGTGATAATTCCTGCTAGAGTCTAGACCAGAACCCTATAATTTTTCTGTCTCTTACAATCAAATCTATGTTTGAATTCAATGATAAATATTATCTATATGAAGTAAATTATAACTTTTTTCCATTGAATACAGAGTTCATGTAGAGATTTCTTCTCTATGGTGTAGATATAGCCTACTGAATACATATACAATACTTATCAATTTTTAAAAATATCTAGAATCAGTTAAGTCTGCCGATCAGAAAAGGGTATTAATGAGGCCAAAGTTCCAGCTGCTTTGCAAGGACATTCCATTGATTGCAATGAGTATTAGGGGGAAAATACTTGACATAATTTAGATAGATCAATGAAAACTCAATATTACAAGGGCTACAATGAAGTATGGATAGGTAGTAATACTAATGGTTACCAGATTACATTTTTATAAAACAGATTTTTTTTTTGTAGAGTATGACTATAAAGTTTTCTGCCTAGTTTCCTTCTTTCATTTCCAAATATTATTAAAATATCAAATTCATCCAATGAATGACATAGACAAACATGTTTAAAACTTAACAGCTACTTAAGAATTCAACAAAAAAGGAAAGATGATGGGGACAGCTTAATTTTTCCCTGAGTTTAGTGATCTCATTTCCAATGTGGCTTTATCAGAGAAAGCTATTAATCCCTGTCTCTTGTAAGAAAGTTGTTTTCTTATCTTTTGAAAATGAAATTCATCTTGTTGGTGTTGTCAACTTTACCTCTCTTTTGCCCTGAGAGAGTGCCTGAAATAAAGGAAACACAAAGAATAAGGCATGTCCAATAAAATGTGTGATGTGGGAAAAGATCAAAGACATCATATTTCTTTTACAAAGAACAGATTTGGCAGAATATAATAAGCTCCCAAGTGTTTCATTAAGTCAGATAAATGATTAATTTTGTGTTGTCTATTTCACTGCTCAATTCCAAATCCAAAACAGTACATTGAGATTCCCAAAACTGCTTCAAGTTAGAATGCTAGTTAGTGCTATGAAAAAGGTATTCAAATGGTAGTTTCATGAAATTTGGCTAATATACATAAATTTTTTTAAAAAACCAAGAATGTGGTATGTGTCTGTAAGGAATTAATGCATATAGATATCTAAAAAAAGTTTCTTCAAGTGAAAAGAACAGAAGAAAAGTTTATTCATTATATGGTTTGAAAGTATCCAATTAAATTCAAAGAATCAGATGAATGTGCTGCTATAAGCCTTTCATGTGAGAATAGAATCTAGTTGTCTCAGAAAGCAAGAGACAAAGTCCAAGAAGTTGAAAAAGAAAAGCAGCACATGAATAAAGCACTTGCATTCTGGGAAAAGTTTACAGTTCAAATGCAAAAGGAAAAAAGTATTGAGGAGTGAAGAGTGACAACTGGTCAGTCCATAAATAAACATTTATTAAGCACCCAATACTCTGATGTAGGTGTTGTGTTCATCTCAACAAATTCAAAGGGCTGTAATCATTTTGCCAAAAAACAAGACTGAACTACTTTACTTGATTTTTCAATTGTATCACTAATTAGCAATTTCCTACCTTCCTTGGCTCCTGGGAGGGAGAGGCAGACATATTGATCAAAATGGTAGTAAAGCATCACTTTGCAATAAGTGTCTGAGTGGTGTTGCAACACTCTGCACTTTTTGATAGACTGAGAGGGTGGCGTTTTGCCAGACCCATCTTGTTATCAAGAAATAAGACAAATGCTATTTCCCTTGATAAATGAGTCAGAAAAAACAAATGGCTGTTACAAACTGTACATCTTGCCAAGATACTGTTTTCATATATCCTCTCACTTCCTCTCACTGCAAAATAGCAAATTGGCCAAAAAGAATAACCTTTTTGACTTAATAGAAATAAAAAGAATGATATAATAAATAATGGCCTGCTACATCAAACTGCATGGGACAAAATATCATTGAAATTAAATTGTGTCAAAGACTGAGATACTTAATAGGAACATTTACCTGGGTAAGTCATCTTACTTTCTGGCATCACTGTAAAAATAGGAATAAAGAAAATTGTAATACTACATCACAGGATACTTGTGAAAATAAAATGAAATAATGTGTAAATAATGTTTTGTGAACCTTAAAGCACCTTTTGAATTCTGGCCATAGAAGCTATACAAAACTAACCCTAAGGATTAAAATGCCCTACACTCTACCATGAAATTAGTGATTTTAAGCAACCATCTAGTAAATTTTAACACCGTAGATAGCAAATGAAAATGATTCAGGCACCGCAGTGGAATTTTAGATTAAACCTTTTACAATGACTTTCCAAATTCATTGAGAAAAAAAGAATGCTAATTGTGTTTTGATTCAAGGTATGTAGATGCAGAATTTAGGAAATTGTGACATGTGTTAAGTTTGATGCAGAAGCAGAAGACATAGAGAAAATTCTAAGATCTTGATAAAACTCTCCAAACTAAGTCAACAAATATATTGTTACTCCTTTCAATGGAAAGGTGGGTACAGGAGAAGTTAAATAAGGAGGAACTAGAGATGATAGGGGGTAAAGTGATATAGTTGAAGAATCATGGATTTATTGTCAGAATACAGAGGTCTAAAGCTGAAGCTTGGGCATTTGCCAATATTATGACCTTGGCTAAATCATTTAACTTGTGTCCAGTTTCCTCACATTTAAAATGGAGGCAATAATGATTAGAAGCTTTACAAAGCATTATAATCCTCAAAACACTATTTGTAAATGTGAGATGCTATCATTACAGTGATTTTCTTATAGCTCTTTAAGTCAAGTGGATTCTTGAAAAAAATAATTTGATTCTAAGGTTAAGCTGATCTAAGGCATCATATCCACATTAAAGCAGAGTCAAAGATCTAGTTCAGCAAAGGATACATTTCTCCAGAGTTTCTCTCTCTCTTTGCTCTTGACCTACTATAGGTTTCTACAAGACCTAATTAAAATGAGTAATGTCCCAGAATCAAGGCAAAAAATACTGATACTACCCTGAATATATGCCCCCACCCCCACCCCAGGTTGGGCTGGAACCACTATTTTGTCAAAGAAGATATAGTCTATAGGATACATTTTCTGGAACATTTGTGAAGTGGTACACACCAAAAAAAAAAAATTAAGCTATTTTATCCAATGAAAGAAATTATGTTCTACTAGGTTTCTTTTATATTTAAAGCGTATGGTTTGAATTTTAATTATACCTAGGTTAAAATTGCTCAGGAGATCAAGGATTTTATAAACTCTCACAATTCTACTCTGTTGAGTAGCAGTCACAAGTGGGTGTTGCTATGAAGGTTAGTTTACCTGCTGGTACTTGATCCCTTCTGATCCTTCTTACATGCTGGATTAAAGAGCTGAATTCTTCAGAGGTCTTTCCTATATCCTTTCTGGGGGAATGGTCAATGACATGATCTTTTCTGTGTGAAGGTATTTTCCTCCACCCATTTTCCATTTTAAGTGTAAATAGCTTATTTGAATAGATTAGGTTAAAGATATTATAACAAAAGAAAGGGTTTTCTCATTTTATCCTTTGTCCTAATTTGTTGACGATGTTGACTTATTCTCTAGAAAGGCAGTGGTACAATTAGGCATTCAGCACTGATTCAGAAGAGATTCCTTAGTTGGCTAACCAATTATTTATTATTTGAAGAGATACATTCATAGAGATAATTCATATCAGCATAAACAGGTAAGTGATTTTTATTGTAATTTTTTTGTGTGTGTCTGCCATGTCTAATACCTTGTGATTCCCTTCATGAAGAAAGTATTCCTGATATATAGGCAGGAAATTTCTAAGTAGTCTACAAAGGTATTTTTTAAAATTTCTGCAACTTGGAACACAGGTTTTTTTTTTAACATTTTTTATATCCTCTCCTATATCCATCTTAACATTGAAAGGAAAAACAATATATTTGTAGGCTTAGTTTGGAGAATTTTGTCAAGGTCTTAGAATTTTCTTTATGTTTTCATAATCCACACTCAAGTTTGTATGTAAGTAACAATTGTATTTACGTTTGTCATTCTCCTCCAGGTAATCATTAACACTGCACAAAATGACCAATGAATTGTTTCTTGTTGCCTCTGGGTACTCAATGAAACAGGGCTGTCGACTCCTTCACTTTCCTCACTAAAGAGAATTTATGAGTCAGCATTTCACTTAGCTGAAATCTCCATTTACCTCTTCCTTTTCTCTAACTCTATTCTCTATCTTGATCTCTAGTCTTTCACCACAAACTTTCTATTAAACATTTTGGATCCAAAAGAGAGCTCATAATCTTTATTCCCAAGGCCATCCTTCTTTTGGACTTCCTTACGGCTGTCAAATTCAGCGTCACCCTCTAGTCACCCATATATACAACCTGAGTGAGCCTTTTCTTCTCACTATTTTTATGCTACATATGTGAACAGTTGTCACTTTTAAAAAAATCATCATTTCAATATACAAGGAAGGACAAGAAAAGAGGACTGTGTAAGAAATTGCAAACTTCTGTTATGAAAAGCTTATGACACTTAATGATAATAATAGCTAATAATAGCTACCATGTTTCTATTGTTTTGTTTTACAAAGCACATTACATATGTTTATTCAAAAACTAAATTTCCCACAGCTGTTACAGAATTGGCCAATTTATGTTGTCTTCTGCACTTATTTATTTTTTGTGCATTTGTACAAACTGTCTTATTGATAAACTTTTTTGTTATCATTTCTGTCATTACTGTTTCACCAACTTTCACTTCATCCTCAATTTTGAAACCCTCCCTTGTAACAAATAAGTATAGTCAAGCAGAACAAATTGGAATTTTAGTCATGTCAACTTTAGTTCAAGCTCTGACCTAAATACTGTTGATGCTCCCTTAGAGTAGGTTATGGCCAACAAAAGAGGCCCTGTGGTGCCGACAGAATTTCAAAGGGGGATGTCTCTAGGCTGTGTGTAGCACAGAAATTCAAATTCTGTGGGAACTAGGGGAAGAACCACTAAAGAGTTCCTTGCCATGTATGCAGCTAGGGCACAAAGAATCATTTTATTAAAGCATGACCGAAGATTCAGGTGTGGTAATATTACACTTGGGGGCCCTGTGGGCATATAAAAGCATCTAGTAAGGGAGGCATGAGGCCCCACTAACCTGTAAGAATCCTGTGTTGGGGATCCTTGAAGAGTTTGGCCTTTGTTTCCTTTGATTAATTCATTGTCTTTGATTGAGACTTACTAGGTGCTAAGCCCCAGGCCCAAACCCCTATTAGGTGCCAAGCCTATGTGGGTGTGGGTGTGAATTGGTAACTAAGGTGGGACCCCAGGTGGGGCCAATGCTAACACCAGAGCCAATCGAAGGAGCCTAAGTTCTGGTCACTCAGTTGACATTTGATGATGTCTGAAATTGTATAAAAGGAGAAGACAGAGCTATTTGCTGAAGGCTCTCACTCTTGGTGGCTTGCTGATGTGCAGACTTCGGGCAGCTGTAGCTAAGAGCCCTCCAGCTTATAAACCCGGATGTTGGGATTTTGTTAAACTCTGGTAACTATGAATTGTATTGGGTCTGTTTGTAATTTGATTGTATTTGCTCTGAAGTTCAGGGTGCTGCCTTTTCCCCCTGAATTGAGTGAAGGATATTTGCATGCTGGATTGAAGTGAGCTTGTTAACCCCTTAACATTGCTTTCCTTAGTAAAGCAGATCAAAAGAATCTGGGCTTCCAGTGTTCTGTGAGCTGCTTATTTTTGGTTTTACAACCCCACAGCAGCTGCTAGCCAGATTGTTGAAACAAATCCTTAACTTCAAGAAGGCTGCAATGACTATGAACTGGATTGGGCCCTTTTCAGGAAGAAAGGAGAATGTCAGATGGGCTTCACTTACCAGCACTATCACCTCACATATCTCTCCTAAACTAATACAGCAGCCTCCTAATTGGTCTCCCTGCCTCATCTCTTTCCCCTTTCTAGACCATCCTTAGTTTGCTAAGTCTCCCTACTTTCTAGAACATCTTCCCCTCCGATGCCAAAGTTAGATTCCTAAGAGCTCTGCTCTGACTCAGTCATTTCTGATTTTTTTCTTTACTGTTTGGCATTTAAAGCCCTTCAAAACCTGGCCCTACCTTTCAGGTTTTATTATACATTTCTTCCTCTCCTACATTCTTCAGTCCAGCCAACAAACTGGACTTCTTGCTGACCTGATATTTGACTTTCCATTTTCATGCTTTTGAACAAGTTCTCTCCCAACATCCCAAGCATCCCCAACTCAACGCTAACTAAAGCATTATCCCATACATTAGGCCTTTCTGAATTCCCCCGACATTCATAGCCCTTCCCCCTTATTATCTTGAATTTGTTTTGTATAAATGTCCGTATACTTATTTGGGATGAGGGCCATCATGATGCAATGGATAGTGCTCAGAGTTAGAAATAAATGGGTTCAAGTCTTGTCTCTGACACATAACTATGTGGCCTTGGGCAAGTCACTTAACTTCACATGTTCTGGGCAACTCTTTAAGTCTGTAAGTTGCAAAGAAAGTATAGAATTCCCTTAGTAAATAGTGTTTCCTCATTCAAGAGTTCCCTATACCATAGATCTAGACCCTAACCCTAATCCTTTCTGTGCACACCCGTGTGTGTATACATATTTTCTCTCCTGAAAGAATGTCCTTGAGGTCAGGAGCTATTTCATCGATATCAGTGTTTCCCTAGCACCAAAGTCCCTGACACATAGCAGAGACTTGACAAATGCTTACTTGATCCTCAGACAGAGGACACAATCTCTAATGAGGCCCATCCTTGAAGGCCATTAGGCTGGTTGAACCTGTCATAGCTTGTGCTTCATTGGCATAGTTTTTGAAAGCTCAGGGTCACCTTCTTATAATAAGGAGATATCAAACCAACTTTTCTGGAGGTTTTTCACACCAATGGATGCCTCAATTTAGCTGGCAATAAAGGATGACTGTCTAATTTTGGATTTTCAAGTATCAGAAAGCTAGGAATACCCTTTCTCCCTCTACCCAACATGATTCCCTTTAAGATGACTTTGAAATCATCCTACTTGATCAACCACTTACATTACCTGCTCATAAAGCTGCCTGGGCCCTATTTCCAAGCTTGTATTATTTAAAACATCTTCTCTTAAGTATCTGCTCAAATCCTCCCTATGCAATAGGCCCTTTCCTCATACATCCTTTCGCTCAACCAAAATCTTCACAACTTCCCTTTGAGATTACTTTCCATTTATACATACACACATACATACATACATATACACCCATAGATCCACACAACAGACATATATACATATACACATGTACATATATACATACATGTGTATATGTGTATAAATGTATGTGTTTTTTGCATATTAATTTTCTCATTAGGATGTAAGCTTCTTGAATGTAGGGGTCCCTTTTTTTTTTATTTCTATCCTTAGTACTTAGCGCAATTCCTCCATATGGTGGGCATTTAATAAATGCTTTTTTGAGCAATATAATAGTTCATATTCATCTATCATATTACAATTAGCAAAGTACTTTCTTTTCCCCAGTCCTATAAAATTTAGCGATATTGTCATGACAGTTAGTTCATATAGCTCAAAACTGTCAGAGCCCAGACTTAAACCCAGGTAACAAGACCCAAGTATCAGTAACCTAAATGTTCCTAAGGCAGTATTCAACACCCACCTTCTGCCTTCTTTCCTACTTGGAACAAGGCAAGACTGAATTAATCTATTCAGGTGAGAACTCCACCCTGGGGTTTAGCTGGATTGGAACAATTAATAAGTACAAACTTTCCTACTGTCTAGAAGAGGGGTGTGGAACCTGTGGCCCTCTAGGTAGTCAAGTGTAGCCCTTTGAATCCAAACCTCGCAGAACAAATCCCTTAACAAAAGGATTTATTCTATAAAACTTAGATTCAGTTAAAAGGCCACACACAAGGGCCTAGAAAGCCACTTGTGGCCTTGAGGCCTCAGGTTCCCCACCCCTGGTCTAGAACTAGCTGTTCTCAGAACATGTTTCTCATCTAGCTACTCCAAACATTTTGAGGCATCTTTCCATAGACCCAACACAGTGTGAGAACACTATCCGCAGTAATCAAAACAATGCCCACTGCTCCCAGAAAGGTCAAACCATCAACTTCCCAAATGTTCCACTTACCGTTGCTGTGATTATCCAAACAAAAAACTCCCTTGCTGGGTCACCACTTCCCATTATATAATATCTCCCTTATCAGAATATTAAGTCTTTAAAGGTAGGAGCTACTGATCTTTTGTTGTCCCCCTTGCCTTCCACCCTGCCTCCGCAGAACCTAACACAATACCTTGTACATAGCAGGCATGTAACAAATCTTTTTCTTTCATTCATTCATTCATTCATTCATCCATTCTACCTCTTATTCATTCCAAAGGAAAACAAAGTGTGAGATTTTAAAATGCTGGTATGAAATGGTTTGTAATGGCAGATATTATTGACACTGAGTTATGGATTTCAGTGGGACTTAACTTCTATCACACAAGGATACCTACACATATACAAAATTAAATATCCTTTATTGTTCTGAGACTCATATTTATTCGGTGATACAGTTTGCTCAGGCAAGATGAATGTTACCCTCTAAAATGTTATCCTCTTTCACAGATTAGCTTGAAAAAGTTTCACTCAATCTCATAGAAAATAGTGCATAAGGTGGTTGTGGATTCATTCTTTCCCAAATTCCATAACATTGATTATCTTTTTCAGCATATAAAGTTGCATTTATGGAATCAATACTGAGTCTTACTTAGGCAATTTAGAGGTTTGAGGATAAATGTCCAGAAAAACAACAGTTACTTTTCCCATAAAATTAGTCTTTAAAATATTTACTGCATTCTTTATTCTATTCAATCTTAAGGGTATTATTTTTATCCTGAAATCTATGCCATATCATGTTAATTCCCATTTCCTGGGTTTAAACACTATACACATTTTCTTACATGAATTTCTTTTCATAGTTTAAGAAAAAGAAAGTAAAAAAAAGCCTGAGAACTATTGATGACTGACTGAACAATGTCCCAGAGTAGAACAAACATATTTACATGTGAAGCTGGAGCTTAATAAATTTCCTCCATAAAGGCTTGTTAAGGAACCAGAGCTCATTGTGGAAGACCAATGCAAAGGCTATAATATCTCTCAGGAGTTTTTCTGTGCGAAGAAGACTGTACAAATTAATGATTAGTGGAATTTGGGATTTCTTAACTAAATATTTTATCATCTGATCTCTTCTTTGCTATGGATGGCTAAGATATTTCTTTTTTTAATCCTAAACTATCAAGAAGCTGCAGTAAAAACGAATTATCGTTTTTAATATTTTGTCAGGAAGAACTACTTAAAGTATGTTTAAATTAAAAATGTGAAGATTTTAAAGGAAAAGTACATACAAAGAGAAAAAGTCATTGCAATTCTAAGAAAACACAAGTTAACAGGAGGGAGGAAGGCAGAGGGGCTGTTTTGTTGCCTTTAATGCTTTGTGCCAGAACTGAACTCATTCTATTTTATTTTCTTATTTTACAACCCAGTGGCCTATCTGATGATACTACAAGTTGAAGAAAAGGAAATATTATGAGAAAGTAATTTTTTTTCATTATTTCCACTCAGTAAACCCAAATTGAGCTTTTGTATCCACTGGGACTCATAACCAAACATCTGAGCTTTTCTGAAAGACAGAGACAAAAAGTTGTTTTTTTAAAGTCAATATAATCATGTAATTAATTTCATATTTCATACTCTAACAGTTTCAGATCCAAACCTTTCAAAAGGCAAAGGAAGACTGATTGAAACTACCCTGCCTGTATTATCAAGGAAGAAGTTATAAACTAGAAAGTTTTCCAAAATTACATGAAAATCAGAGACTATGCTCATTTTTTTTCTCTTTTCCCAAAGCTCATCTAAAGTTTATATTCAGTTTCACTTCAGAGCCTGGGAAGAGATGTTGTGTACTATTTGGGATGAATTTCTGAGCCAAAGCTATAGAATAGCAGTGGTCTATTTCTTTTTACCAATGCCCAAAGTATTCTAGCATTTTACTTCATTAATTTTGATTTGAAAAATGAATAGCTCAGTTTTTATTTTATTATTGTAGTTTTTGTTACACAGCTACAGAATCTCAGAGTTATAAAGAACTTAGAAATGACCTACCCTAATTTTCTACACAATGTAAAGTACTTCCAAAAGGAAGTCTAACTTTTGCTTGAACATTTCCATTGATGAGAAACTCACTACCTTATAAAACAGTGCATTGTGAGGTGCCTATAAATTGGGGGATGGCTGAATAAACTGTTGTCTTTGAATTTCATGGAGTGCTATTGTGCCAGAAATTTGGGGAACTTTGTATGAATGTTTGGAGAATGCGTAAACTGAATCAGGAGAAAAATTTGCACTGTAAAACTGACATGATAACACTGATGATGATGATGATGGTAAGAATGATGGTGAATAGCTAGCATTTGCTTTACCATTTGCAAAGCACTTTACAAATATGATCTGATTTGATCTTGACAATAACCCTGAGCAGTATGTGTTATGATCGCAATTTTACAGATAAGGAAACTAAGGAAGATAGAGGTTCAGTCTCTTACCATTGGTTATGCGGCTAGCAGATATCTAAGGTCTCATCTGAACTTAGGTCCTCCAGCTCCAGAGCTCTATAAACCTACCATGCCACCTAACTGCCACAGGATAAAAACAAACAACTTTGAAAGACTTACGAACCCTGGTCAATACAATCAGTAATGATTGTAGAGAATTTATGATGAAGAACATAGCCCCATTTCCTAGTAGGGATGTGATAAATTAAAAATGTACATACATATTTTTGGATATGAACAGTAAGAATTTGATTTTGGCTTAATGATGCAGCTATGTTACATGAGTTTTCTTTTTCATTGTGTGGAGGGATGCAGAGTGAAGTAGAGAAAATAAATGCAATGACTATTCAAATATCAAGATAGTTATACCACACTGTTTGTTTCTATCACTCCCACCCCAAATCTCTTTTCCAGGAAAAATTCCCCCACTTGTTCAATCATTCTTTATGAGCCATGATTTCGATTCCTTTCACCATCTTTGTCATCACTCTGGATCAGCCCTAGTTTTTGTTTTTTAATCCCTCTTTGGCTTATGACTATTATGTATATAATGGGATTATTACTGTATTTGTTCTAGATACCATCTCTCTATCAGCATAGAATGGATTGCATTATATTTTCCTTTCATTTAGTGGTTTGTGCCAGAATTGATCACATTACATTTTATTTTCCTATCTCATAACTTAGAGACCTGTATGAGAGGACTGTAAGTTATTTTTTTTAAAATCTTATTCACTACTGTAGCCTGGCCTAGTAGCCAGGGGGCAAGCCTTAGAGTTGAAGTTGAAGTCCTGTCTCAGAAGCATGCTAACTACGAGAGATCATGGACATAGGCTCTCAGTTTCCCCCAGACAAGTTTTTAAGTCATAGATAAGTGACTGATTTATATTGGTGGAGAGTTCTTTTCCACTCTGGGAGGTAAATGCAATGACGAACTCACTAGTCTAAAACCACTCTCCTTGCTAACCATTAGAAATTGCATAGCAATTATATCATACTGACCTACACTGACATAATAGAGTTAATTGGAATACTGAGGGATAAAGTAGTTAATCTGAATCGAAGAGTGAATATGTGGTACAGATGGGACATGAACTCAGCTCTACCTGACTCTATGGATGACTCAATAGGCAAAATGCCACAATGCCTTCAGTAAACTGATGTAGATAGAGTTATTTATCTATCTAAATATCATTCTGTTTACTACTTTAAACTGTTTACTTATTTTGTAGCCATGGTTATAATGAAAAATAAATCACCTAAACATTTGGGATACAGAAAGAACACGTAGGAAAGATGGATGATACGCATAAATCAAAACAATCTCAGATGTTTGTTATCATGTAACACATGGTTTTAGCACAGAGGATACTCTAAACTCTATAAAAGCAAACTACCCATGATAAGAATTTACATTTCTGCTGAGAGTAAAAAGGGGATAAGGATCAGAGTAGCTACAATTCTCCAAGCAGGTCAAAGGTATAAATAAATAAACAAAAAAATAAATACACACAGATATCATAGCGATACTTTATGTGAAAGCAATGAACTAGAATGAAGATTGATGGCTATTGATTAGGGATTGCCTAAACAAATTGTGGTCCATGAATGGAATGTTACAGTGTTGCAAGAAATGACAAAAATTATGAAGAAGCACTTACACGAACTGATGCAAAATGAGCCATGAAAAGTCAAAAGAATAGTATACACAATCATTATAACTACATACATGCAAAGAATAACAATGATAGAACAATCAAAAGTAAATTTCACAAAATCACAAAGAACAAGCATGGCCTCAGACACAAGATAAGAGAAGGCCCCACCCTCTGCACTATTGTGCAGAGGGAAAAGGTCCATGGATGTGAAACATTGTGCTCTTTCGTATTCAGTCATGTCTGATTCTTTGTGACTCCATTTGGTACATTTTCATATTCAGTCGTGTCTCATTCTTTGCGACTTCTTGGCAAAGATACTGGAGTGGTTTTCCATTTCCTTTACCAGCTTATTTTACAGATAAAGAACTGAGGCAAATAGGGTTCAGTGACTTGCTCAGGGTCACACAAAAGCTATAATTTAGAATAATACTATAATGATTACTCACTTCCCATTTTAAAAATGTGAAAAACTGAGATTCCAAGGATATATTTGTTGTCAGAGAATCACAGAATTTCAGAGCTGGAAGTGATCTCATGTAATTCTACTCATACTTTTAAAAAAAAGTTTCCTTATAAAACCATACTCAAAAAGTAGCTATCTAGTCTCTGCTTGAACACCTCTAATGGAACTGCACTTACAACCTGCTGGAGCCAGGCATTCTACTTTTAGATCACTCTAATTGTTGGGAAGTTTGGTTTCCTCACCTCTTCCTGACAACTAGCCTAAATTTGATTTTTGAAGATTTTTGCTTCTTCTTCTTGGTCACTTTGTCACTTGGTTCACTTATTCTTCTTGGTCCTGTCCTATATAATAGAACAAGTTTAATTCATTTTCTACATAACAGCACTTCAAAGACTTCAAGACAACTATGTAGACAGTCACTATTATGTCATATCAATGACCTAGGTTTGTGATCTATTTCTCAAACTGATACCTCTTTTCTCTTTCTGTCTAGCTGGTATACTCAAATAAAAAATGTTTCTATTTCTCTCAAATATTCTCTTGGGTTAGCTGTCTTGTCTTAGTTCTTAGTTTCTTTAGATGAAACATTCTCAGTTGCTTTCTCCAATCAACATATGTCATGGAATAGAGGTCATGCAGTATCCTGGATGACCTACTCAGGACATTCTTCTTATTATGAATTTCCTTCCTACTGATAGAATGAAAGAAAATAATCCAGATGTGATCTAACAATCCAGAGAATAAGAGTATTTACTTTGCATATTCCTGAAAACTCTGCCTCCCTTAATGCAGTGAACTGCATTAGATTTTGGGAAGCCTTATCACATTAAATCTATCAATCAACAACATTTATAAAGCTCTTACTACGTCAGTATGTAAATTGAAAAGAAATCAAGAATAAAACAATAAACTCAAAAAAAGTATGGTTCAATCTGCGTTTAGATTTCATCAGTTCTTTCTCTGGAGGGGAATGGCATTGTTCATCATGGATCCTTCAGAAGTGTATTGGAGTTTTTATTGTTTAGAATAGCTGAATCATCCAGAGAGGATCATTGTATGATGTTGCTGTTACTGGGTGTAATGTTCTTCTGGTTCTGCTCACTTTACTTTGTACTTCATGTAAATCTTTCCAGGTTTTACTGAAAGCACCCTGCTCATCATTTCTTATAGCATAATGGTATTCCATCACAATCACATACTACAACTTGTTCAGCCATTCACCAGCTGATGAGCATCCCCACAATTTCCAATTCTTTGCTAGTGTTTCATTTAAAATTTCTGCATCTATATTCATTAGGGAAATTGATCTAAAATACATTTATTTTAGCATTCTGTTGTTTTCAGAGCAACTTCTGGAGGTCTGCAAGTTTTTAATTCTTCTGTTGTATCATCTAATGAGAGGTGTGGTCACCGTTCTGGCTTTTATTCTGGTCTCTGAGTAACCACAAGCATTGTTTTCTGCCCTGGACCTATTATGAGGATGCCTGATCCTTTGTGGCCAGGAGCTCTAGAGTACTGGTGATCCTCCTTATCTTGGGAAAGTGGTTGGGATCCCAGTATGTGCAATATAACAGACTCCTGCACCTCGTGCCAACTAAGGGTTCCCTATAATCTCCTTCTGATCATTTTCCTGATCCTTTTGCTGTCTGTGGGCTAAGAGCTCTGAAGTTGCTTCTGCAGATTCAGTTGCCCCCAAGGCCTTCTGCTGGCTTACTACAGGCAGGGGTAGTACTAAGTGCACTGAATCAGGGCCCAGGGTCTCACTGCTAGTTTGTGATGGGGCTCAGGGCCTTTCTGCTGGCTTGCTAGGTTGGGATGGGCTCACCTTTTACCTCAGTGAGACAGATCTTTCCCATTGAACTTCTAAGTTGTCTTGGGCTGCTATATTGTTTCATGTAGTCCTTTTGTTGATTTTGCCTCTCCAGAGTTTGTTTTGGGCATTATTTTAAAGTTGTTTGGAGGGGAATTTGGGAGAGTTTGGATGAGTCCCTGCTTTTACTCCACCTTCTTCTGTTGTTTAGTTTTTAATAACCAACCATGGCCTCTTTTAAGGGAAATTTCATGGGAATGATGCATGATGTCTCCATGTGCCTGGAGTTCCAGAAATGCCCAAATGCCAGAAGGATTGATAATAATACATCTTGAACCAATTACATGAACTCAGATATTTGGAAAACTCTGTGACAGTCCTAGGAGAGATATAAACAGGGGAAAGAGTTTGGACAATTCAAATGTAGCTCATGGGTTACATTCACTCCTTATCAGCATGGGGAACTGGCTCCATTTACCTACTGGCATCAATTTCAGTGGACCCTAATTTCCCAGCATTATGTCACTAAAATGATAAAGATATAAAAAATTGCATTATCCTATACCCAAACACCTGTGCAAAGCCTTGCAATGGCCTCAGAGTTAATTACTCTTTGAACCATTCCAACCTGGATATCATTGTACTGCTAAATACTTCACCCCATGTTAGCCATCAGTCTCATATAAACCAGGACCAATTCCCGTATATTTTTCAAGGTCAGAGAATATTGTTAAGACTTTATAGAGAAATTCAGCATAGTAGAACAGAAACATTATATTTAGAGCTATAAGACCTGAGTCAAGTTCCTATTTTCACTTTAATAAACATAGTAGGACTATACCTTTTCTGGCCTTAGTTTCACCATTTGTTAAAGGGTGTTTTGAGCAAAATGATTTTGAACTGACCTTTCTTTCCTGCCCCAATGATGTATGATGCCCAGCATGAGTTCTATTACTCCCATTTGAAAATTAGGAAAATGATTGTCCTAGCATGATAATAACATCTTAAACTCAGTCCATTTAGGGGCAGATTTTATTATGTAGTCTATCCTTCTAAGTTGTACCAACCTTAGCATAGTAGCCCTAAGAGATATGGATAGGTAAAAAAAAAAAGGTAAAACCATGTAAGTAATATCAAATTCAACTGATGCTCATTAGTGAGCTGGCTCTATCTGGGAGGAGCAGATTTGAAAAGCAGATGGCTTACCATGAACCAAAGTATCTCTTGGCTGGCTCTAATTTCCTTAGAACCTGTGTCAAATCTGCCAAATTTCTGTGCCTCCTGGAGCACTGAATGGCTAATTGGTAGATGCTTCTTGTCTGGTCTGCTGCTTTTTTGGCACTTTTCAATTATGACCCCCTCCAGGGCTATTACAGAATAATTTCCTGGCAAAAGACTGTGACTTGGAACTGGTAAAAGCTTCTATTTTGTATCTTCTCCTTGGCATTTTCACTCACACCCCTTTCTTTATCGTTATGGACCAATTCACTGACAAAGGACTATAACTTGGAATTTTGAGATTCCCTGACCCAAGTACCAGCATTCAGTAGTGACTATATGTGCTATTTTAGTGAAATCAGATAGCTGTTATTTTCCCTGGGGTCTGTTTTATTGTACTATTTCTGGTCATTTATGAAAATAAAAACATTAACTTCCTTGTTTTCATTTCACATAGTTCCTCCCCCTCCCTCCCCTGTCACTCCCTACTCAAATATTTTCTATGGCTCCCTATTGCCCCTAAAATAAAATGTAAAATTCTCCCTTGGGAATTTAAAGCTTTCTGTAACTTGGTTGCCACTCACCTTCTCAGTCTTATTCCATATTATTTCCCTTCATGCACTTTCTTTTCAAGTCAAACTGAATTGTTCCCACAGTAAAACATTCCCAATACATACATAACTACCTCCATGTCTTTGCACAGATGGTTTCCCATGTCTTCGATGCCCTCGTTCAGCCTTACAGAATTCCCAATTTCTTTTAAAGCACAATTCAGCACACCCTTCTTTTTAAAATTACTTAGTGTTTACTTATGTATGCCTTTGTTACATTCCCCCCCTTCACCCCCATCCAACAGTAGAATATAAGCTTTTAGAAAGCAAAGGCTATTTTGGTTTTGTCTATATGCCAGCTTCCATCTTAATTCCTGAGACATAATAGAAACTTAATGTTTGTTGAACTGAATTAAATTTATTTTGTTCTGAAGTATCACAAATCTGGGCTAAATTAAGACCAAAATTTTTTATTTGATTTGGTCAGTGTGACCTTTCTGGAAATAGCTATTTTGATGTAAAACATCCCACGGATTAAAAATTGTGACTTGCTTCTACAGAAAAAGCCGTGATTTGCTGTCTTCAGACAAAAGCATAAATAAATTGTTCCAGTTTAAGGTAGAAGTAATTGTCCACAAGCTGTTGAAATTAAGATTTAATCGCATTGTCCCGTGTAGAAAATAGCCATAGAAAGGTTGTAATTATATCATGGCAAAATGTCTTACAATCATTTTTAGAAGTTATTCCTAATAGGAACTCTGAAAGATAGATCATCATTATTTATGCTTCACAGATGAAGAAACAAGAAAAGAAAAATAATGATGAAAAAGAAACACATATATCATCACTAAGAATCTCAGAGTATTGGCAAAACCCTAAATACACTGATACAGCATTTTAATTTCTTTCCCATTGAGAAATACTGTCTTTTGGACCACAGAAAGAAAATTAAAATTCCTTCCTCCTTCAAAAAAATCCATTTCATTAAAAAATAATACTTTTGATTGTTACCTTCCCAAGGGAAAGACTACATATTCCTACCAAATGAAATCACTTGTCAAAACCACTTTCGAAAACAAACTATAACAGTTCATTATTATAAGAGAACAAGATGTGAAGAGGTTTTTGTCCCAATAAACAGTAAAAGCTAGTGAAAAGGTGATGTTGTGCACTGAACTTTTCATAGCTCAAGGTGTTTGAAGTCTCATTTCTTAATCTGTGTGGTTGAAAACTGCTATAGCTTTCTGACTTTGCTCGGTAATCAGACTTTCAGATGATACAGCAATGTTTTTTACTTATTTCTATTCCTGAACTGTCTCTGCATCATAAGAACGAAGAAATATTCAGCTTGTTTTCTTGACGAAATATGTAAACTGCTCATCTCCACTAGGCATTTTAATGGTCTAGCAAAGATCTCACGATACTGGTTAAAATAACATTGCTTTCTCTGGCAAATGGATTTTTGTTATGCTAATGCACCAAATAAAACTGAAGTAAAATAAAATATATATTTCAGCTCAATGCTCAGGGCAAGAATCTAAAGCCATTTAATAACCACTTTTTGTGAATTACATTCAATCAAGCTGAATATATATTTATACCTGCATTTAAGAAGGGAGGGGTAAGATTCTAGAAATTTCATCCCTTATCAACACAGCCAGTGTATTTATTGTGTTTTATTTTCCAATCTGATATCTCATTCACTCCTGTTTGGCCTTAAAATTAGCCTTATTGTGAAGACAAGAGATTAGAAAACTATTTTTCAATTTAGTCTTCCCTTTGGTGAAACTTTAAAATTCACCATTAATCAACTTCTCATTATGTAACAAAGGAACTAGAGACAAAGAAAGGGATGAGATCAGTGGAAATCATTTAACTAGCTGAGTTTATTGATGTTGAAAGAAAATAAACTGCAGGTATTTTGTAATAATTATGTTTATATATATTTGCCTTTATTTTATGCTCTACTGAGCTTCTTGGGTTACTCATGCACATTAGAAAACAGAGAGAAAACTCACAATAGAAAAGGAACAACTCATTGAAGGAATGACCCCTTCGAGGTTTCACTGCACAGTAGCCAGGGGAAATGTACCGTTCAAAACAGATTGATTCACAATGATAAGTACTCTAACAACCAGAAAATTTAAAAACTACAAGGATTTTAAAAATATATATCACCTTAGGAAACTAAAATGTTAGATAAAGATAAATACTAGACCTATAATTTCACTGGTATAAGGTACTGCCAAGTGAGAAAACTCCCTCTACCAATATAGATCTGTTACTAATACTGCTACTTCTAGTGTCACCTAGAGCTTTGAGAGGGTAAGTGCTTTTCTCAGGGTTATACAAACAGTATGGTTACCCAAAAAGTACCTAGAGATTTATCTACAGAAAGCATAGATTACTTATAGCTATTATCTCTACTTTGATTTTGTGGCCACATGGAAAACAAAATCAAATTCAAATCTATTTTCTAATTTGAAGAGACTACTCTTGTACTTGTCTTTGATTATGATATGAAAGACTGTGGTTTGGATTCCTACTTTATTGAACCAGGCCATCAATATCTTTGGTATAAGGAACTCCTGGGTAAGGAAACTCACTCTATCAACTGAGGTCAGCACCAGCTCTGCAACTTATAATCTTATTTGTTTGGAGCACTGAAAGATTATGTGAATTGCCAGAGTCATAAAATCAGTATATGTCAGAGATCCATGATGACATGCTTACTCTTACTTCTACACACACATTACCGTATCATCCCCTTCTGCCTTCTCCAGCAGATTGCATCCTCAATCCCTCCCCCACCCCCACCCTCGAAGCTTCAACTTGTCTATCTACTGCCCTCAACTTAAAAAACTAGATTCTTGTGTGATTGTACCTCCTGGAACACTTATCCTAAACTTCTCTCTCACTCAATTAAACCTCTTGAAACATCTGTCTGTACTTTGCCCACATTTTCTCACCTTGAAACTAATTCCTTATCCCTTTGCAATTAGGGTTCTAAGCTTGCTACTCTACTGAAATTGTTCTTTGCAAAGGCACTAATGTACTTTTATGACCAGATCTCATAAATCTTTCCTTGATTCTTATCCTTCTCAACCAGTGTACTATGTTTGGCAACGATGACTGCCTTCTGCTCCCTGATACTCTCTCCTCTCTGGGTTTTTACGACACTTCTGTCTCCTGGTTCTCATCACTACCTTAACACTAATTCTCAGTCTTCTCTATTGGCATATCATACCATGCCTCCCCCCTTCTCCTTTTCGGTAAATAGACCAGCTTCCAAGAACTTGACTCACATTTCTACACAAATAACTCACATGTCTATGCAAATGTGTATATATTCAGCCCCAGTCTCTCCCCTGAGTTTGTCTCACATCTCTATTTGCCTACCCATTATGTATTTCAAATTTCAAACTGTCTCAGAGACTTCTAAAACTCAGCATGTGCAAAACTGAACTGTCTTTCCCTGTAAACCCTCTTCTCTTGAAGGAACCACTATCTTTCCAAGTTTCCAAGGTCTACAACCTTGAATAACCTTGAGGATCACCCTTGTTCCTTACTTTCTCTCATCTCACAAAAACAATCAGTTGTTATTTCCATGGCCACAAGATTTCCTGCATCCCTCATCATCACCTCTCACTTATATTACTCGAACAGACTCCTCATTACTACCATAGCCTCAAGTCGTTCACCATCAAGCCCAGCCTTTAGAGTGTTGTCAAAGTAATTTTCATTAAGTACAGATCTGATCGTGACACTTGCTTATTCATTGTAACTCAGTGGCTCCTTATTGCCTGGGATAAAATATAAACTCCTTTGCTTAACATTTAAAATTGTTCACAACTGGCCCCAGCATATTGCTGGATATTATTCATCTTTTCTCAATTTGTGATTCAGTCAAACTGGTTTTCTCTCTGTTCTTCACACAAAACATTTCATCTCCTATCTCCTTTGCACTACTGGTCCCATATACCTCAAATGTACTCTTTTCTTATCTTCATTTCTTAGAGACACTTCGCCCCTCTTCCCTAAAATATGCAACTCAAACACCATATTCTACACGAAGTCTTTTCTGATCACTGAAATTGTTAGGGTTCTCCTCACTAAACCACCTTATATTTAAATAATTTGTATATATTTCTAGTTGTTAACCTCATGTTTATTTTTATTGTGTGCATATATTTACATATACACACATATAATAGGCAACCGTCTCCCCGTAGAATGTGAGTTCATTCTTTGTACTTATAATTCTAGGACTATGCTGACACATAGGTAATTAAGAAATAAATGCTGATTACTTGACTGAAAAGAATAAATATTGATACTCATAAAGATACTAAACTATAAAAATTATGGGATTAAAAAATTTTGAGGCATGTTAAAACACTAAATCAAGTCCAAATATAATGTTAACATCCAGAGAACACTCCAATCAGCTATCTCTCATTTTTTACATGAAGGTAGTTTAGAGTCTCATTTTATTGGTTCAGATATATGGTTTCTTTAGCATAGAGAATGCTCTGTGATGAAACTCTCTCTATTCATGCAGAATAATGGATAATCTGAGCTTACAGAGTGTGACCTGGAATGCCGAAATGGTTAGTAGCTTACATGGGCTCATGTAGTATGTTTCAGAAGCACAGTTTAAACCTAGGTCAACTAGACTTGTGGGCCAACTTTATTAGGCTTTAGGCCCATTTTTCTCAGAAATACACTTGGTTCATTTTAGCCTTAGTGTAGCATCAGATCCTGGTAGGGAGAGGATGCTGAGGTGTAACCCAGTATTAGACATATTATTATTGGTTGGGGAAGAATCTTATAAAATGAGAGATGGAAGGTGCATATCAAGGAAGTCTAGGTTCGTAGACATTTGTGGATACACAAATTTTTTATTAAATTGGTTTCTAACATCTCCATTCCATCTAGTAGTGACAGGTACATACCAATGTCATGACCTGCATACTTCATACCCCAATTTTGTGTTTCAATACTAGAAGTACAGGAAATTGAACACCAGGTAAAAGGAAAAGAGGACAAGGAAACAAGGCTGTGGAGACTCCAAATGAATGCCACTCTCAAACTCATTCCGGAATTACTGTGTACCCTTTCCCTCAACCCCTTCATCCCTCCAAGTTCTACCCAGGGATGTGCTGGTAACTATTTGACCACAGCCTTTCTGGGGAGGAAAAAGTACACAGGAAACATTTTTTAAGTTAAGTACAGTATCAATGTTGACTTTATTGCTTTTTTTAAGACTAAACCATCAAGAAAGCAATGAATCAAGCCCTGGTTTGTAATGTTTACAGCTTTCCAAAATGTAAGTGCTCACACTCAAAATTTAACTTTGGAAAGCTGGTTTGATTTGGCTTCAGCACATCCTTGGTTTCATCTCATTCTTGCCATGTAGAAGTATTAAAAACACAGTTTTTTGGTACAACAGTCTAAGGTATGACTACCTAAGATCTAAATGTAGAATCTCCAGGTACTTCATGATGTGCTGCCACCTAGTAGTACAAGAGCCCAGTTTGTGTATTTATTTATGTACTTATCTAACAAACATGTGATGTGCATTTATTATGGGCAGATGCAGAGCACGGGATTATACAGAATATTTTAAAATGTATCTTAGATCCAAATCTAATGTAGCTACATAGGTAACAAAAGGAATGCCAAGTTTGGGAAACCACTAATATTCTAGTTTTGCTAAAACAAAGAGAACGGGAACAAGAATAACAGAAATTATTTGAAAGCCCACTGTAGCCAGATTATGGAGGGTCCTTAAAATCTGACTCAGGAATTGACATTTTATCCTATTCCATTTATCTGGGCAAAAAAAGACATTTCTTTTAAAGCAGGAGAATAGCACAATCAGACCTGTGCCCTAGGAAGAATATTTTCAAGGGATCTGAGAGGGAAAACAGTGGAACCAGAGGGACGATTAAGAGGTTATGGAAGTAATCTAGGCATGAGTTGGACATGATTTCATCTAGAGTTTTAGGACAGTGACCATTTGAATAGTGAAATGGGAGCAGGTGCTAGAATTTCTGGAGGAAGTAAAATCAATAAGAACTGACAGCTGATTTGATGTATTTTGTTAAAGAACTGGGAAGAGTCAAGGATGTCCCCAAGGTTGTGAATATGTATGACTGGAAGAATGGCAGTGCCTTCGACATAAATAGAAAAGTTTGGTGGAGGGGGAGTTAACAGGAAAAAAAATAATGTTTTCCATTTTAGACATGAGAGGGAGCATGGTATAAAATAAACAGAAAGCTTCCTGGGAGCCTGGAATGAAATAGAAAGACATTTATTAAGCACTTACCATATGCTAAGTAAACACTGTTACACACACACACACACACAGTGGAAAAAAAATTGAAACAAATAGAAAATCAAGACATCACCTGGTCTGAAGAAGTTCATATTATAATCAGGGGGAAAACACATAAAGGAGGGTTCATTTTTACATTCAGTTCACAGCAGATAGAAAGGCCAGATAGTACTTATTCCTGGAGAGTAGTAAGACAGATGTCAAGGCACAAAGGATCACGTGGAGTAGTGGCAAGGAAAGATGATCAGTCCGCTAACAAGAGGAGGGTGGGCACAAGAGCTCTCCCTAGAAAAAATAAGGACTTGGTGGGGGTCAGCATCTATCAGGCAGGAGGAATAGGGGGAGTTGGGAAATACAAACATCTGTACCTTCTTCAGCTTTTGCCGTTTTGTCTTCCTACTGCCATTGGTGGGTGAGAGCAAAAAGAAAAGGTATCTGGCTTCACACTATCAGGCCAGCAGAGGTTACTGATTCCAAGGTATTGCTCTTGCAATTGAGAGGCTGGGGAGGGAGAGGTAGACTTGGGTTTTACATCAGTCTCTGCCACACTGACTTTATAACCTAGGAAAGACACTTAACCTCAACATGGGGAAGAATGGGTCAAATCATCAGGGAGATAAGGTAGGAATGAAGATGATAAAATAATAATAGCAAGAATTTTTATGTTCTTAATAGCAATAATCATTATAATAACAATTGATATTTACATGGTGTTTAAAGGTTTAAAAAAAACATTTTGCACAAAGGATTTCATTTCACCCTTACAATAACCTTGTAAGATAGATGCTATCATTATTCTCATTTCACAGACGAGGAAAATGAATCTGGCTGAGTTTAAGTGCTTTGCTCAGAGTCATCTAGCTAGAAAGTGTCTGAGGCCATCTTTGAACTCATGCCTCGGGTTCAGATGGGCCAAAATGAAATTACTGTTGTAAGCAGATCCTTTTTCTCTTTTAAAGGCATCAGGAGATGATGCTTATCCAGAAGGCTCTCTGTGTATGGAGAATGCACTGACCTTCTGTTCAGGCTTGGCTTCGGAAACGTTGGTCCTTGCCGGAGTCCTCAAAGCATAAACCTGGCTTCTGAGCATGGGATAGTAAGAAAGCCTCTGAGAGTTGTTGTTGCTTTTTCCAGGTAGTTTAATTCAACAGAAAAAAAGTATGTAGTATGTTGCAGGCTGCGTTAGAGCTGAGCCCTGTCCTCCTCGGACCTCCAGGCCCAGGGGCCTGCTGAGATAAACTCAGGGCTTTGGGATGTGGGTGGAGCCAGGAGGAGGGGTCTCGCCTTTGTTGCCTCCCTGGCAATTCCGGGTCTTTGCCCGTGCCCGGACCTGCCTGACCACATGGAACTTCCGGCTCCCTGGCAGAGCATGTGGAACTTCCGGTTCTTTGCTAGACTGCCTGCCCGCAGGGAGCTTCGAGTAGCGCAGGAAGAGAAGGGGAGGAGAGTAGGCGGAGTCGGGGCAGTCCTAGGACCCAGGTGTATTGAATTTTCACCTGTCCTTCACCCACGTAACCAAAGAATGTACCTGCGTCACTAAAGCTATAAATGCGCTGCTTGCTGAAATAATAAACGGAGTCCTTCACCATCTTTTCGGCTCCCGCCCCGTTCATTGTCCGCGAGATCAGGTCCTTTGCTTAGGCAGAGGCCTGGGGCTTGGGGAGAACCTCGAGCATAGTTATGAGGCTTCAGAAGCTCGTAACAAGTGGCGCCCAATGTGGGGCGGTTACACGGGTCCGGCCACGCCTGCGTGCTCCTGCGGTACCCAAGGTGCCTCCTTCAGGGAACAAGAAGGGGACGATCAGGAGGGAAGACTATGCGTGCACGCACAGCCTTGGTCCAGGTTCAACACACTCAGGGAGAAACACTTTATCTTCTCGTCTCCATGGACAACTCAGTTTCATAACCACAACTCAACAAAGCTGATGAGGTAGGAGGTCTATCTTCTTATCATGGGGCAGTGTGCATCCTTTACAGACTCTAAGGACTTAGAGACATTCTGTAGAATACTTCACAAGCTTAGCAAGAAGCAATTTATTTGAGAAAAGTTAGGGGCATCACAGCACAGCAGCAGCTGCAGACACTGAAGTTACTCAAAACAAAAGTTTTACAGACTTTTGGGGCTGTTGGAACAGAGCAAGAGGAGGGACTTGCAAACTTGGCAGATTTAAAGGACAAGATACCAGAAAAAGGCAACTTAGACTGCGATCCGGAGGAAAGAATGAAGTCTCCTTCGGCCCCTCCCCCAACTCCTCTACATAAATTCAATCCGTGCATTTGGGAACTTAAAATACATTACAGGAAAGTTCGGAAGAAGCTAGTAAGGGAAAAATATCTCCTAAACAACTGGAAGAGACCAAGGGGCGATTTGCCCCAGATTATTTTAAGATTTTATTATCTCCACAACCCCGGTGAAGCATGGCACCTGGCCTCTGTTGCATCAGAGGGCCAAGCACTTTGTGTATAGGATTCAAACAAATCCTCCCTGTGTCTCTGTGTCTCTGTCTCTGCGTCTTCTGTGTGAGTGTGTAATCAGCCACCCTGTAATCTTCCTTATCTCTTTCTCTCCCTTCCTGACCCTTTCTCTCCCTGCGGAGCAAGGGGTGCGGCGGGGAAACAAACTGGCCACATTTGAAGGATCTGAAGAGAGAAAAGAAAGAAAGCAGGAACTTTTCCCTTAAAATTTAAGTGAAAATGTGTTCTAATTTGGCTTAAGATAAAGTCAGAATTTCTTATACCATTTGGCACTAAGACAAATTTGGAAAATGCGTGAATCTCTAATAAAGAGACACTCTGAGTCTTCCAGTACAAGGAGAGGGGACAAGGTACCACTGGATTCTCTTTTTCCAGAGTCCTAATCACCTTTGACTGGCAAGTTCAAAGTTCTCTCTTCCAAAAGGTTTTAAGCTGTTGCTCATTTTAATCTTTAAGTTTTAAGGTGAAAAGTAAGCCAGCTGGGGAAAGGGAAAGCTGGGTGAGTGTGTAATTTATTTGCTTGACATGTTCAAGGTAGTTTGGGAAACAAAGATTGAAATTGGAGATACAGAGGGTAAAAAGAAAAGAAAAAAGTTAAGGTAAAAAGTTTGGGAAGGAGAGAGAGACTGGTATGGAGGAGTTTGATTGTGGGGGTAAAGGCTGTAGTTCAGTCCATGTGGCCTCGGGGTCCATGTGCCATCCCCTCCCCCCACTCCACCTTGGGAGCTGAAACTAAAAGAAATTTGTAACCTGTGGTTAATGATGAAAGGTTTTATTGTATCTCTGGGTATTTACTATCAGAAAAGATTTTGATTCATTAAGTTCTGTCTATGTAAGGTTTGTCTGTGTTAAAAATGATTAAAATTTTACTTTTGGTCAAGGAAGCTCCCCACCTGGGAAATTAACATAAGCGGGCTCTTTTCTTTTTCAATGGGACTTCCCGGCCCAAGGTAATTTACCTGTGGCTGAGATTTTTATCATGGATAATCCTGAGTTCCTTTTTAACTCACCTTTGTCAGTTCTGCTCAGCAACTAAGATTGTTTTAGCTTACTCCTTTTGCTTGAAAGGAAGTGGCTCACCTCTTTCAAATTTCTTAGGCTTTTTGTTAATTCAAACCCTTTTTTGTAAAAGCAGAAGAATTAGAGTCAAGGATTGGAATGCATAAGATGAAGCTTGGAGAAAGCTGGGTGCAAATAAAATTTTTCTTTTCTTTTATAACTTCATTCATGGCCAGGCAAATATTCCTAATGTGTATTTAAGATATTAATGTATTAATATATGTTATGCATGTATTTATATATTAATGCATTAATATAGAAATACCAGAAATCACAGGACCAACAATTCCTATGAAAAAGTTAATACTTTGAAAATATAGGAGTGTGATTTTCAAGTCTTTATCATCATCTAAAGCTGTATTTATGTTTATCTGGAGGTTTATGGTCTAATTTGTGAATGAATCCAAATGTTTAAAGGTTATTTTGCTTTAAGTAGGAGACACATCTCATTTTAAAGCTCTCCAAATAATTTTCCTTCATGAAAGTTTAGTGACCATCCCTGTTTATATCACGATAAATTTTAAATTGTTTTTAAAACGCTCTGTAAACTCTTTTTGTATGATTTTCAGAAGGCCTGCTGAATTTCCACCTGTAAGCTAATTGGTTGCAGTTTTTCTGTGAGTTATCCAAGTTCTAGGTGAGATGATATGATGCTTTTTTATGGCAGATCTCTTTAATCAGAAATAAGCAGGTAGTGACAAAAGAGAAATTGTAGAATATTTCTGTATTAATGGGAAAAAGTTAAATGTGGATTTGAATTCATTCCATCTAAAACATAAAGATAAAATTATATGGCTCAATTCTTTCAGATCAGGCATAACTAGAGAAGAATAGGAAGATTGAAGAGAAACTGATGCAAATGTGTTAGAGCAGTAATTTATGATCTTAAGGGGAAGACTTTATGTACAAGGGAGAAAATGCATACAAGCTATTTAGAGCTAGTTTTAAGGATGTTCCTGTAGCAATGTGACATTATATTCATTCAATCTTGCCATTCAAAGACTTTGTGGGACTATTAACTGACTGTTTTTCCGAGTCTAACTCCAGGTGTGAGTATCAAGGAAGGCTGACCCAAGATGCCAGCAGCCCTGTGAGAGGGCAAGCATGAGCTGCAGGTATGATTTCTTGGCAGGGTTGAGAGGGCAACTGTTCAGCATGTGCTGAGGTGGGACCATTTTGACCTGATGCCTTAATTGAAACCTGGCAGTCTAAGCCTGACTCAGTGCAGCTTTCAGTTTAACATGGCCTCTGCTTGGAGTTGACAGGAAGCTGGGGAAAATATGGTCCCCTTACTCTAAGTCCCTACTCTTGGCAGCAAATTTCTATTAATCAGAAGGTTTTGTAAGCACAGTGAAAATCTAAAATATTAATTATGGAACATCTTAGATTACTATAGGATTGGGAGCAGTGTTTTTTGTATAGGCATAAGTTAGGTTTTCTCTCAGTAATGGTATGGAGACAATTAGGTCAAGGGCTTGTGAGAATATTATGTTGCTATTTGGTTAATATCAAGCTTGTCTAAAGCTTTGTTACAATTAGTAATGTTAAAAGAAGAAAGGTTTGTGTTATTATCCTCTAAATGCCATCAAAGAAACATGGCATGACAAAAGTTTATGACATTAATATGTACTGTGTTGAAAATTGGTTATTTAATGTATTTATGTATGTACTGGAGTTTCATCCCTCTGGTGGGAAAATTAATGATGAGTAATGCAAAGTATAAGAATTTGGGTTCTGATGTGAATTTCTTAAATAGAACAATTGGTCAAGGTTCCAATTTTGAATTTGCAAAATAATCAGGGTTATAAGGATTAGAAATGGTAACTTAAAATTCTGCCAAGATTACTCTTGTAGGAGAATGGACAGAAAGCTGGTTCCTGCAAGAAGAGAAGAAGAAGCCTCTGTGCTGGAGATGTCTGGAGCAGGTGCCAAGGACCAGAAGACTTGATGCTTCCAGCTGGACAGCTATACAGGAAAAGACTCTTTGAATCTTAAAAGGACAATTACATCATTGCTTTTCCTTTTGGGTCTGTGTATCTGTATTTACAAATGGGACTGCCCCCTTTGATTAATCAATGCGTCGTTCTATCTTTCCAATGTTTATTTACTAGGGGATAGTTAAAGGAAAAAATTCGGATGTACCTATAGTGGTGAGGTGTCAGCAAAGACAAAAAAGGGGAGTACGAGTAATTGAGTGGAAATTGAAGTAGCAGAATAATTATTGATTATTGACAGTTTCAAAAATTATTAGTATTTTCAAAACATTTACCCATTTCCTAATGTACTCTTGACTATTTCCCATACAGTACCTTATGTTTTTTGTTTGGTCATAATAAGTTTTTGTCTACCTTGTGTCCTTAGGATAATGAATGCTATGTTTAAGCCTTATTTCATAGTCAGAACATTACAGCAGAAATTACCCAGGTGTTACAATTGGCCACTGAGGAAGGAGGGGTAGTGCATGAGAACTTACAACCTGACAGTGTTATAGGCAACTTTGAGTCATATTAAGACCTTCTTAACCCTCTGTTGGCTTAGTCATATCTTAGAGACTGTGGCCATTGTGGTGGCTTTGCCTTTTTTGCTATGTTGTACTCCTTTAGTGACAAGTATGTTTTTTGGGGCCCTGTATACAGCCATTGAGTCGGTACCCGTTGACTCTCGTTGCAAACAGAAAAGGGGGAGATGTTGCGGGCCGCGTTAGAGCTGAGCCCTGTCCTCCTCGGACCTCCAGGCCCAGGGGCCTGCTGAGATAAACTCAGGGCTTTGGGATGTGGGTGGAGCCAGGAGGAGGGGTCTCGCCTTTGTTGCCTCCCTGGCAATTCCGGGTCTTTGCCCATGCCCGGACCTGCCTGACCACGTGGAACTTCCGGCTCTCTGGCAGAGCATGTGGAACTTCCGGTTCTTTGCTGGACTGCCTGCCCGCAGGGAGCTTCGGGTAGCGCTGGAAGAGAAGGGGAGGAGAGTAGGCGGAGTCGGGGCAGTCCTAGGACCCAGGTGTATTGAATTTTCACCTGTCCTTCACCCACGTAACCAAAGAACGTACCTGCGTCAGTAAAGCTATAAATGTGCTGCTTGCTGAAATAATAGACGGAGTCCTTCACCATCTTTTTGGCTCCCGCCCCATTCATTGTCCGTGAGATCAGGTCCTTTGCTTAGGCAGAGGCCTGGGGCTTGGGGAGAACCCCGAGCATAGTTACGAGGCTTCGGAAGCGTAACAGTAGTATACTGTAACAACAATGTTGCTAGCAGTTGCTGCTGAGGTATAAGACCCAACAAGACCAGCAACAAGGGCTGCCAGCACAAGATCTTTGATTTGCTTTACTATGGAAAGCAACTTTAAGGGGTTAACAATCTCACTTTAATCAAACATAAATAAACATACAAACATACATTCACTTAGTTTGGGGGGAAAAGCCAGCACTCTGAACTTTTGTTCAGAGCAAACAACACAAACCAGGCTATCAATAGGAATACATGGTTATCAGGGAAGCATCAACATCTGGGTTTCTTCAAAGCTGGGGGGCTCCAGCAACTACCCAGAGTCTCCACACCAACACTCTTCCAGTGAGTGAGAGCCCCAAAGGCGAAACACTAACCTCTGAGCTTATATACCCTATTCATGGTCAAAGGGTGTCACAACATGTGAAGCAAACCCCCGTGCCCTAAAAGCTTCTGGCATCACAACCATGCAACTGAAACTCATGTAAACTGGGCTTTTCCTTGTGGTAAACAGGTCATCAAAGACTCCTGATTTAATCAAAGAAACAAAGGCCGGACTCTTCAAGGGCATGTGATTAAATAAGTGCTCCAAGAGAAAAAACAGTAAAAAAAAAGTCCCACCTTAATTACTGATACATATACCTCCACATGCGTTGGTGAGCAGGGAATCTAAATAATTGTTTAGTATATTCTAAGTTATAGAGAATCCCAGACTCAGTCCCTAAGAGGAACAGTATCTGAAATATCTACTCTGATAGGGTGAGGACAACTTCCTCCCTACTACCAGAGAGATCTGAAATGTACCAGTGCCCCAAAGCATTAAAAAGGTCAGAAACTAGGCATCTGAGAACTCTATCAACTCGTTAAGCCTCCTGGGTTACCATGGGGCAACACTGTTTTCCCAGATGTTTAGGACTTCATTATCTTTCCATTGAAAATCTGACAAGAGCTCTTAGATCTGTAAAAGATATCAAAAAGAAAATCAGTAAACTACCTGAATACATACACATACACACACATACATACATACACACACACACACACACACACACACACACACACACACTTTTTTATGCTTCCTATGGAATCTCAGTAGTGGTTTCTCTCCCTCTTTTTTTGGCTAATTGTTTCATATATATGAGCTGTGTGTGTACACACACATATGGCTCCCTGTCTCACACACAAATGTCTGTATGTGTGTGGTGTGTGTATATATATATATATGTGTGTGTGTGTGTGTGTGTGTGTGTGTATGTATATATGTATATATATGTATATATGTGTGTATATATGTATATATTTATATATGTATGTATATGTGTATATATAATATATGTATGTATGTATATATTTATATATGTATGTATATGTGTATATATATACACACAAACACACATACATATGTATATATATTATACAGACACATACATATAAACATAACGAATATGTATTCTTTTCAGAATATGTTTTGAAAGATTACAGAACAGCTGTGGGGTAGGAGAAGGAAGGGTGAAATGCAAATAGACTCTTACACAGTTTATCTTATATTCCAAGTGTAATCCTTGAATAAAAAGAATATAGGCTACTCACTTATTGGAAAGAGCATAAACGAGAACTAAGAGATCTGGGTTTGGCTTCTTGGCAAGCTATTTTCCAGCTGTAACACTCATTTCATTTCTCAAATGAACCCCATTCTGTCTCAGGCCTACTTCCTTTAATAGGTAAAACAGTATAAGGAATATTTGATATTTACATTATTCAGAGAATTTTCATGACTCTTAAAGAGTGCTTCTGAAAACAGACTAGCTTACAATGAAGATAGCTTTCGCATGTGGCCCATGAGCTCTGTGTGTGAAATCAATAGCCATTATGCATGTAAGCTTTCTAACAGTGGAATTGACAACTGCTTGCCCTATTAGATATTAGACATATTTAATATCATACATGCTTAAATTCTGAACCAATATAAACATCTCCAACATTTTATGAAGATAATTATTTAAAATTATAAAGATGACTTTAGACTGGGGGAGGGGAATAATAAACATAAGCTTAAGAAATAAGATACGCAAATGATTATTTGGAAAAGAGAATTTAAATTCATCATTTAAGTACTTCATAAGTATTTATGGAGGAAGAACTATTTCAACGTACTTTTCAACCATACTTGACGTCTAAGAGAAAAAAATCTTTTTCAATTCGTATTACAGGAGATACCAGATCAATATAAAGAATGAGTAATAATTATAATGTTAATGGTAATTATAATGCTAGCCAGCATTGTGCTTTGAGGTTTGCAAAGTGATTTGCAAATATCCCTTCATTTTCTTTTGGAAACAACCCTGGAAGATATTTTACTGATGATAAAAATGTGGCTGAAAGGTAAAGTGACGTGCCTTAGGTCACACAGTTACGAAATGTCAAAGTGGAATTTGAAATCGGGTCTTCCTTAGACCAGATCCAGCACTCAATCTATTCTACCACCTAGCTAAGCTACCTGAACCAAAAAGGGTGACATCACAAGTAGAGTCTTCAACTTTTTTTTTTAATCTATAGCTTAACTCAGGCAACACAGTATAATGAACAGTGGACAGAACTTGAAATCAGGAAGAACTGGGTGTAAGTTTTAGCTCTGACACATACTAACTTTCTGAGAATTGAAGTCACAAAAAATTGTTGACCTACTTCCTATAAAGAGAATTTTCACAGAGAGTTCCTCACACTGAAGAGATCTCAGGTCTGGAATTAAAGCAAGTAAATAAAAACAAACTTTACAGTCTTTTTTTTTAATTTAGAAACCACTACGGCTCTACTTATAAACTTCGAAACATAAAAATACATACGACTTATTGTTGCTCCTTGCCCCCAAATAAAGCTGTTGACTATATCTTGATTGTTGCTATCATGCATAGAATGAAAGACAGTAAAAAAGAATGAGAGTCCTATTTAAAGTAACAGAGACTGGCCTGTGATCACATCGTTTTGGCCACAATACCTCTTGTGCCTCTATAATCATATGTTCTTGATAGGTTGAAATTTGAGGTGTTATAAATTCCCTATGATTACTATTCACCATGTAAAAAAATACTTTGTCCTAAAGTTACCTCTTTCAAGCTCTAGTGTTTCAGGAAGAAATCTATGTCAGTCACCTGATTCTATGAAGCTTGATCTCATCTCTTTTCAACTTTTTTTTTCCCAGACAGAAGAGTCCTAATTTTTTCAGTCTGGCCTCATAGAGAAACTCATCCATCAACTTGATTCTTTTAGTTATCCTGCTCTGGACCTTTTCCAGCTCTGTTAGGCTTTTCTTGAGGTGTATGTAGAGAATAGAATTGCACATAATAGTTAAAGTTCAGACATGCTATGATTTTGCACAATGGTAAGCTGGTATTCTCTTTTGTTTCTAAAACCCTATTTTATTTTAATCTCCTAAACCCTCCTTGACTAGTCCAACTTTCCCATACCTTAACTGTACAAATGATTATATCTCCCTGTAAAATATTCTATTTAAAATGGTCTGACTGAACCAGGTTACCAAGTGTTAAAAGTGTAGGTATAATGACTTTCCTACTTGGTAAGGTTGTTGTGAAGTTCAAGAGATGACCCATAAAGCACTTTGTAAATACTAAAGCTCTGTATGTTAGCTATTGTTGCTATTCCCTGTTCTCTGGAACATCAACCCTGTAGAGTATTTTCTAGAACCTTCATTTTTATACATATTGCACTCATTGTAACAAGATAGGGGAAGACTGAGTTTGTAAGATGGTGAGATAAGCCTTTTTTCAATTACTTAACGTAACAAAGACTTAGAATTCTGCATATATTATGTTCTCAAAATTAGTATAGGAATACAATTAATGGAATGAATTCAATGCCTTCAAATCCGTGGAAACATTTTGTAAAGGTAGCTTTTGCATGTGCCCATTTAAGAGTCAGCAATGGCCAAGAACTAGTATAGGACTCACAAAGAGTTTCAAGTCACACCACTAATAAAACCTGACTGGGAGACCAGGAGCAAGTCATGCAACCTTCCAGTCCTACCAGCAAGTATAGCAACAATTCAGCTAGCAGCTGTTGTGGGGTGTAAGACCCAACAAGACCAGCAACAAGAGCTGCCACTATAGGTTCTTTGATCTGCTTTACTAAGGAAAGTAACTTTAAGGGGTTAACAATCTCACTTTAATCCAACATACAAATATTATTCATTTAGTTGAGGAGAAAAAGCTAGCAGCAAGAACTTTAGAGCAGATACAAAAAATTACAAACATACACAATATAAACAGACCAAATCACAATTCATAGTCACCAAAGAACCAAAGGGACTGGGTTAGCAAAGCTGGGGGTGGGGGCGGGGTTCTTAACAACAGCTTGCCCAGAGTCACTTGCCACTCTTCCAGTGAGTGAGAGCCCCCAAGCAAAATATCTGCATTTCTTCAAGGCCAGGGGGCTCTTAACAATGGCTTGCCCAGAGTCACATGCTACTCTTCCAGTGAGTGAAAGCCCCAAGGGAAAATGCCAACCTCTGGGTTTATATATCCCGTTCAGGGGCAAAGGGTGTCACAACATTCAACTCAAACCCAAGTGGCCTAAAAACCTCTGGAGTCAAAAACATGTGACTTAAACCCATGCAAACCAGGCTTTCCCTTGAGGCAAGGAGGTCATCAAAGACTCCTGATCCAACCAAAGAAACAAAGGCCAGACTCTTCAAGGGCACTTGATTAAATAACTGCTAAAAGAGAAAACAGTAAAAGAAAGTCCCATCTTAATTACTGATACAGAAAGTCATTGAAACTATAAGTTACTGGGGAGGTGGAACCAAGATTATCGGGAAAAGGCAGCCACTCACCTGAGCTCTCCCCGAAACTCCTCTCAACACCTTTAAATAATGCCATAAAACAATTCTCAGAGTGACAGAACCCACAAAAGCTCGGGGTGAAATAATTTTCCAGCCAAAACTACTTAGAACATCAGAAGGGAAGATCAGTCCCATCTGAATAAGAGTGGAGAACAGTTCACTACAAGCTTTGTCAGAAGAGACACAGCCCCAACAAATCAAGAGCAGACCTTGGGAGGTATTGAAGTAGCAGCAGTGGTGGCGGTGGCAGTAGCTGCTTACAGACCTCTCAGCTCACAGACAGCAAGGAGGTCAAACAACTCATCAGAAGGAGATTACAGGGTCTCTTTGCTGGCACTGGGGGCAGGACTCTGTTGCTTTGCCCATACTTGGATCTTGGCCGCAGGCCTGAGTGGCAGTCCCAGGACAAGGAAGAGCACTACCATAGCAGAGCTTGTGGCAGCAGTGGAAGGGGACTCTCCTCATATTTCCAGGTCAGAAAAGAGTGCTTGTGGCTCCTCACAGACCAGAACACTGGCCAGAAGAGTAGTAAACACCTCTCCTGTAAAGGCAATCAGTAAACGAGAAGATTTTTCCCGCCCATTTGAATAGGCTTCAAGGGGGGATCTCAGGATTCTAAGGGGAGTGGTTAAGACCGGAGCCAATGGTAGGCGCCTGAGTTCTGGTTGCTCAGATGACATTCTAGTCAATGGGATGACATCTGGCGACTATATATAAAGGAGAGAACACAGCTTGGAGATTGAGATGTAGTGGAGGGAGGAGAAGGAGAAGCAGTGGCAGTAGTGGAAGTAGTGGCGGCGGAGGCGGCATCAGGTGCTACTAAAAGCGGGACTGACCCTCGTGCAGACCGGAGAGTGCTGAGCAAGGGCTTGAGGGCAGTGGGTAATCTTCTTACTGGAGGGCCCTAGCATTGGGGGGAAGCACCAGTATGCTTGGCTTGCTGCCATAATATTTTTCTGTAACCTCGTGGCCACTATTGTGAGATGGGCATATCGGTTTTGGAAGGTTCTTGCCAGGATATCGAACTGGGGACACTGATCTGTGGGTCTGCCATTTTGGAACTTCAATAAATGCTTTAACTCCTATGCCTTCTACTTAGACAATTCCTTATATCCTGTGATTCTGGACCATTCAGGCATATTCATGATTTTCTTTGAAATCATGAATTCTGCCTTATTGATGTATCTTCTTACATCATTTCACCTTAAAAGAACTGAAAACTTACAAGTCCCTAGAGGTATCTCTGAAAACAGCTGCACAAACACCCTGAAATGTGGGACAGTGGGAGCTCTACCCTGGAAATACAGCTCCACTTTAACAATGAGTGAAAAGTCAAGAAATAGACCAGAAAAATGAACAAACAGAAAAAAGTTCTGACCATAGAAAGTTACTATAGGGACAAGGAATATCAAAATGCACACTCAGAAGAAGGTAACAAAGTCAATGGAGACACGTAAAAACACTGAAGAAATAATACCTTAAAAAACAGACTAGACCAAATGGTATAAGGAACAAAAACCAATGAAGAGAATAATACATTGAAAAGCAGAATTGGCCAAATGAAAATTCACTGAAGAAAAACACTCCTTAAAAAGTAGAATTGGACAAATAGAAAAAGGAGGCACAAATGCTCATTGAAGAAAATAATTCCTTAAAAATTAGAATTGAAGAGAGGATTCTGGGAAGATGGTAGAGTAGGTCAGAAAATTCCAAGCTCTCAAGATTTTCCCACACAAAAGAGATGAAATAGTGCCTCTGGGCAAATACAGAGTGCCAAAAATAAACAAAAGTAGGGGTAGAAGAGGAGCCCTCCTAGGGACAGTCAGAGAAGATCTGAAAAAAAAAAAATCCCCTGGTGAAGTTTAGTTCCAGTGAAGAGTGAAAACTTCCAGGCTAGGTCCCAGATATGTTTAAACAACAGGTGGCAAGTCCTTACATTAGCTAGGTTAGGAGGCTGCCTCAGCCCTAGTTACAAGAACTTTTAACCTTCTCCTAGCACCCCCAGGGACAGTGAGGGGAATTGGGAATCTGAGCTGGAGAAGATCAAGGGAACCTCTGCTGACAAGGAATGCCAGACCCAGCTGTGCTATGGAGATGTAGTGGAGAGAAAGAAGGAACCAGCACACCCCCAGTGAGTGCAGAAGTAGTGGCTAGGGAACACTGTTCTATGGGTATTTACAGGAGGCTGGAGGTCTCAGTTTAGGTTTCAGGCCAGAGGGCAGAAATGAAGGATTTGAAGTCAGAGGCACCATGCCCCACCCCCCACCACAACACAGGACTAGAGGTGATTGCAAAAACTAAGTTATTACAATTTTTTAACGCAGAGGCAAAGAAGAAAGAATCAAACCATAGAGAATTACTACAGGAATAGAGAAGACTGGGGTTCATCTTCAGAAGAGGATACTGAAGCAAAGAAACTCACTTCTATCTCCCAAGAGTAATGTCAAATGGTCACCTGCCCAAAAAGTATTAATAGAAGAACTTCAAAAAGACTTTAAAAATCAAATGAGAGAGATGGAGGAAAAAATAAAAAAAATAAAAATAAAAACAATCCAAGAAAAAGAAGATTATGAAAAGAAAGTCAACCAATTAGAAAAGGAGATCCAGAATCTTAAGGAAAACATGACTCCTTGAAAATCAGATTTGGGGGACTTCTGGGAGGCAAGATGGTGAAGTAAGCAGTAAACGGCTCTCACTCTTCCTTACTGACCTCTGAAAAACCCAGAAAATAGTGCCCCAGGAAAATCCTGGAACAGAAGAACCAGTGAAAAGATGTAATGGAACATTCTTTTAGTTAGAGAAACTTGGAGGATCATAAAGAGAGGTCAATATCACTTGGGTAAAAAGGGGAATGAATTCCAGGAGGGGAGGCTTCCAAGCAAGCCAGCCACAAGCCCCACCTAAGCAAATCAGTGGGAGATCCTGAGCCCCACGATGGTAGAGCAGGCAAACAGGAACATCAGGAACCCCGACTTGACTTAATATAGCCAGAGAAGACTATAGATGCCAGCTCAGAGAACCAACAGGTATGCTGGTGCAGCCATGGGTGTGCAGGCATCCTCCAGTAGCAGACCATTCTGTGCTTCAGCAAAGCACCAGGTGGGAAGGCATTATCCAGCAGCCAGACCTCCCTGTTCTCCAGAGAACCCCAGGGCAGGCAGACATCCTCCAGCAGTTGAACCTCCCCATGTTTTAGCACAGTCCTGGAGAAACACATAAAAACTGCACCTGGCCTCAGCACGTCCCAGACATCACCACTGGGACAATAGCTGAGCAACAGCTAAGCTGCTAGACCTCTACAGCCTCCAGCTGCCAGCACCCAAGGCCCAAGCACACAAAGCCAGTGACCAGGCATCTGGCCTCCAGCACAAGAAGCTTGGAAGACTGCCCCCTGTCCTCCAATAGGAGAGCTCAAATTTAAAAGCCAGGATATAGGCAAGCAAGATGAACAAGAAGCAAAAATGAGCATTGACCACTGAGAACTACTATGGTGACAGGGAAGATCAAAACACAAACTCAGAAGATGACAACATTGTCAATATATCTACATCTGAAACCTCAAAGGGGAATATGAATTGGTCTCAAACCCAAAAAACCTTGTTGGAAGAGCTCAAGAAAAATTTTAAAAGTCAAATAAGAGAAGTAGAAAAAAAGTGGGAAAAGAAATGAGAGGTATGCAAAAGAGAGTCAAGAGCTTAGAAAAGGAAGGACAAAAATTGAAGAAAACTAGTGCTAAAAAGTAGAATTGGCCAGGCAGAGCCAAAATGGTGGAGTAAAGGCAAGCACTTACCTGAGCTCTCACCCCAAACACTTCAAATACCTTTTAAAAATATGTTAAACAATTTTAGAGCAGCAGAACCCACAAAAAGAGAGTGAAACAAATTTCCAGCCCAAGACAACTTGGAAGGTTGGCAGGAAAGGTCTGTTACATCAGGGTGAGAGAGGAATGCAGTCCAGTGCAGGTCATGACAACATAGAACAGGCCTCAGCAAACCCAGAGCAGGCTTGCCCAGGAAAACTAAGTATAGTTCTTGAGGGGAAAATAGACATTCAATGAGATAGAAGAATTTCAAGCATTCTTGATGAAAAGACCATAGGTGAACAGAAAATTTGACTTTAAAATAAAAGACTCAAGAAAAGCATAAAAAGGTAAACAAAAAAGGAAATCATAAGGGACTTAATAAGGTTAAACTTTTTACATTCCTATGTGGGAAGATGATATTTGTAACTCATGAGACTTTTGTCATTATTAAAGGTAGTTAAAGTATATATAGACAGAAGGCAAAGGTATGAGTTGAATATGAAGGGATGATATTAAAAAAAATAAAATTAAGGGGTGAGAGAGGAATGTGCTGGGAAAAAGATAAAGGGAGAGGTAGAATGGCACAAATTATTTTGCATAAAAGAGTCAAGAAAAAGCTTTCATGGTGGAGAGAAAAAGTGGGGAGGTAAGGGGGAGTAAGTGAACCTTACTAGCATCAGAAATGACTCAAAAAGGGAAAAAAACACATACATACTCAAGTGGGTATAGAAATCCATCCCACTCTACAGGAAAGTAGGAGGGGAAGGTGACAAGAGAAGGTGGGGTTGATAGAAGAGAGGGCATATTGGAGAAGGGGCAGTCAGAAGCAAAACACTTTTGAGGAGGGACAGGGTGAAAGGAGGATAGGGTGGAAGAAATACAGTTAGCAATAGTAACTGTGAAAAAAAATTGAAGCAAGTTTCTCTCATAAAGGCCTCATTTCTCAAACATAGAGAACTGAGTCAAATTTACAAAAAATAAGAGCCATTGCCCAATTGATAAATGATCAAAAGATACAATCAGTTTTCATATGAAGTAATCAAAGCTATTCATAGTCATATGAAAAAATACTCTCACCATTTACTGAAGAAATTCAAATTAAAATAATTCTGAGGTACTACTTCACAACCATTATGTTGGCTAATAGGACAGCAAAGATAAATAATTAATATGGGAAGGGATATGAGAAAAGTCTTTAACAAAGTGTTGGTGGAGCTGTGAACTGATTCAACCATTCTGTGGAGCCATTAGGAACTATGCACAAAGGGATACAAAGTCATATATATTCTTTGACCTAGTACTACCATTACCAGGTCAATATCCCAAAAAAGAGTTTAAAAAAAGGAAAAGGACCTATATGTACAAAAATATTTATAGCAGCTCTTTTCTGGGGGTAAAGAACTAGTAGTCAAAGGGATGCTCAACTGTGGAATGGCTGAACAAACCGTGGTATGTGATTGTGACAAAATAATATCGTGCTATAAGAAATGATGAGAAGGATGATCTCAGAAAAACCTGGAAAGACTTATACAACCTGTTGCAAAGTGAAATATACTGTGGACAAAGTAACAGCAATATTGTTAAGATGATCATCTGTAGCTATTCTCAGAAATACAATGATCCAAGACAACTTTTAAGGACTTAAGATGAAAAATGCTATCTATCCAGGAAGAAAGAACTGATGGTATCTGAATACAGTTTGAGGCATACCTTTTTGTTTTACTTTATTTTTCTTCAGTTTTTTCTTCTGTCTTTCTTTCTTCTTTTATGACTTGGTTGGAAACAAAATATGTTTCATATAAGTACACATGTGTATTGAATTGTTCCCTTCTCAATGAAGGGGGTGGGGAGTGAGGAAGTTGGAACTTGAGTTGGAACTCAAAGTTTTAGAAATGAATGTTAAAATTCTTTTTGCATGTAACTGGCAAAAAACCAAAATACTAAATAAAACAACAACAAAAGATCATAATTACAGACCAATTGCTGATTTGATGCAGTAGAGTGAGATTCCACATTGGGCATTCCCCATATGGATGAAATCATAGGTTTGGGCAGGAAAAAAAAAGATTGTTTATGTAGCCATACCTTGGGCATTAGACAGAATAGCATTTAGGACAGTATAAATAACCTGTAGATAAAAATATTTAGGAATAATGTCAATATTTGCTTTTGGATAGGGATAAACAATTCTGCTGAAATTCAGAAATCTACATTTATGTTATATTCATCAGTTTATTAAAAGTACGCCAGTGAAAACCATATTACATAACATAGTAGTTGGAAAGAAAGTAGTTGTCATTTAAGATGTTCTAACCCCTTTGAGATATTACTGTTTTAGAATCATTAACCAATTAATACTGACTTAACTACAAGAAAGATCCCATCAAAAACTTCTATCTTTCTTGACTTTTATCTCAGTCATCGTTAGATAATATTATGTTAGTACCACAAGGATATTTTATTTTGTTAGTGTGGGAACACACCTGCAGTGAGGACAAGGATGTGCAGGGAGGAGCTGATATGATCCATTAGACTTAAACTGGAACTCAAAAGGACCTACTGAAACATAAGTATGAAACAATGATGAACCCAGGGCAGCTGGGGAACACTACTGGATCAGAACCTATGACTTAGTATATAAAACTTAGGCAACTGTTTTATGGTCATGGAAGTTAAGTGATTTGTTCATTGCCCCACAACTTGTAAGGGCCAAAGGCAGGATTTAAATCAGCATCATATCCACTAAGCCATGATGAATCATTCAAAATAACATGAAAAAGTTTTAAATTCTAAATTCTGTTTACTAATTCTTTCCACTCAATGCGTAAGCTATTTTGAATTATAGAACTTGGTGCTTTCCTTTCAATAAAAATGCATGCTTCTTGATTTAAAAATTACTTAGGGAAGAAAATATAAAATGCTTAGTTAAAATGCATGGAACCAGATTGTGCCCATTACTGGGAAATATAAAAATTTCAACTACGAAATGCAAAATCAAGCAATGAGATTTAGTGTTACACCTGAACGTCTATAAAAGTAGGCAAGGAATATGATAATAACTTCTCCATGGGGGATCCTCCCCTTCTAGTTCGCTATGGGAAGAACTATAGAACTTTCACCAAAGCACCTCCAGGTGTTCTTACTAGGTCTCAATAATGCATCACATGGGAAATCCCTTAGATAAAAAGGCCCTGAATCATTTAAATTAATACAGGCAAGCAATAATTTCCAAAATCCTACTTTCATGTTTCAACACATCTATGCCTTTATTGATATGGGGACTCTATCCACCAGGCCAATCAGCAAGTCATCTGTAACTTTTCATTCTGTGTAACTCTTAAATATGCTCTTTAAATCCTCTATTGAAAACCTATTAAATACACTGGAGGCCTTTCTATTCTTCTTTAGAGAGTTTTGAGCTATCAATATAACAATTAGTCTATCACTCTCACTTAATCCATGACCAACCCATCTCTTTTTTGATTTGAATTTGTCTTATGCAATACCTTCTATAAAAATTCTCCCTCATGTCATTAATGTCATTAAAGTTCTCATGAATACAATTCTGAAGGTACTAAGAGAAACAATTTTTATGAGAGGAAAACAGGGAGTTACTCCAATAACCAGGAATTTGGGGTTCCAAATACTACATTACTGTGTACATAATCTGTACTCATGATCAATCTCTTTATTTTTATGTAGTACCAAACTTTTGATAGTTGCAGCTTTGTAGTATAGTTTGAGATCTGGTACTACTAGGACTCCTATTTTTTCATTGATTTCCTTGAAATTCTTGACCTTTTGTTTCTATAGATGACTTTTGTTATTTTTTCTAGCTCTAGAAAGCAATTCTTTGGTAGTTTGGAACAGTAAAACATAAGTAAATTAATTTATGTAGCATTAACTTTTGTAGTATGTTGGCTCAGTCATACCCATAGTAATAAATATTTCTCCAATTATTTAGATCTATCTCTATTTGTGTTTAGAATGTTTTATAATTGTCTTCACACAGTTTCTGGGTATGTCTTGGCAGGTAGATTCCCAAGTACTTATTCTGTTTCTAATTAATTTAAATTGAATTTATCTGCCTCTTGGTAGGTTTTATTGGCAAAACACAGAAATGCTACTGATTTATGTTCACTTATTTTAGATATTGCTACTTTACCAAAATTGTTACATCATTTTTTTTATTTGACTCTCCAGGCTGTCCCAAGCAAACCATCATATCATCTTTAAAAAGTGATAGTTTTGTTTCTTTTTTGCCTGTGCTTACTCCTTCAATGTATGTTTCTTCTCTTATTGCTACTACGAGTAATTCTAGTAAAATATTGAATACTAATTGTGATAATGGTAAATTTTGCTTCTCCTCTGATCTTATTGGAAAGACTTCTAGCTTATTCTCATTACAGATAATGCTTGCTCTTGGTTTTAAATAGATACTACTTGGCTTTTTAAGGAAAGCTCCATTTATTTCTGATTTCTAGTGCTTTAAACAGGAATGAGTACTATATTTTGTCAAAAGCTTATTTCTGTATCTATTGAAATGATGACATTTTGTGTTGTTTTTCTTCTTACTACGGTCATGTATGCTTATAGTTTTCCTAATAGTGAATTATCCCAGCATGCCTGGTATGAATCCAATATAGCCATAGTGCATGATCTGGGTGATGTATTGCTATAATCTCCTTGCAGGTACCTTATTTAATTTTCTTGCACTGACAATCATTAGGAAAATTGTACAATAATTTTCTTTCTCTGTTTTGAATCTCTCTCATTTGTTTATCAAGATCATTTGGGTGTCATAGAAGGAATTTGATAGGACTCCTTCTGTACCTATTTTTCCAATCAGTTCATGTAGTATTGGAATTAATTGCTCTTCAAAGGTTTAATAGAATTTACTAGTAAAAACTATCTCATTCTTGAGTTTTTTCTTTGGGAGTTAATTTGTGGCTTGCTAATTTTTTTCTAAGATAGAATTATTTGAGTATTCTATTTTCTGTTCCACTTATCTGGGATATATATATATATATATATATATATATATATATACATACACATATATACATATATATACACATACATATATATATATGTATGTGTGTGCATGTGTGTGTATACATATATGGATATATATATTTATAAATATTCATCAATATCATTTAAATTGCCATTTTGCATTTTATATGTATATAGGTATATAGTTGGGCAAAACAGTTTCTAATAATAGCTTCTATTTTATCTTTCTTTCTTATCAATTCACTTTTTTCTTTTCTTTTTTGATGAGGCATTTGGGGTTAAGTGACTTGCCCAGGGTCTGACAGCTAGTAAGTGTCAGGTGTTTGAGGCCAGATTTGAATTCAGGTTTTTCTCACTGCAGGGCGAGGGCTCTATCCACTCCACCACTTAGATGCTCCTTAATTTTTTTTAATACTAGTAATTTGATTTTTCTCTTTTTTTAGTCACATCAACCAAAGGCTAATCTATTTGAATTTTTTTAAGTTTGGGAACCAGTTTTATTAGTTCACTTTAAAAATCTTATCTTCTATTTCCTCATTTGTTAATGGGGATAATAACAGCACCTACCTAGTTGTGGTAAGGATCAAATTAGATGATATTTTTAAAGACCTTTACATATATTAAAGCACATTTTAAATGCTTTATTATTATTATTATTATTATTGTCGTGCCATTTAAAAGGATGGAAAGACATGAACTAGATGGTAGCAGTTTGGTAGAGTCAAGAAAATGTAATGAACTATTTACTCTGTTATAAAAAATTATGAATAAGATAAAGAAGCATAGAGTGACTTATATGAACTGATGCTGAATGAAATAAAGAGAACCACAAAAATAATATGCAAAATGACAATGTAAATGGAAAACAACAACCACAAAAGAAAAGAAACCAAATGTTTTGAAATTATAATAACCAAATGTGGTCCCAAGGAAGAAATAAGAGGACATACTTCCCCATGTCTTTGGAAAAAAATGAGACTCTAGGTTTGGAACATTGCAAAAAAATTAGCCTGTGAATTAATTTTGCTCAACTTTTTCTTCCTCCTTTAAAAAATACAATTCTTTGCTTTTTAAGAAAAATTCTTTATTTGTATAGCTCTATGAGGGGAGGAAAAACGAATATATTAGAAACTACTATAGATTAGCATGGTGCCTGGCCCATCATGGGCTCTCTGTAAATGCTTATTTATTGATATAAAAGCAAAATTATGAAGTAAATGTAATTGAAGGGGGGACAATGGAATTGGTATTCATCAATGTAGCTGTTTTGACTTAAAAGGAGGTTTCCAGTAGATTATTCTAGAGTTCTATGTTTGACCCTTTTCTGTTGAACATTTTAATTAGTGACTTTGAAAAGATATATATGAGTGCTATGCTTATTAAGTTGTCAGATGACAGAAATCTGGGAGGGACAGGTTACAAAGGGATGGGGAAGTCAAAATTTTTAAAAAGAGGGATACCAAATGGCTGGAATATTGAGCTAAATCAAAGAAGAAGGAATTTAACAAAGATAAATGTAAAATATTATATTTCACTTCAGTATAATTTTCATTGGTATAAGATTAGGGACATCATTAGTTCTTACGAAGATCTAGCATTTTAGTGAACTTCAGATTCTATATGCATCTGTTATATGAGATGGTGGCTAAGAAAGCTAATGCAGGTTTAGATAGTGTCAGGAGAGTCAGGGCATCCAGGTTAGCAGAAATAATAGCTCCACCATATGTTGCCCTTGTCAGACCTCATCTCTGAATATTGCAGAATGTTAATTTTAGGAAAGACATTCATTACCTGGAGAGTATAAAAAGAAAGGCCACCAAAATGGAGAAAGATTTTGAGTTTATGTCAAGGAGGTTCAATTAGAGAAATGGGAATGCTTAGTTTGGACAACAGAAGACTTAAAAATATTATAGCTATCATTAATTACTTGAAGGGCTGTTGCCCAGAAGGATAAACTTGTTCTACTTGTCACTAGATGGAAGAACTAACAGGAATAGGGGCAAATTACAAAGAAGCAGATTAAGGGTTGAAGTAAGTTTTTTGATGATTATGGGTATGATGCAGAATAGAATCCTATTCATGTAAAGGTTCACTGAGATAACTTCTAAAATGCCATGAGATTCTGGCATTATGTTATAGTGTAGTCTATGAATTTCCATTGGCATTTGAATGATCAGCAATTTTAACTGTACATATATGTGCATATGTACGTATATAATATACATATGATTAAATCATATAATTGATTAAATTAATATTAAAAGTTAAAATGCAGAAAAAGTTTTTGATAAACTATGACACTCATTTACAGTTGAAAAAAACACTTTAAAGTATAGGTATAAATACACTTTTCCTTAAATTGATTTTAAAAAGTATTTACCTAAAACTATCAGCAAGCATTGCTTCTAATGGGAAAAAGCTAGAAGCCTTCCCAATAAGATCAGGTATGAAACAAGGATTCCAATTGTCACCAATCATAATGGAAGCAAAGTGGAACTTTTTGTTGTCTTTTGTTTTGGAGTGCTTCTCAGCGCTAAGGTAATCAATTGCCTTTGATGAGTCTTGCCTTTTTTTAAGTCAAGAGTCATTGATTGGAAACAATATTTATGACTGGTGCTAGTCCCGATTAAAGATCTTTCCCACATCCTTTTGCTAAGTAGGTGCTAACCCTTAGGCTTACACCCTTTTGCTAAGTAGGCATGAAGCCCAGGGCCCTAAACAGGGTATATATGCTCTGAGGTTAGCATTTTGCTTTGTGGGATTACTCATGGCGGAGAGAGAGAGGGGGGAGAAGGGAGGGAGAGAGAGAGAAAATGAGAGAGAGAGAGAGAAAGAGAGAAAAGGGGGAGGGAAAGGGAGAAAGAGAGAGAATAAGGTGAATTTGACAGAATGATACAAGAAAAATTTAAAGGATGAGAAAGAGTACAATATGAACAGAAGGGAGAGGGAAAATGGAGTAAACTATTTCACATGAAGAGGCACAAAAGACCTAATACAGTGGGAGGGTGGGTGATGGGAATTGTTTGAACCTTACTCCCATCAGTATAGGCTCAAAGAGGGAATCATATACACAATCAATTGAATACAGAAATCTATCTTAGCCAAAAGGGAAGTAGGAGAGGAGAAGATCAAGTAAAGGGGTGGGGTAGGGACTGATAGAAGGGAGGACAGATCAGACAAGATGGTAGACAAGAGTAAAGCACTAATGAGGAGGGAAAGGGTGAAAGGAGAGGACAGAAAGGAGGAAGAATAGGATAGAAGGAAATATACACACAGTAATCATAATTGTAATGTGAATGGGATGAACTCTCCCATAAAATTAAAATGGATAACAGAGTGGATCAAAAACAAGAATTCTATAATATGTTTGTTTACAAGAAATACACTTGAAGCAGAGAGACACACAGAGAAAAGGTAAGGGGCTGGAGTGGAATCTATTATGCTTCAGGTGAAACAAAAAAAAAGCAGGGCTAGCAATCCTGATCTCAGACAAAATAAATGCAAAAATAGATGTAATTTAAAAAGATAAGGAAGGAAACTACAGATTGCTGAAAGGTAAGATAGATAACGAAGGAATTCCAATAATAAATATATATGCACCAAGTGGTATAGCATCCTGATTCTTACAGGACAAGTTAAGTGAGATACAAGAAATAGAAAGAAAAACCATACTACTAGGGGACCTCAATTGTCCCCTCTCAGAATTTGATAAATCCAATCACAAAATTAAAAAGAAACCGAGGTAAGTACAATATTATAAAAGTCAGACATGATAGAGTTTCGGCTTGATTTAGACATAAAATGTGTCATCATAAGAAAAATAGAAATAGTCGATCTGTCAGATCTATGGGGAGGGGAAGAATTCATGACCAAGGGAGACATAGAGGTCCTTACAAAATATAAAATAGATTATCTTCATTATATTAAATTAAAAAGTTATTGTACAAACAAAACCAATGCAAGCAAGATCAGAAGGAAAGCAGAAAGATAGGAAATAACTTCAGAGCAAGTGTCTATGATAAAGGTCTCATTTTTCAAATATACAGAGAACTGAATCAAATTTACAAGAGTACAAACCATTCTTCCATTGAAAAAAATGGTCAAAGGGTATGAACAGGCAATTTTCAGATGAAGAAATCAAAGCTATCTCTAGTCATATGAAGAAGTGCTTTTGGTTATCAATCACTTTTGGTTAGAGAAATGCAAATTAAGAAAACTCCAACTACCTCATACCTCTCAGATTGGCTAATATGACAAAAAAGGAAAATGATGAATGTTGGAGAGGATGTGGGAAAATTGGTACACTAATGCACTGTTGGTGGAGTTGTGAATTGATCCAACCATTCTGGACAGCAATTTGGAACTATGCCCAAAGGGCAACCAAACTGTGCATACCCTTTGATCCAGCAATATCTATTTCCCAAAGAGATCATAAAAAAATGAGAAAAGACATATACGTGCAAATATATGTATAGCAGCCCTTTCTGTAGTGGCAAAATATTGGAAACTGAAGCGAGGTCCATTAATCTGAGAATGGCTGAACAAGATGTGAGATATGAGTGTAATGGGATACCATTGTACAATGAGAAAAAATAAACAGGCTGATTTCAGAAAAACCTTGAAAGACTTGTGCAAAGTGATGCATAGTGAAATGAGCCAAGCCAGGAAAACATTGAACCCAGTATAAGCAACATTGTGTGATGATCAACGCTGAATGACTCAGCTCTTCTCAGCAACACAATGATCCAAGACAAGGACAAAGGACTCATAAAGGAAAATGTTATCTGTATCCAGAAAATGAACTGATGGACTCTAAATGCAGACTGAAGATTTTTTTTCACTTACTTTATTCTTTCCCATGTTTTCCCCCCTTTTGATCTGCTACTTCTTTCACAACTGTGGCTAATATGGAAATATTTCTACATGATAGCACATGTATAAATTACATCAAACTGCCTACCAGTTTCAGAAGAAGAGAAGAGAGGGAGGGAGAAAAATCTAGAACTCAGAATCTTATGAAAATTAATGTTAAAAATTTTCGTGACATGTAACTAACTGGAGAAAAACAATATACAATTTAAAAATAAAAAATAAATAAACTTGAAAAAATATTAGCTTGTTGGTATAAAAAATGGATAGTCTTGCATGAAATGATGAAAAGTGAAATGAAGAGAACCAAGAGAACATTGTATATAGTAAGAGCAATGTTGTTTTAAGAACTTTGAGCAAATAAGTCATCTCTACAATTATAAATCACCCAAATTAAGTACAAAGGTCCTATGGAGGAAAACACTATCTGTATCCAGAGAAAGAACTAGTAAATAGAAGTATGCATAGAATGATTTTACACATACACAGACACACATATGTCAAATATACATATTTGTATCTAATGGTATCCATCTCCAGGGCATCAGGGGATGGGGGTGAAGGGAAGAAAAAAAAAGAAAAAAGTTATAAGATAATTTAATTATATACTTAAAAGGAATAGCAAGTTTTATATAATTCACAGTTTCATGTGTAACTTTCTTTTTTATTTTAATATATTATAGAAAGGCTTCTTTTATTTAATGTTAAAAAATAAAATAAATATTTTTAAAAATTATATACAGATATGTATATATTCTGATGTGTATGTTTTAATTGGCATTTGAATGACAAGCAATTTTAAGTACATACATACATACATTCTATTTTTCCATTGACATCTGAGTGAACAGTAATTTTAATTATATATGCATGTGTATATATAAAATATGCGTCATATATATACATGTTATATGGGGGATATATGTAATGTAAATGTCATTATTTTCTATGAAGCATGCCCACAAAGCATCAGAATGAGAATATGGATGCTGAAGAAATGTATATTTGTGTCATGAAGCAAATGTTAATGAGTGAGAGTACAATACCATTAGGCAAATATAATGCAACAAACATCTCCTTTTAATTCAATTCTTAGCAAAGATTGTTCAAAGTTCTACTTTTTGAATAATCTCCCATAATTATACCTTTTCTGTTTTCTTCTCTCACCCTAAAAAGTAACTTTTCACCGTTATCTTAACATCCTTCAACTCCTCAACTCTCCTTAATTCTTCAAATCCATCTCATTAGTCAAGCTTTATTTGACTCAATATTAAGCCTTGGTCTACCACTAGCATACTGATTCATCAAATACCACTCTAGATACCCTGAAAAATCTGAATCCTTTACCATCCCCAACTTTCTATAATTTAAAAATCTTACAGTAATCTCAACAATACTATCCCTTTAACCCTTTTCTTATGCTAGTAAACATGTCACAAATCCACCAAGATTGACTTAATGTCTCATTTTCACCAAATTCCTTCCAACATTTGCCATTTCCCTTTTCTGTCCTATTAGTCAATCTAATTCATATGAGGTAGTACCTCAGAAGTGTTTTAATTTGCCTTTCTCTAATCTACAGTGAGTTAGAGTATTTTTTCATATAGCTATAGAAAGCTTTGATTACTTGATCTGAAAACTGATTCCATCTTTTGGTCATTTATCAATTGGGGAATAGCTCTTATTTTTTATGAATTTGACTCAGTTCTTTATATTTTGAGAAATGAGGTTTTTTATCAGAAAAACTTGCTTCAAAAATTTTTTCACATTCATTATAACTGACTGAATTTTGCTCCATCCTATCACCCTCATTGATCCGATTCTCTCTCCTTTTACCCTGTCCCTCTTCAAAAATGTTTTGCTTCTGACTACTCCCTCACCCAATAGGCCCTCCCTTCTATCACCCACCCCTTTCTTTGGTCCCCTTCTTGTCCTACTTTGCTGTACAGTAAGATAGATTTCTTTGCCCAGTTGAGTATGTTGTTTCCTCTTTGAGCCAATTCTAATGAGAGTAAGATTCAATCACTCCCCCAACCTCCCCGCTTTTTCTCCTTCATTGTAAAAGCCTTAAAGTGGGACTCTTTTATGTGAGATAGTTTTACCCCATTCTAACTTTCCCTTTCAATTTCTCCCAGTACATTCCTCTCTCACCCCTTAATTTTATTTTGTAGATATCCCTTCATTTTCAATTCACACCTGTGCCCTCTGTCTATATGTACTCCTTCTCACTACCCTAATAATGAGAAAGGTCTTATGAGTTACAAATATCATTTTCCTAAGTGGGAATGTAAACAGTTTAACCTTATTAAGTCCCTCATGATTTCCTTTTCCTGTTTTTCTTTTTATGCATTTCTTGAGTCTTGCATTTGCAAGTCAAATTTGCAATTCAGCTCTAATCTTCTCTTCAAGAATGTTTGAAAGTCCTCTGTTTTATTGAATATCTATTTTTTCCCCTGAAGGATTATATTCAGTTTTGCTGGATAGGTGATTCTTGGTTATAATCATATCTCCTTTAACTCCTGGAAAATAATATTCTGAGCCCTCTGATTCTTTAATGTAGAAGCCGCTAAATCTTGTGTAGTCTGACTGTGGCTTCGTAATACTTGAATTGCTTCTGTCTCTTTGCAGTATTTTCTCCCTGACCTGGGAACTCTGGAATTTGGCTATAATAGTCCTAGCAGTTTTCATTTTGGGATCTCTTTCAGGAGGTGATCAGTGAATTCTTTCAATTTCCATTTTACCCTCTGCTTCTAGAGTATCAGGGCAGTTTTCCTTGATAATTTGAAACATAATATCTAGACTGTTTTGATAATGGCTTTCAGGTAGTCCAATAATTTTCAAATTTTCCATTCTGAAACTATTTTCCAGGTCAGTTGTTTTTCTAATGAGATAGGTCACATTGTCTTCTAAGGTTTTTTTTTTCAGTTTTTGGTTTTGTTTTATTGTTTCTTGATTTCTCATACAATTCTTTTCCATTTGGTCAATTCTGCTTTTTAAGGCCTTCTTCTCTTGGCTTTTTGGATTTCTTTTACCATTTGGACCTGTCTATTTTTTAAGATGTTATTTTCTTTAATATTTTTTGTGTCTCCTTTACCAAGCAGTTGACTCATTTTTCATGATTTTCTTGCATCACTCTCATTTCTCTTCTTGATTTTCTACCTCTGTTACTTGATTTTCCAAATCTTTGTTGAGCTCTTTCATGGCCTGAGGCCAACTCATGTTTTTCTTGGGGGTTTTGGATGTAGGAGCTTTGACTTTTTTATCTTCTTTGAGTGTGTGTTTTGATCTTCCTTGTCACCATAGTAACTTTCTATGGTCAAGCGTTTTTTTGGTTTTTGGGGTTTTTTTTTTTTTGCTGCTCTACATTCACTTTCCCACCTATTTCTTGATTTTTAACTCTTTGTTAAAGTGGGGCTCTGCTTCCAGGGTGGAGGGTGCACTGTCTAAAGCTTCAGGGGTTTTGTGCAGCTGTTTTCAGAGATACTTCTAGGGACCTATAAGTTTTCTGTTCTTCCAAGGTGGTATGCTCTAAGTAGAGGTGTTTACTAATTTACTAGCCTGTGTTCTGGTCTGAGAATGACCACAAGAACTATTTTCTGCCCTGAAACTGTGAGGAACTCCCCCCCACCCCTTCCCTGCTGCCCACTGCTGCCATAAGCTTTGCTATGCTAGTGCTCCTCCTCACTCTGGGACTGCCTCCCAGGACTGGGACTCAGATGCAACTATGGACAAGGCAAGAGAGTATTGCCTCAGTGCTAGTATCAAGTCCTCCATATTCTCCTTCTGACTAGTTGTTTAACCCCCTTACTGGCTGTGGGCAGAGAGCTACATAAGGAGCTGCTACAGCTGCCTGCTGCTGATTCAGTCACTCCCAAGGCCTACTCCTCGTTTGCTGTGGCTGTTCTGTGTTGGTTTGGCCTGAGGCGGACTGAGCTTCTCTCTCACCCTGGTGCAACAGAACTGCTGATGTACCAAGTTGTCTTGGGCTGGACATTTGTTTCACTTTGTCTTTCTGTGGGTTCTGCTGCTCTAGAATTTGTTTAGTAATTTTTAAAGGTATTTGGTAGGGTTTGGGGGAGAGCTCAGGTGAGTCCCTACCTTTATTCCACCATCTTGCCTCTGCTCAGTTTTTTCATTTACAAAATGAGCATAAAACCTACCTCCCAGGGATGTGAGAAGGATCACATGAGATGATATTTGCTTTGTGAACCTTAAAGTACTATATAAATGCTAGTTTATTATCATTATTATTAGGAAAGCCTTATTCTAGGCACCAGAAGCACAAAAACAACATAATTAATCTCTGTTTTCAGGGATCACACATTCTAATGAAGGGATACTACATTTAAGTAAATACGTGTACAGATATAATATTAGGAAGAGGTATTAGCAATCACTACTAAGGGATCAGGAAAAGGCTTATTTTAAGGGATAAAACATGAACTGGAACTTGAAGGAAGGTACAGATTCTAAGAGGCGGAAATGAGGAGGGAGTTTCCTGGCATGTGGGATAGTTTGTGCTTAGGCATGGAGACGGCAGATAGAGTGCCAAGTTTGGAGATCAGAAAGTAGGCCAGTTTGGCTGAAACAATGAGTGCATGAAAGGGAGTAATGAGCAATAAGCCTGATTAGGTAGGCTGGAGCCAGATTGTGAAGGGCTTTAAATGCCAGATTGAGGAGTTTGTTTTTTATCCTTCTATAAATTTATGGTAAATGAATTCATCTGGACCCTCATTGCTACTCAGCAACACTCCTTTATTCTTATTAACTTCCCATCGAGAGACTTTGCTTCTCTCATCTAACTACCATACTCCCATCCTTGTACCTGCGGTAGATGTTAGTCTCCTATATCACTGAGAAAACTAACACCATCTGATCAGAGCTCCTTCAGCTGCCTTTCTCTATACCTCAAGACTTCTCAGATTCATTACACATTCTCTCCTCTTTGCCTCATGTCAAAGAAAAAAGAATCCTACTAAGTTAAGGCTTATACCTCCACCACTACAGTTATTCCCATAACCTCCTTCTTCCTAAACTATTCATATTTTCAGATATTCAACCATCTGTGGCTCCCAGTCATCAACTAAAATTGCTCTCTTAAAGGTAATTAGTAACCTCCTAATCACATATCCAATATCTTTTTCTCCTTCTTCTTCTTCTTGTTTCTGTTACTCTCCTCTCTTTAACTTTTCTACTCTGACACTATTAGTTCTTTCTTCTATCTGGATAATCACTCATTCTTTGATTTCAAAGACATTATAATCTCTTCTTTTCTCTCTTAACATTTATTTTTGGCTTCCTGTCCTAGATACTCATCTCAACTCTTTAAGGGTGCCTTCCCCATTGTTTTATACTGAGCCCTATTTTCTCTTTCTAATATACAATCTTCTTCTTGTCCATCTCATTCATCCCCATGATTACAACAAATACCACTGTCCAGGGGATGACTCAATTATATCTCCAGCACTATCTTTAAAACTTCTGCCATGAATCACCATATTCCTTATGCCTATCTCCATCTAAGTGTACCACTGGTATGGAAATCTCAGTACACCAAAAATTGATGTAACCTTTCCCTCCGAAACTGCCTGGTTATAAATTCATTGTTTCTGTCAATGACACCACCATTCAGCCAGTTTCCATTGTTTGATTCCATGATATTTTCTTTGACTCTTCCCATATAGTAGTGAATCTCAGAGTTCACAGGAAACTCTGAGACCATCTAGTCCAATTCCATACTGGAACAGGAATCTCCTGTTTTGGAATTTGGGGGAATGTTCCCCCAAATGGTACTATGACATGACTGCTTGAAGATGTCCTATGATGAGTTGTCTCACTATTTCCTAAGCCAATCAAATAAACAGTGAGATATCTCTAAATATTAATAAAGAATCAAATGACAAGTAAATGGATGACAATAAATTGATTATTCATGCCAATAGATGGAGTTTTTACCTGATGTTTTCACTGCTCCAGCAAATAATAAGTTTGTGGTTCTGCTTTTTTCTTTTTTCTTGTTCTAGCAAAATGAGAGTACTTTTTGGCTTAATTTTCCCACCTTGTATGTGATATAAAAGGAATCCAAGGGGTCCTTAGCTGAATATTAGTCATTCTATTGAGACCAAGAGGTGATGATTCCAGAGCTCAATTGGACATTAATTCATTTAAACGTGTCACATATTTCAGATAGACTGTATATTCCATAACAGCAAGGGTTTAACCTTATCTAAACTTTCTATCATTCTCACTACCCAGATACAGGACTACATATCCATAAAAATGTTGGTTAAATAGTGAATATAAATGCTTCTTCAAGAAGAAAATGGCCTAAGTGTAGTAAGGAAATCAAGACAGATCCAAATGTATCTCTTAACATCTTACTGGATATTTCCTCCACTGAATAGAAAGCACCTTATTTTTAACTTAGAGGCAGTTTCATGGGACAGCATAGGCACTCTTCTCTCAAATAAAATAACCAGAGTGGCCAACCTTCTGATCAGCATCTCAAATCGAGATAGACTGGATGGCAGATAAAGACACTTTGCCATTCTGCTGACTTAACCTTTCCATCTTGGTAAATGTAATAACAATGCTACCTGCAGCTACTGTGGCCATGCAAGGCCAATAACACCAGCCCACAGAAAGGGTTGCCAGCATGGGTTCTTTGATCTGCTTTTCTAAGGAAAGCAACTTTAAGGGGTTTACAATCTCACTTTAATTAAACATACATATATCATTCACTTAGTTCAGGGGAAAAAAAATCAGCATCCTGAACTTCAGAGAAAACACAAATAGAAATTACAAGCAGAAATTATATAAACAGCAAAATAACACAAATCAGCAGACAGGCTTCTAGCTGCCTGTCTACGACATTACATATATATTTACCAGAAAGAGAAGTGCCAACACCTGGCGTCAAATATTTCTCCCACAAATGAAGTCAGATCTAAATAATAGGAAAAATATGAATTCCTCATGGGTAGGCCAAACCAATATAATAAAAAAGAAAATTTCAACTAAATTAATTAACTTATTCAGTGCCATACCAATCAAACTACCAAAAAAAAAAACATTTGAAAGTGCTAGAAAAAAAAATAACAAAATTCATCTGGAAGAACAATGATCAAGAATATCAAAGGAATTAATGAAAAAAATACAAAGGAAGGTAACCTAGCAATACCAGATCTCAAACTATATTATAAAGCAGTTATCATCAAAACTATCTGGTACCGACTAAGAAATGGAGTGGTGGATCAGTGGAACCGATTAGGTACAGAACACAGTAGTCAATGATCATAGTAATCTAGTGTTTGATAAACCCTAAGATCCCAGGCTTTGGGATAAGAACTCACTATTTGACAAAAATTGCTATGAAAGTTAGAAAACAATAGGACACAAACTAGCTGTAGACAAACATCTCATACACTATAACAAGACAAGGTAAAAATGGGTACATGATTTAGAAATAAAGGGTGAGGTCATAAACAAATTATAAGAGCAAGGAATAGTCTACCTGTCAGATCTATGGATAAGGGAAGAATTCATGACCAAAAAAGAAACCCAGAGCATTATGAAGTACAAGATAGATCACTTTGATTACATTAAAATAAAAGGCTTTTATACAAACAAAACCGATACAATCTAGATTAGAAGGGAAGCAGAAATCTGAGAAATAATTTTTATAGCAAGTATCTCTGATAAAGGGCTCTTTCTCAAATATATAGAGAACTAAGTCAAATTTACAAGAATATAAGTCATTCCCCCATTGATAAATGGTCATGACCATGCAATTTTCAGATTAAGAAATCAAAGCTATCTATAAGCATATGAAGAAGTGTTCTAAATCATTTTTGATTAGAGAAACACAAATTAAAACAACTCTGAAGTGCCACATCATACCTATTAGATTGGCTAATATGACAAAAAGGAAAATGATAAATATTGGACAGGAAGTGGGAAAATTGGGATACTAATGCACTGTTGGTAGAGTTGTGAATTGATCCAACTATTCTGGAGAGCAATTTCAAACTATGCCCAAAGGGTAACCAAATTGTGCATACCCTTTGATCAAGCAATACCTCTACTAGGTCTATATCCAAAAGAAATAATAAAAAAGGGGAAAAGATCTATATGTGCTAAAATATTTATGGCAGCCCTTTTTGTGGTAGTAAAATATTGGAAACTAAAAATGGCTGAATAAGCTGTGGAATATGCATGCAATGGAATACGACTGCACAATAAGAACTGATGAACTGGCAGATTTCAGAAAAACCTGGAAAGACTTGTATAAAGTGAAGCAAAGAGAAATGAGCAAAATGGAATGAAACCAGTAAAATATGGTATGTTATATCAGCAATATTGTATGATAATCAACTATGATAGACTTAGCTCTTCTCATCAACACAGTAATCCAAGACAAGTAGAAAGTACTCATGAAGGAAAATGCTATCCACATCCAGGAAAACAACTGATGGACTTTGAATGCAGGTCAAAGCATATTTTTTCACTTACTTTATTCTTTTTGGTGTTTTTTCCCTTTTGATTTGTTTCTTCTTTCACAACTGTGACTAATATGGAAATGTTTTACATAATAGCACATGTTTTACATGATAGCACATCAAACCGCCTACCATTTTTGGAAGAGGAGAAGGGAGGGAGGGAGGAAGAAAAGTTTGGAACTTAAAATCTTGTAAAAATGAATGCTAAAAATTGTCTTGATGTGTAATTGGGGGCAGAATTAAATACTATTACAAATTTGGGAGAAAATTGGAAAGCAGTCCGGCAGAAATCAGGCATAGACCAATATCTTACACCATTTCCCAATACAAGGTCAAAATGGATGCATGACCTAGATATAAAGGGAGACATCATACATAAATTAGAAGAGTGTGGAACATATTACCTATCAGATTCATGGATAGTAGAACAATTTATGAATAAATAAGAGCCAGAGAACATCGAGGGATGAAAAGATCCACAATAAAATTCTATTATTCACAAAACTTTTCACGAACATGTATACAATGTGAGGAACCAAGACGGCTATACACAAAGCCAATTCCATACCATGCTAATATTCTGTAACTTTATTTCACATGGTAAGTACGTCACACAGACTAAGACATTTATTTAGATACAGTAATAATCTTCATTGATGATGAAAATGACTGGCATAATATAGCTCTTTAGAGCTTGGCAGAGGTTTTCCATATGCTATGTCATTGGACATTCACATTAATCCTGTGAGGTAAGTGATAGTTATACCTATTTTACAGAGGAAAAAACCTGAGGCAGAAAAAAATTAAGTGACTTGACCAGGCTCGCAATCTATTAAGTGTCTGATTCAAATGCAGATCACACTGACTCTAAATTTATTTCTCTAAATAACAAGAATATCAATAATATTTGGCTACTATCTACTAGCTAAATATTTTATAAATATTACTTCTTGTGACATTCATATCAAATTCATGGATAGGTATTATTATTATTATTACTATCTTTGTTTTATAATTAAGAAAACAGGCAAAAGATGATGAAGTGATTTGTTCAGGGTCACACTGCCAGTAAGCGTCTGAGGTTGGGTTTGAACTCGGATCTCCCTGACGCCAGGTCCAGCTGGCCTACCACTACCCTCTCCTTCTATTCACAATACCACCTAGCTGCCTAGGCATTATTTACTTAATTTGAAGTCCTCTTTTAAAAGATTCAGGAGCAGAGGCCCAAAGTATGTCATTGCGCCTTTCCTTTGACTCTTACCTAGTAACTATATATTAAGATAAAAAATACTGACTCTTTGCTCCCCAAATCCAAGGTGTTTTCACCAACATCTCTTTTCTGGAAATGCCCTCAAGGATGGCTTTTAGTGGCAGTGGAGGAGGTGGGAGAATATACAGACATCAAGAACTGGGCTGAACAGTTTGAAAGAAACAGATAACACACTGAAAATTATTTTTAATGACCTTTAGGGAAATGCTATTTTTTTTATACTAAATTCCAAACTCATACAACCTGCAAGAAAATGTAGAATGGAAGATTAGTTACTGGTTTAACTGGCAACATATCAGCTCACTCCATATAGTTTTTGTTAGTAATTGACTTACACAAGTGTGTTGGTAAGCAAAATGGTCTCTTAGCACTTAGTCCAACCAAGTACCCTTGAAGAATTTGGTTTTTGCTTCCTTTGAATAATTCAGTATATTTCATTGAGTCCTACTAAGTGCTAAGCCCCAGGCTCTAATCCCTATTAGGTGTTAACCTAACCTATATGGATGTGAACCTCCCAGGGTCCTAAGGGGAGGGGCTAACTCAAGAACCAATCACCAGAGCCTAAGTTCTGGTCATTCAGATGACGCTTGATGACATCAAAAACTCTATAACAGGAGAGAACACAGCTTGGAGATTGAGACTTGTTGGAGCCAGCAACAGTAACAACAGCTACAGCCGAAGCTGAAGACAAAGCCGAAGCCAAAGGAGCTGAAGAAACAGGAGCTGCTGGTAGCAGGGCTGACCTGCGTGTGAACCGGGAAGTGCTGAGCAAGGCCTTGAGGCCAGTGGGTAATCTTCTTACCGGAGGGGGGAAGCACGAATATGATTTGGTTTAATGCCATCATGTTTTTCTGTAGCCTCCTGGTTACTCTTGTGAGGTGGACTTATTGGGCCTGGAAGCTCTTGACCGGGATATCAAAATGGGGACACTGGTTCATGGGTCTGCTACTTTGGAGCTTGAATGAATGCTTTAATTCTTCTACCTTCTACTTAGAGAAATCCTTATATAATGTGGTTCTGAACCATTCAGACATATATATGATTCTCTTTGAAATCATAAATTCTGCCTTCATAATACAACAAGTTTCAGTTTCAAGATGGTATAAGGCTTAATTTATTGTTGTGTACTGGAAAGGATTTGGATGACCATGGAAAGGTCAGAATCTCTCTACAATTTCCTCATCTCCAAAATGAGTCCATTAATATTACATCTATTACCTAGCACAGGACTGTTTTGAGCAATGGGTTTCATAAACCTTCAAGTGGTATATACATATATATATATATATATATATATATATATATACATATATACATATATACATATATATATCATATATACATATATACATATATATACATATGCTTTTTATCATTACTATTATTTTTTTTTCAAATTTTAATGGAAAATCTTGAATTAATAGTTGGGGTAATTATAAGGACAACCTCTTGAGGCAATGGAAAGAGCCCTAAACTGAGAACGAAGATCATTTTTGAATACCTGAAAGTAAGATACTAGCTGTAAATTTTATCTACTGATAAATTCTTCAAGTCCTATAGGATTTTAGGTTCAAATTATGATGGTAACTGTCCTTGATTATAATGACTCAAAAGGATTTTCACTTACAGATATCAATGCTATAGCAGAAAATACCCCTAAAAAATCAAATAGGGTTTCATGTATTAGCTGGGTAATCTTAGGTAAATCATCTAATTTCTCTGAGCCTGAGTTTTCTCATTAGTTAAAATGGAAATAAGAAATACTTAATAGTACCTAACTTATAGAATTATCCTAAGGATCAAGGAAAGGTACATTTTGTCTAAACAGAATTTAAATTACTCAGGGGTAAGGGTGGCTTTAATTCTGTATTTGTTTTTTCAGCTTCTACCTTCTAGTAGGAACTTTCAAAATGGCTTCTTGGACATCTGAGAGGCAAGATAGCATAGTTAGTCATGCTCACTCCCTCTTGTTGACCTTGAAAAAAAAACCAGAAAATACTGCCCTAGGAAAAATCCTGGAACAGTAGAGCCAGCAGAAAAATGGAATACAGAAGTTTTGTGTTTTCAGGTTTTTTTTTTAAGCTCCAGAGGCTAGGGGTATTAACAGGAAAGGTCCCTCTTGCTGTGGCTGAAGGGAACCAGTACACTATTGGAGGCACCCAGGCAAGTGAGCAGCAAGCTCCACTTCAACAGACCAGTGGGAGATCCTGAGCCACAGGCTGGTGCAGCTGGCAAATGCCAACACCAGGACTCCCATGTGCCTTTGCACAGCCAGGGGAATTGGCAGACACCAGTGTGGACAGGTGTACACCAGCAGCTGAGCCTACTCATGCTCTAGTGTAGCTCTCAGGGAGGAGGAGACCTCTAGTGGCCAGACCACCCCTCATCCACACTTCATGCCACAAGTTTCTGTGTAACCCTGCAGAAATGGAGAAAGACCTCACCTGGCCTAACGCACACATGCCAGCTCCAGCTTAGCACCAGGTAAGCTACAGCAATGTATAGCTTCTAGCTATCAGAACCAGATGCTCCAGCACACAAAGCTAACAACCAAGCCCCTACCCCCAGCACAAGCGTGGGACAGAGCCCCCTATGTCTCAGAAGCAGAGATGCACTTTAAAAGCCAGGAAAAAGGCAATAACAATAAGTAAAATGCAACTTAGAGAAGCAAAAGCCATAGAATCTTATTATGGGTACCTCGATATACTAATTCAGAAGAGGACAGCATTGACACTATATCCACATGTAAAACCTCAAAAGGGAATATGAACTATCCTCAAGCCCAAAGACCATTCTTGGAAGAGCTTAAGAAGGCTTTTAAAAGTCAAATTAGAGAGACAGAAGAAAAATCAATCAATTCCTTTGAAAATATAATTGACAAAATGGGAAAAAATGACTGAAGAAAACAACTCCTTAAAATGTAAAATTGACCAAAAGGATAAGGAGGTACAAAACCTAAGTGAAGGAAAGAATTTGTTAAAAATCAGAACTAACAGGTAGAAGCCAATTATTCTGTATGGCATCAAGAATAAGTCACGAAAAATCAAAAGAATGAAAAAATAGAAGAAAATGTAAAACAGCTCAGTGGAAAAACAACAAACCTGGAAAATAGATTGCGGAGAGATGATTTAAGAATTACTGGTCTACCAGAAAGCCATGATGAAAAAAAAAAGAGCCTGGACAGTATCTTTCAAAAAATCATTAAGGAAAACTCCCCCAAGGTCCTAGAACTGGAGGGTAAAATAGTAAGAATCCACTAATCATCACCTCCTGAAAGAGATTCCAAATTGAAAATGCCAAGGAATATTGTAGCCAAATCCCAGAATTATGAGGTCAAGGAGAAAATACTGCAAGCAGCCAGAAAGAAACAAGTCAAATACTGTGGAACTACAGTCAGTATCACACAGAACCTTGTTGCTTCTACATTAAAAGACTGAAGGGCTTAGAATATGATATTCCATAAGGAAAAGGAGCTTGGAGTACAACCATGGATCAACCAACCAGCAAAACAGCATAATATTTCAGGCAAGGAGAAAAGCAGGGGTAGCAATCCTAATCTCTGACAAAACAAAGGCAAAAACAGATCTAATTAAATGAGATAAGGAAGGAAACTATATCCTGCTAAAAGGCACCATAAACAATGAAGTAATATCATTACTAAACTTATATCCATCAAGTGATATAGCATCCAAATTCTTAGAGGGGAAGTTAAGGGAGTGACAGGAAGAAACAGAGAGCAAAATACTAGTGGGGGACCTCAATCTCCCCTTCTCTGAACTTGATAAATCTAACCTCAAAATAAACAAGAAAAATGAAGAGGTGAATAGAATTTTAGAAAAGGCAGATATGACAGACCTCTTCAGGCTAGATTTATTTACAAGTGAATTCTATCAAACATTTAAAGAACAATTAATTCTCATACTTTATAGAGTATTTGGGAAAATTGGTGGAGTCCTACCAAATTCTTTTTATAGTACAAATATGCACTGATGCCTAAACCAGGAAGAGTCAAAACAGTGAAAGAAAATTATAGACCAATTTCCCTAATGAATATAGTTGTAAAAATTTTAAATAAAATAAAATATTAGCAAAAAGGTTACAGCCACTTCACAAGAATAATACACTTTGAAAAGGTAGAATTTATACCAGGAATGGAGGGTTGTTTCAAGATTAGGAAAATCATCAGCATAATTGATCATATCAATAACAAAACTAACAGAAACCATATGGTTATCTCAATAGATGCAGAAAAAAGCTTTTGACAAAATACAACACCCATTCCTATTAAAAACACTAGAGAGCATAGAAATAAACAGAGTTGTCCTTAAAATGATAAGTAGGATCTACCTAAAACCATCAGCAAGCATTATATGTAATGGGGATAAGCAAGATGCACTTCCAATAAGATCTGGGTTGGGGGGGAGGGGAAGGAAACAAGGATGTCCATTATTACCACTGTTATTCAATACGGTACTAGAAATATTAGATTTAGCAATAAGAGAAGAAAAAGAAATTGAAGGAATTAGAACAGGTAAGAAGAAACTAAATTATCACTGCAGATGATATGATAGTATAGTTAGAGAATCCTAAAGAATCAAGCATAATAATAATAAACAATTTTAGCAAAGTTGCAGGACATGTAAAATAAACCCACATAAATCATTGGCATTTCTATATATTACTAACAAAGCCCAAGAGCAAGAGATAGATAGAGAAATTCCACTTAAAGTTACCATAGACATTATAAAATATTTGGGAGCCTACCTGCCAAAACAAAAGCAGGAACTATATGAACACAATTACAAAATACTTTTCACAAAACAAAGTCAGATCTAAATAATTGGAAAAATGTCAGTTGCTTGTGGGCAATAAAATATAACAAATATTATAACATAATAAAAATTACAATTCTACCTAAATTAATTTACTTATTCAGTGCCACCAAAAATATTTTGTAGAGCCAGAAAAAATAATAACAAAATTCATCTGGAAGAACAAATAATCCAGAATATCAAGGGAATTAAGGGAAAGAAATGAAAAGGAGGGAGGCCTAGCCATACCAGATCTCATATTGTATTAAAAACAGCAATCACTAAAACTACTTGGTACTGGCTAAGCAATAAAGTAGAATAGCTTAGGTATACAAGACACAATAGTCAATGATTATAGTATTCTACTGTTTGATAATGCCAAAGACCCCAGCTTCTGGGATAAGAACTCAGTATTTAACAAAAACTGCTGGGAAAACTGGAAAATAGTATGGCAGAAACTGGGCATAGACTAATGTTTGACATTGTATACCAAAATAAATTCCAAATGGGTATACAATTTAGACATAAAGACAGATACTATAAACAAATTAGGGAAGCAAAGAGTAGTTTATCTGTCAGATTTATAGAGAATGGAGGACTTTATGACCAAACAAGAGATAGAGGACAATATGAAATGCAAACTGGATAATTTTGATTAAAGTAAAAGTTTTTGCACAAACAAAGGCAATGCAACCAGGATTAGGAGGGAAGCAGAAAACTGGAAATTTTTACAACTAGTCTCTCTGATAAAGGCCTCATTTCTAAAATATATAGAGAACTGAGTCCAATTTAGGAGAATACAAGTCATTGCCCAATTGATAAATGGTCAAAGGATATGAACAGGCAGTTTTCAGATGAAGAAATTAAAGTTATCTATAGTCATATGAATAAATGTTCTAAATCACTATCGATTAGAGAAAGGCAAATCAAGAGAACTCTAAGGTACCGTATCACACCTATCAGATTGGCTAACCTGACAAAACAGGAAAATGATGAATGTTGAGAAGTTGTGTGAAAATTGGAACACTAATTTATTGTTGGTGGAGTTGTGAAGTAATCCAACCATTCTTTAGAGCAATCTGAAACTATGCCCAACGGGCTATAAAAATGTGCATACCCTTTGACCCAGCAATACCACTTTCAGGGCTGTATCCAAAAAAGATCATAAATATGGGAAAAGGACCCACATGTACAAAAATATTTATAGCAGCTCTTTTTGTGGTGACCAAGAACTGGACATGGAGGGAATGCCCATCAATTGGGGAATGACTGAAAAAGCTGTGGTATGTCAATGTAATGGAATACTATTGCACTATAAGAAATGATGAACAGGCAGACTTCATAAAAACCTGGAAAGACTTATGTGAACTGATGCTGAGTGAAGTGAGCAGAAGAAGGAAAGTTGTACACAGTAACAGCCAGAGTGTGTGAGGACTGGTTTTGATAGACTTAGCTCTTCCCAGCAATGCAAGGATCTAAAACAGTTCCAAAAGACCCATGATGAAAATGCCATCAACATCCAGAAAAAGAAATACGGATACTTCAATGCAGATGGAAGCTATTTTATTTTTTTTGTTTTGTTTTATGTTATTCTTTCTCATGGTTACTCCCATTCATTCTAACTGTTCTATACTACACAACTAATGTGAAAATATGTCTAATAGGAACGTATATGTAGAGCCTATACTGGATTGCATGCCCTCTTGGAGAGGGTGAGGGGAAGGAGGGAGAGAAATTTAAAACTTATGGAAGTGAATGTTGAAAACCAAAAATAAATAAACTTATTAAAAAAAGAAAAATGGCTTCTTAATTGATTGCTATGTTAAATGCAAGCTAAGATTATTTCTGCTGAACTGCAGGCAATTTCTTTCAACTGAATTTGGGTGTACAGTGTTACATATTAATAGTAGCAGCAGCAACAATAATAATATTAGCATTTATATAGCACTTCAAGTTTCACAAAGCCCCTTACAAATATTCCATTATTTGATCCTTACAACAACCCTCAGAAGTTGGTTCTATTATTATTGCTATTTTACATATGAGGAAACTGAGGCAGACAGAGGATAGCCTAGGGTTATACAGCATGTAAGTGTCTGGGGCTGCACTTGAACTCATATCTTTTCAACTCTAGGTCCACTGCCACCTAGTTGATTACATGGTTACTAGCAGCATCAGGGTGTAGTATATAAAGGGCAGCATTGGGTTCAGGAAAACCTGGATTCTGGCAGTGTAAATTTTTATTATCAACTATGTGATAAGGAGCAAGTCAATCAACTTTTTAATGCCCCATGGAAGCTTCTAGTTTCTTGTACCAATGAAAGTAGCTATCTGAACTCCCTTTCTCCCCCAGAAAAGGGGGAACAAGATAAAGATAAGTTGTAAAAGAAAAACAAATGCAATGCACCATTTATTTTTGTTTTCCTCACTTCAGGAAGTGACTGGAATGAACAAAGAAAAGTACAATGTTATGATGACCATATTGGAAACTGCTTACAAATACAGAATTTGAGTGACAAATTTTACAATCAGCGCATCAAAATTTATAAAAGCAAAAGGAAATAAAGGATCTTCCACTCAAAAATTGAATTTGACTGCTAATTATATTTTGGATTCTAGTCATTGACCTTGGCCTGCCTCAATTTATGAATTTCAAAGTCTTATGTTTAACTTATCTTACATTTAAATGTAATTTAGTTGGTAATGTATTGATTTTAAAATCAGATATTTTAAAACCAATGAAACATTTATCTAAAATGTGTTTCAAGTTGGCAGACTGCCAGGAATTACTGTTTTTTAAAATAAAGGTTAAGCAGAGTCTTGGGCTTTAAAGACACCCATTGACATTTTTAAAAGTATTTTCACAGAATAGCATTGAGAAAACAAGATAAAAAATATTTGTTAAAATCATATGAAACTACCCTAAAGCTATTTCCCAAACTGAATATGGTTCCATGGGCTTTGCTGTCAATGGATTACATTGAGAAAAAGCACTGTTTCCTCAAATTTTCTTTTTGGACTCCTGGCCATTAAAAATAATTCCAAACATTTTCCAGCATGTTTAAACATCTTCAAATATTTCTTTCCCCTTAATTTGGCCTAAAAGTCTTAGGATGACTTTATGGATACTTAGCTAATACTCTGGCTTTTCCCTCTTGATCAGATAGAGAGCATTGTGGTTGATTGTGAAAAAGCCTTAATCGTGATCAGAAATACAGATTCCAGACAAAAGTGTATTTTCCCTTATCAAAGATCACTACAAAAATAATAAGAAATATAGCAGTAAGAAAGCTGGATTTCATTAGCAAGCTTAATAAAACACTTACGGAGAGCAACATGTACTGAAGAAACAGTTCTATTTGCATAGTCTTTTAAGTAAACAAAACAGAGCCAAAGTAGACTACAAAAAGAGATTACAAAAGGACATATGATAAGGTAAAAGTTACACAGATAGAAATACTACCTGCAAGGTGCTTCCCCCCGCCCCCCCAACAAGTAACATAACTCCATTATATCTTTAATATATTTACTTAATTCTGAATATAGTTTCATTTAACACTGTATTTGGATCCAAGGATCTCCAACTTTTTTGTCGTTGTTAATTTCAGCCTACACCTAAGCAATCATCTTCAACTTAGAAAATAATTTTTCAGACTTGTAATGGCCAAGACATTCATGAACTTGTAACCAACCTGGTTCTAAACTTCTGTCAACATAACAAGGATGGCCCTCAGTCAACAGCTGTGTAGTATGCCTCTGTTTCTCTTGGAAGCCTGACCAACTTGTTAGGACCTGCCTGAATGGTGGTAGTAATCTTTTGCACATTCTTTACATCTCTTTTTGTTTGTTTTTGGGTTTTTTTGTGAGGCAATGGGGGTTAAGTGACTTGCCGAGAGTCACGCCAGATTTGGCCAGTCAGGCCAGATTTGAACTCCTGACTCCAGGGCTGGTGTTCTATCTATTGCACCACCTAGCTGTCCCCAGAATTCTTTACATCTTGATAAGGCATTTAAAGAGGACTTGATAAGGGGGAGGAAAAATGGGGGGGGAGGAGACAGAGATTCAAAGACAAGGAGGGAGAGAGGGAAAGAGGGAGAGAGAGAGGAAGAAAGAGAGAAAGGGGGGGAGAGACAAAGAGAGATTTCTTTGTCCTGTTTTAAATTGTCCTCCAAAAGCATGAAACAGTAACCACACTTACATTTTAGATAACATAACAATTAAAAATTACTTTTTGCTGTTAAAGATGAGAATGTGGGAGAACATACCCTGATGACAGCCCTGCATTTTTCTCATATACTTGGAGTCATCATTTGAGTTATGAGAGAGGAAAGTCTTACTAAACGTGATGTCAATTTATGAGTAACCAGATTCATGCACTCATTTTCCACCCTTTCTGATTTGCAAGGTTTTCTGCTATCTACCCAAATGATGCTAATTGCCTTGGAATGAAAGCTGTGTTTTTCATCTGCTAAAGATAAATGTTTTTCAAAATAATGCTGAAGATGCTGACAGGGTGATGGGAATAAAAGAGGTATGACATTGAAGATAGTGACATTAAGATGACAGAAAATGGCTAACATGATTTCTTTTCATATGTAGTGCTAGCATCCATAATAAAAACAAAGAAAAAGCAAACTTTCAGTTTCGCTAAGTTTGGCTGAATTTTTCTTTATATCTACTTTTCTTTTTTAAAGAAAAGTTTAAATTTTACTAGGAGAATGAAAAGCACCTCCAATGTGGGAGACATAAAATTTATGCACCAGATGCTTAAAGAAAGTTGATGCTATTTTGCGTAACAGGAAGGTATATTTCTAAAGCTTTTGGGAGTGAGAGGGGTCTGGATTTGTCATTTCATTAACATGGGGAACTTCTAGTGAGGAAAGTCCCTCTACCAATGGAGGTGGGCAGCAATTCTGCAATTTATAATAATGCAAAGTAACCTGGCATAGTGAGAACTGAAGTCACTTGGTCAGTATATGTAAAAAGGAGGACTTTAATACAGGACTTACTGATACCAAGTCTAGTTCTCTTTCTACTATGCCATGCTTACTCTACATCTTTCTGAAATAAACTATATGAGATCCATTTCTTAAATAAGGGATGTTGATGCATAAATAAAATATTTATATTTCAAATAATAGTTTCCCATTGATTTCCATTGTAATCCTCAATTTTTTGAGAGGAAGGGGGGATTTTGACTCTGATCTATAATAAAGAAGACACTCAGAATTATAATAAGGTCTGCCAGCACACTGCTTGGCACATAATAGGTTTTTAAGAAATGCATTTTCATTGATTTCTCTCATCGTGGACAAAGGTGCTTCACACACTATAGGCACTTATAATACTTATTTATTGTACTGAATCAAATACATGGATAGTCAATCCAAATTATTTACTCACTCATTTAAGCACTGGCATATTCAAACACACCATAAATATATTTTCCACTTCATTAGTAGTTCTCTCTGACTCCAGGGGGCTTAAAATTTGAAATATCCTAGCTCTGACATTTCTTCACAGAATCAGCAGGTCTCCCCAAACCATAGAGTATAGTTTGGTGATTCCCCAAATTGGTCCCTAGCTTGTACTTAACTTGTTAATGTGTTATGGTACTGTCTTTTTATGCTTGACTTAGCCCTAGTAATAGGAAATGTTAGTTGACCTTGACTAATTGATAACAAGATCTTTTTAACACACCTGTTCCATGATAAGAATATTTCTAGTGTGAATTGAGCCATGAAAGAGGCTTTAAGAATGTTTCCATGGATCATCGTTTGCAGGACTGGTAGTTCAATGCAGGAGCTGGTATACAAACTTAGATCAATGTTCCACTTCACAAAGTAGTTTAAGTTCAAAACCTGCTAAAAGTAAATGGGCTATTAACTTTATGGATGGATGGAAGGAAGGAAAAAAGGAAGGGATAAATGGAGGATGGTAGAAATGGAAGGAAGGATGGATGGTGGAAAAGAGAGAGGGAGAGATTTGACTAGGGTCATAAAGTTAACAAGTTCTTGAGAGATTTTTGAACCCATGTCTTTCTAATTTCAAGTCCAGTGCTCCATTTGTTATGTAATAGCTCTCTATACCTAACCAAAGCATAGGAAAGAAATCTACATGTCTTACTGAACCATAGCTGTGAGAAAGAGCAGAGAAAATATCAGTGTAAAAGAAAAGCTTAGAACATAATGAGGGAACAAATCATAATGTGGAGGGGAATGCGCAAGGGAAGAGAAATTGGAAAGAGACCTTTCTGGAACTTTGTCACAGTTCTTGGAGAGAGCTGGACACAACACAGGAAGCACAGTCAGATTTCCTGACATAAAGTGTGATGTTGAGGCAGTAAGGTGCTTACCCTAGAGCATGCAGTCAAATTAACCATCACTGTCTCCTGACTTTCCCTCTATCATTCCAGTCTCCAACTCTGTCTTTTCTTACTCCATCTCTATTCCCCCACTCTCCAGTTGTTTTTTTAAGTCTCCAGCTACTGCAGACCTTTGACATTCAGCATTAGTGATGATTTCACTGGGTTTGGACTACAAATTCCAAGATGTTTACCTAGGACTCAGACTCTTACCCAAGGGAGAGCCATCATCCAGGCCTGATAATCAAGACTACATTAGTGACTGTTTTCTGAGACAATTACATGCACCCCATTACTCAGATTCTAAAACTAACCAAAAATTGGTTGGTTTTGGCACAGTGAAAATTTAAAGATATAAAGGTCATAGTATAATTTCTTGAGCTATATCTTTAAGGAGAAAGTTACTATGGCTTATTCCTTAGCCATAAGTTCATCTAGACACCACTATAGTTGATAACCATTATCACTTTACTTTTGGACTTTTATAAGAGCCTCCTAATTTGTCCCCTGCTTCTAGGTAGTTGCCTTTTGAAATATATTCCCCACATAGTTGTCAAAATGATGTTTCTAAGCACATCTCCGGTCATGCCACTACACTGCAAAAGCAGGTTTGGTGATCCCCTACTGCTTTTAGAATCTAATATAAAATCCAGTTTTTAGAATTTAAAGTCTTTCAAAATCTGGTCAGTCAACAAACATTTATTAAGTAACTCCCATGTTCTAGGGTACAAAGAAAAGCAAGCAACTCCTACTTTCAAGGAACTCATGGTCTAATAGGGAAAAAACAAGAAAACACATATGTATTAACAAGATATATACATGATGAATTAGAAAGATGAACAGAAAACCAGAGCTAGTATTAAGAAGAAAAAGCTTCTTATGGAAGGTGGAATTCTATCTACCCCTTTAAGGAAGGAAGGGAAGAGAGGAGGCAGATATGAGGAAAAAGAAAATTCTAGACATGGAGGACATCCACTGAAAATGCCTGGAATTGGGAAAGGGAGTTTCTTATACAGAGAAGAGGCCAGTGTCACTGTCACAAAGCTAAGAAACGTCTAAGTCTGGATTTGAACTCAAGACTTCCTGACTCCAGGGCCAGTACTCTATACTGCACCACCTACCCGCCCATTTCAACTGAAATGTCACCTCTTAAAAGAAGCCTTTGCTGATATTCAGGTTATTAATGTCTTCCCCAAATTGCTGTTTTTATTTTGTCGATATTTGTATAAGTTGTTTCTCCCTACTATAATGTATGCTTCTTGTGGGTAGGGACTGCTTTCCTTTTTATAAACTCAAAACTTTGGACAGTACCTTGCATCGTCAATTTTTCTTTTTAACTGAAAAAAATGGTAGAAAAATCCGTCAGTACTGAAGTCATGCTTCATGATTTTACCATGAAACTTTGATGATAAAATGATAGTTATAGGTAGAAACAGAGTGTGGAAGCATATTAAAAACCTTCTCAATTTCTCTAGAAATATAAAGCAAATTCCTCTGGTCAAAAAGCCTAGAAAACTCTTTAGGAGAGAAACAGAGGGAAAAAAAAGATGTGTATTAATGGATTAGGGTAGAAACTGAAAATTGAATGAAGAGAGTATCTTATCTTGATTTTTTTCTTCCTCATCTCTTAGCTTGATTAGCCTAATCACTGCAAGGATTTCCTTTCTGTGCTTGAGGGGGATGGTCCAGGAGGAAATGGTATAGAGGCAATTATTGTGAAATATGTATTTGTATTTTAACATATTGTTTCTTCTGTAAGATTCTTCTAAACTTTAGAACAAATTGTGTGCGGTGAGGGAAAGGGGGCCTGACAGCATGGGAGTAGTACATCCATTGGATGGGTGTTCACAAGCTCTAAGCTAAAATGGTTTGGCAGGGGCAGCTAGGTGGTGCAATGAGTAGAGCACCAGTCCCAGAGTCAGGAGGACCTGAGTTCAAATATGGCCTCAGATACTTGACACACTTACTGGGCTGTGTGACCTTGGGCAAGTAATTTAACTTCAATTGCCCTGCCATTCCCCCTCAAAAAAATAAATAAAAATAGAAATGGTTTGGCTATTAGATTAGGATTAGATTAATTTCCAGTAGGCTTTAGCCTATATTCAGGGTTGAGTACTAATATCATTTTCTTTAGTAAGACCAATTACCCAGGCCACTGTTTTATGCATACCTAATAAATCAAGACATACTTCTTGTTACTGTTTAGTCATTTCAGTCATGTCTCACTCTTCGTGACCCCATTTGGGGTTTTCTTGGCAAAAATACTGAAGTGGTTTGCCATTTCCTTCTCTAGCTCATTTTACAAATGAGGAAACAGATAAACAGGGTTAAGTGACTTGCCCAGGATCACACAGCTCTTAAGTATCTAAGGCCAGATTTGAACTCAGGAAGATGAGTCTTCCTGACTTCATGCCTGGTGCTGTATCTACCATGCTACCTAGTATCAACATAGTATAACACAGTATCAACTATGACTACTGGATAAAAAATTAAAAAAATATTTGCCATATATTATGGCCTGCCTGATAAAGTCAAAGAAATCATAAAGAAAATGGAAGATAAACTTGAAGTTAGAATCTAGTCTAGCTACTGGTCACCCAACTACTGTGAACTTTGCAGTTTCCACTTAAAGATAATTAAACAGCCTTTATTGAATTTAAAATTTCTTTAAAATTGAAGCACTCTTAAAATTAAATGCTAATATAAGAAAGAAAGCCTTATGCATATGCAGTATATTAAATAGGACCCCTTCTCTTATAAAGTTCAATTAAGTAATTAGATAGGGGAAAGGTCACCACTGTTGCTTCATTTCAATTTATGTTTGTTTATGGAAACCTGTCTACCAATAGTCTCAATTCTTAAGTGATACTCAATTCATAGGGAAAACATTATGTTACTACTTACTGCTTAACATAAATCCTCAGGGGTCATGGCTTATGTTTGTTTGTAGAAATATTACATAGAAAGTATTATCATATTTGTTTCTATATTTCTTCTCCTCATATACTTTAGCCTCTCCATTCCATACAATTTTGGGAAGGTAGTAGAAAAAGCATTGAAGTCAGGAACCCCGAGTGTGAATCTGATCTCTGCTAACCTCTCAGGACATTCGATTTCCACATCTGTAAAAAGGGAATAATATTTTCAGTACCTGCCTCACTGGAGTGTTTTGAGGAAATTGCATTGTGAACCATTAAATGTTAGGTATCTAGATTATTACTATGAGAGATAGTGTGAAGGTAACCTTCCAGTATTTCTGCTGGTGTGCAAAACACCAAGAAAATCACTTCCTCTATCTCTCATGCACACACACACACATACACACACACACACACACACACACACACACACACATACACACGACTTATTCTTGGATATGTATTGTTAAAGAGAGGATATGTATTGTTAAAGTGACTTGCTAAGGGCCACAACATCAGTGCATATCAGAAGGCGTGACTTGAATCCAGGTTTTTCTAGCCAATAAAACATACTAACCAGTACATTCTTGTATGGATTTCATAATATGTGTTAAAATAGGATGGCTCTTGCCCCTTCCAAATCCAATTAGGAACAAGGTCCTGTCTGCTTTTTAGGGAAACACAAAACAAACAAAAAAGCCAACTGATTCAAAATAAATAAAAAGCAATGGAGCTGAGAGGGAAATGGGAGAGAGTTGTGGCATTTCATTTCTATATTTTAATGCAGTTCAGACAAAAATCAAGAACAAAGTCAAGGTCCTGCAGTTAATATTCTTTCTGTAGACAATTAAATTTTGCTTCTTTTGTAGCCGAATGAGAGTTAGAGATGTAATCTCATCTTCTATAAACTCACTGAAATTATCTTCAAGGCAGTTACAAAAGTACACAGGACAAGAGATATAACAAACACCTCATCCTATTCCCCACACAGTATGTTTTTTCTTCTATTATATTTGAAAAGCATTTCACATAGTCTGGAGATTCTGAATATTCATTTTTGCAATATCCGTTTGAAGAACTATTTCTTCATTTTTAAGAATCACTCTTACATGTAGGTGGTTGTGAGCAACAGATCTTTTAAAAATAATGTTCCTGTTCCATCATAGTTTTTCTGTTGAATTCTCAAACATATTTTGTGGTTTGTACTTGTATCAGGGAAACTTACTGCCTGTCAGTTTATAAAGGAGAATGAGTTTCTGGCATATAATTCTAGCTACCTGATCATGTCTAAGTATCTGGTAAATATTCACTAGTCTTCAGTTGTTTCAGTTGTGTACAACTCTTTGTGACCCCTTTTGGAATTTTCTTGGCAAACATAAGGAAGTGGCTTGCCATTTCCTTCTCCAGCTCATTTTACAGATGAGAAAACTAAGGCAAAAAGGATGAAGTGACTTGCCCAAGGTGACAGCTACTATATGTTTCAGGTAAGGGAAATGAGTCTTCCTGACTCCATACCTAACACTCTACCCACTCTGCCACCTAGCTGATAAAAATTAAATTTTTTGCAAACCACATCACTGTATTGTACAGTTTCAATAATTTTTCATATAATCAAAATCTTTCAATAAATCTAAGCTCTGTAACATTAACTTTACACAATTTCTTATCTTGAATTGCCCTCTATAAACCCCTGTATATTAACTCTTTATAAACAAATCTTCATGACTTAATAATTTGTTGGACATGTGTTAAAATATTATTAGTTTTAATTACTGTTATCATTTTTATTATAGAGCAATCATTCTTTTCTTTTTCAATAGAGTTCAGATGGAAATGGCTCTGGAACAAATTTTTATCTTATATTATCTTTTTTACATTTGATGCTCTGCATATAATTTCTCAAGTAAATCAAATAACTGCCTTCTATATCTGAATAAATATTTTGGAATATAAGCTTATGATCTATTTAGTCATTAGAATATCTTTGGGACAACACCAGTAACAAATAGAATTATGGGGGTGGTATGTATTTCATCCTTCCCTCTCATAATTTTGATTTCTCGTATGTCTGTATTTTGAAAGCTTTTTATTTCATGAAACTTAAAGGATTATAAACTTCTGGTATAGAAGCATCTATTAAAATGTTGTTTGCAAATTTTTAAGGATTGTGTGTAACAGTTTTGAGTACGATAATGCTCTGATCTGTTAGAGTTTAGTCATTACATACTCAAAGATATTTGGAGGGTGGTATATGTAACTCAAAAATTTGTCATCTGTTATATTACCAATCATTTGATCCACAAACATCAGTCCTACAATGTTTGCTTATGATTTCTGCTCCACCGAATTGCACAGGTAGCTAAAAATGATAGATTTTTACAACCGAATGAAAGTATTGGGATGTAGACTTCTTTATGTTGTAGTTATTTTGCCTTCCCACTTTTTTGTTGCTTATTTTGAAAATGGTTTTGCCAACGAAAGAGTTACCACCTTGCTACTGTTTAGGGTTGGAAGAGGAAAGATCCAGTTAGTATCATTCCTCTGCTTTCATCCATTTGCTTCTCTTTTCTTCCCCTGACCACCTCTCTAAAAGTGCTGGAATGTCATGTGTCCCAAGGAACTCAACACTAGATTGATGTAAATCATAATTTTCTTTTCCTATATCCAAAATGATTCAAATTGAAACTTTAAAGAAATGGAAGTCCAGGTAGAATAGTGGATAAAGTGCTAGATTTGGAGTCAGGAAGACCTGAGTTTAAATCCTACCTAGAACATTTACTGGCCACGTGACCTTGGGTAAGTCATTCAAGGTTTCTTCAGCCTTATTTTTCCCATCTGTTAAATGGGGATAATAATAGGACAAATTTCATAGGAGTTACTGTGAGGATCAAATGATATAATACCTGTAAAGTGCTTTGTAAAATTAAAGGTACTAAGTAAATTACATCATCATCATCATCATCATCATTTTTCTTTAAATAAACTATTTCAGTTTGATAACTTTAATATGTGGCAAGCTCCACATTCTCTCTCTCTCTCTCTCTCTCTCTCTCTCTCTCTCTCTCTCTCTCTCTTTCTCTGTATAAGGGAAGGGAGGAGATGAAAGAGATCATTCATGCTATAGGAAATGTAACTCTATTAAGCCTTACATAAGTTGATACTAGGGTTGTGGTAGATATCAAGTTCACTGACTTCTTCCTAGGTGAAGTGAAAAAAGGATGGGGGTGGGAATTCCCATGGAGAGTCCCATTCCAGTAACAATTGAACTTCTAGTCTGTATCACACTGGCTTCTTTCCAGCACCCATTTTTTGCTTTTTACCCAAAAAATCTAACTCTTTTTTTAGGGATGGACAGGTTTTGAGTATGATATCTATTTACAAAGTTTACCATTCTCATTCTGCAATGACTTCAGCTAAATCATTATAAATTAGTACAACCTTTTATGCCTTCTGATGGTTACTACAGAGGAGATCATTCTTCCAAAAACTTGCCAGTAAGCATTTATATATAATGATATTTACAATTAAGCTCACAAATTGATAGGATAACCACTAAAAACAAAACAAAACACACAGACACAGACACAGACGCAGACACACACACACACACACACACACCAAAAAACAAAATAAAACAAAACCCTGAGAGTGAGCAGGCACCTGAGAAAGCAGAAATTGAATGTTTCTTGAATAGAAAAATCAGGTTTAGGCCTTAAGAATTTAATGAGCTAATGAAATGAGCATTTTAGAATTATTTTTTAACAATTTAAAGATACTATATCTCAGGTCTCTCTGCTCATTTTTCTACCAGTTCATCACCACTACTATAAAGACAAAAGAGAGACTCAAAATTACAATGGTTTCTAAGCCACACAAAAACATTAATTTAGCTGGTGACTTTCTTGATGCTCTATATTTGTCCAGTGACTAAGGAGAAGAGGAATAACTAGAGTAACTGGACTGTATCCCTGCTTACATTCTTACTCTAAATGAAACCAGAGGATATCAAGAAGATGAAGTTAACTGGAAGGACAGTTTACAGGTTCACTTCAGAGAGACAAACAAACAAACGAATGAAAAAACAAATTGCAGTGAGTTTCATCATGCACGCAGGGGCAATAGAAATAGTTTTCCAGGACACTAGAATCATCTTTACTTGCTATGTTCATGATAAGAAAAAGAAAAAAAAACATCAAGGAAATAATGGCATTGCTCCTACCAATACCCATTACAAAGAGTAAGTACAAAAGTAAATTCTAAGTTAAATGTGACAAGATCTTCCAAATTTACAGCATATATTTTGCATGGGAAGGTGTATGTCGTCTCAGGGGGATGGGGGCAAAAAGTCATTAAATTTTATGCTTCAAAGCCATATCTCTTTAAATGGACAAAAACTCATCACTCAAAAGTCTCACACCCACATATCAAATACATTTTTCCCAAAAGGAGTTTAGAAAAGTACGGATTGGTATAACTGCAATTGACAATATGTATTAGACAAGAAGTAATTCATTTTACAATCATTCTTCTCCAGGCTATATTCTGGACTTTCTCTTCCATGCCTCCAAATCAGGGATGCCCAGTCCCCCTCCTCCTTCAACTTCCTTCTTTGTGTAATCTTCTAATCATTAAAATAAAAGCCCTTTGAGAGTAATGGCTATCTTTTTTTCTACTTGTATTTACATTGCTAGCCCAGCACAGTATCTGGCATATAACAAGTGAATAATAAATGCTAGATGACTAAGTGTTTGAAGTCAGATCATCAGCTGAAGAACAAAGGTTAAAAAGAACATTGGATTCACAGAAATGATAAAGGGATCACAGATTGAGATCTGAGAGCAACCTTTGGGACCCTTTCCAACTCTGTAAATGTACAAATGAGGAAACTGATGCCAAGGGTAATGAAATGACTTGTCCAAGATGACTAAGGTAATAAGTAATAGTGCTGTAATTTGAACTTATCTATCAGATTCCAAGCTTTACACTCTTTCCACTCCACCACAATTTCTCATTTCAATACTTGTCATTTCTTTTTCTTCTAAATTGGAACTTTTCACAAGCAAATTAGAAGGGATAAATCATACCTGCCTAAATTTCACCTAATCAGTTAGTGCCTGACAATTTTATATCTCTGTGTGTGTCACACACACACACATGCACACACATATGTGATCCGTCACTGAATTCAAATTTTCTTGTAAACAAGGTGCACATTTTTTGTTGTTTGTTTGTTGTTTTTACATGTAGACTTAATCTTGCTATCTCATGTTTTCACTTTTATTTGGAAATTATATTCCAAGCAGAGGAGCCAGAACTATATAAACTTCTAGATATTAAATTTTGCAAGAATGTAATACAAACATATTAAAAAATGTAAAACCAAATATTTTTCCCTACCCCTCTTCTTGGCTAAGAACCATAACACTATGAAATTGATGCTCTTTAAAAAACATTTTCTATAATGACATTTTTTCTATTTTCTAATAGCTTGAAATTTTGTAGTATTTTTTTTTTATTTTTTTTTTTCCTTTATTTATTTTTAGTTTACCACACACGGTTCTACATAGTTTTGAGTTCCAGTTTTTCTCCCCTCCCTCCCCCCTCCCTCCCCAAGACGGCATGAAGTCTCATATAACTGTCATGTATAACTTCGCATTGAATTAATTTATGCTCTATTCAAGTCGTGGAGAAGAATTTTGACCAATGGAATGAATCATAAGAAAGAAGAAACAGAACCAAAAAAAAAAAAAAACAACAAAAAAAAAAAAACCCAAAACCAAAAACAAAAGAGAAGCAGAAAAGGCGAGCATGTAGTGTGCCTCAGTCTGTATTCAAACTTCGCAGTTCTTTCTCTGAATGAAGATAGCATTCTCCATCGTGAGTCCCCTGGATTTGTCCTTGCCCCTTTAGGTTGCTGAGAGAAGCGCAGTATGTCAGGGTTGGTCCTCACGGAATCCACATATCTGTGGCTGTGCACAACGTTCTCCTGGCTCTGCTCCGCTCACTCAGCATTATGTCGTGTAGGTTTTTCCAGGTTGTTATGAAGTCTGCATCATCCCCATTTCTTATGGCACAATAGTATTCCATCACCTTCATATACCACAGCTTGTTCAGCCATTCCCCAATTGATGGGCATCCCTTTGCTTTCCAATTCTTGGCTACCACAAAGAGAGCTGCTATAAATATTCTTGTACATATGGGTCCTTTTCCCGCTTGCGTGATTTCTTTGGGATACAACCCTAGAAGTGGTATTACTGGGTCAAAGGGTATGAACATTTCTATAGCCCTTTGGGCATAGTTCCACACCGCCCTCCAAAATGGCTGGATCAGCTCGCAACTCCACCAGCAATGCAACAATGTTCCAATTTCCCCACATCCTTTCCAGCATTTATCATTCTCCTGATTTGTTATTTTAGCCAATCTGACAGGAGAGATGTGGTATCTAAGAGTTGTTTTGATTTGCATTTCTCTAATCAGCAGCGATCCAGAGCATTTTTCCATATGCCTGTAGATAGCTTTAATTTCTTCCTCTGAAAACTGCCTGTTCATATCCTTTGACCATTTCTCAATTGGGGAATGGCTTGTATTCCTATATATTTGGCTTAGCTCCCTGTATATTTTAGAGATGAGGCCTTTATCAGAGATACTAGTTGCAAAGATTTTCTCCCAATTTTCTGCTTCCCTCCTAATTCTTGTTGCATTGGCTTTTTTTGTACAAAAACATTTCAATTTGACATAATCAAAATTATCCATTTTGCATTTTGTAATGCTCTCTATCTCTTGTTGGGTCATGAATTCTTTACTTTTCCACAAATCTGATAAGTAAACTATTCCTTGCTTTCCCAAATTACTTAGAGTATCAACTTTTACTCCTAAATCATGAACCCATTTTGACTTTATTTTGGTATATGGTGTAAGATATTGGTCTATGCCCAGTTTTTGCCCTACCATTTTCCAATTTTCCCAACAGTTTTTGTGAAATAGTGAATTATTAGCCCAGAAACTGGCTTCTTTGGGTTTGAAATTTTGTAGTATTTTAAAAATATTCATATTGCCAGATTATTTTATGAGTTAAATGAAACAAATTTGCAACTTATGATTTTAACAATTACTGAAGGGAAAAAGAAATAGTGACCAATGGTTATTTTATAGTTAGACTGCCATATTTGTAAATTTGCATGTGAATTTATCTTTTTTTTGCATTACAAGTGGCACTGTCTTAAATCACCTTTATGATTATACTATGTTTAATGAAAATTTACTTATATGGCTAGTCTCTTGATTTTGAGACTAAGGCTCTCTCTACCACACTACTCTACTTCCTTTACTGAAAAAAGGTAGTAAATAGTAATCACATTAAATCAAAGCTTCAATTCATTTAGGATTTCAGAATCATAGACATTTAATTCTAAAATGGAATTTTGTGATTATATAATTCATTTTGCAAAAGAGGAAATTGTTTTTCAGAGAGAAGAGTATCTTTATAAACCTCATTGCTGGTTATTGGAAAATCTGGGGTAGAATATAAACTCTGCTGAATTGTGGTCTGGGGAACTTTCTACTATATCAGTAACTGTAGTGGAAAATTCCTCTCTTCTGGTCATTGAAAAGGAGTTTTAAAAAAATCATTGCAATTATATACAACTGAAAATATTTTGCATGAGCAAAATTAATGCAACAAGGATGAGAAGGGAATTGCCTGACAATATCTATGTCTCAGATATTTCTTATAAGATTCTGATATTCAAGGTTTATAGACAACAGAAATAGACATGACCAAAATCCATTCCTCCATAGATAAGTGGTCAAAAAATGGGCAAAACAGTTTTCAAAAGAATAAATGCAAACTTTTTAAGCATCATATGTAAAAATGAGACAAATTCCTAGTTAGAAAAATGCCAATCAAAATATATTTCACCTAACAGGTGGCAAATTGGAAAAGATTTTAAAAGTAGCCAGTGCTGACAGGGGCTCACTAATAGATTCCTGGTTGAAGCTGAGAATTGGTCCAACTATTCTGGAGAGTAATGTTGAATTATGCAAAGAAAATGACTAAAATGCTGTCATCCATTTACGCAGAGATTCTAACCCTGGGCATATGTCCCAAGAAGGACAACAACAATAAAAAGGACCACACCCACCTAAATATTAATAACTGAACTTACTGTAGTAGATGCCTATAAATTGGAGAAATATAGAAAAAAAGCTTAAAATGATACAAATCAGGGCAAACATAGCTAGCAAATATGTCCAAAAACAATGTAAATGAAGAGGAACAAAACAACCAAAAGTCAATGCTGTGAAAGTATAGTGACCGAGGTTTACCCCATTGAAAGAATATATCTGAAAAGTCATCTCTTTACTTCTTCATAGAGTTGAAGACTATGGGTATAGAAAATGGAATATAGCATTAATTTTTTTTAATTTTGGTTAGTTTTGCCAATATTTTTCCTATTTTTCTTCTTTATAACAGAGTGGCTGTATTATAAAGAACTGCAGTGAGTTTCATCAAGCAGATATGGGTAACAGGAAGCATATTTTTCAGGACATGAGTCATCTTCACTTGCAAGAATTCTGGTTTTTTTAATGGGGTGGGATGGGGAAAGGAATACAGTGGGGAATGAAGATAATGTAAAAAGAAAATATTTCAAAAACATATTTTAAAGTATAAAAACAGTCTTATTCAAATAATTATACATGCAGATATACTTATAAAAATAAGGTTCTAGTCATATAACAATTTAGAAGAGTTTTTTAAAATAGTAATTGATGTACTGAATATAATGAGCCTTTATTAAATGTCAACATGCACAAACTAGACATTGTGCTAGGCAATACAGACAATAAAGAAACAGCTCCTAACTTCATCAAGCTTTTATAATATTAGATAATAATCAATTATCTTCAAAATTAATACTTACTCTGTTATCAATCCATAGCTACTTCAGTTGACCAACCAAATCTCTTAAAAAATTCACTAGTAATTCACCAGAGAGATAAATTGACATCAGTATGTTAGATTGCCTATATTGGTGGGCTGAATTAGTTTGTCAAAGTTAAGATTGCCTTTTCTTGAGTATGATACAAAAATACACCTCGTATGTTTAATTTATGTATACACAAATTCTTTAAGTCTTTGAGTCAGTATTTTGATGAGGACCTCAAAGATTATTCAGTCAACAAGAAGTCATTCAGTGCTCATGCTGTGCATGTCTAAGTGCTAAGAAGGGTACAGAGAAAAGTAAAACAAATCCCTGGCCTCAAAGAGTTTGCATTATTTTTATCTGCTCTGCTATACCAAGATTAAGCATTATTTATCCTTCCTAGTGAAAGACAGTCTTGTTCACCTCCTCTGTTCTGTTCTTAAATCCTGAAATACCTACAGTCAGATAATCTTCCTTTTCTCTTAGCTTTATTACTTTGCTGCTATTCAAAAGATATTTGACATACAAATACAATATGACGTGTGCGTGAGCAGCCTACTTTCAAAGCATTGTTTTTGAGAGTCTATCTTGTTCTAAACTGCTAATATTTTTTAAAGGAATACTGGTGGATTTTTTCACTTCATGAATGTACTCAATATTTGCATAATGTTTCCTCTCAAAAGATGAGAGAATGAATGAAGAATAAATAAATTGTGACTTCCTTGAATAATGACTCCACCTTTAAAGATGGATCACATGTAGTCTTGCTTGACTGCATCCAATATATCAATATTTATTAAGCAGACAGAAAGTCAATCGGACCATAACTTGCTTTGTGCTAGATAGGAAAAAACAGAAAAGGATATGAGAAGATTATTAAAAAGAATCCTAAACTCTTTCCAAAGTTCATACCAGACATATATATTAATCCTATTTTCTCAATTAACAGAATTTAATAACTGAACACTTAGGAAGCCCTATCCTATAACCTATTATGAAATGGATATATCTAGTCAGAATATTTTATAAGTGACTTTTAACGGGTTTTCAGCCTCCGGATGAGTGGGTTTGTTAATTAACAGCGCTGTGTAGGGTACAACAATGAGGCTATTATTTGATAGCATTTTTCCATGTAACTAAAGCATGTTACTAGAAGTTCATTGCTCTTAAGATCTATTGATAAGGCTTTGATTAAACATATATCAACCTACACCAATAACTTCACCAACCTCTTCCTCCTTTAATTGTTTATCCTAGGACTTGATAGCCTAATAGCAAAACATAATAGCAAAATGACTTGCTTCAAAGTGATTTTATCCATAGAGACCTAGTTTTTATATAGATAGTCCATATCACAAACCTACTTTGACATATATTGCATATATTACTTTAGAATTATTTCCTGAGTATTTCACTCTACCTGAATTATAAACTCTTGGCACCAGGAACATGCCATCATCATCATCATCATCAACAACAACAACAACAAAAGAATAAGTGTAACAAGAGTTTCTAGAATCAATTAATGAAAAGTAAAGTTTTAGAGTGTTCACAAAATATAACTGATAAGCAAAGCTGAAATGCTGCTATCATGACTTCAGCAAAGCTTTCTTTAGTAGCCATTACATTGGCCACATAGTAGATACATTTAAAAAAATACACATGGAGTAGAGATGAGTAAATTCAAGTTTTTTGGACTAAAAAACAACTACAGATATCATTCCCTCCATGATAACCATGTATCCTCATACTGTTTCTCATCCTGGCATATAATTACTCTTCAGAGTATCTTAGAACTAGAGCTAGAAGAGATCTTAGACATCATCTAACCTAACCCCTTAATTTTACAGATGAGGGAAATGAGGACCATAAAACCACTGAATCAGAAATCCTATGAGGCACAGCTTCCAGGAAGTTCTCTTATATTGATTTAGAATTATATACAATTCATTTTAGTCTGACTAACATGAATGCTATAGCATGCTAACCCAAGAGCAGTCTAACAGACAACCCTAATGACATATAAAAACATTTAAAAGATAGTAGACCATTAACATATTTCAAATAACTAAGTGGTAAAGTGGTATCCATAAAATAATAAATGAATTAGAAGAAGTCTTCTAGCATGATAGGTCGATCTATGGAAAATTTATGGACAGAAAGGGACAAGAATAAAGTGAGAATGTAAGCATGGGTTAAAGTCTGAGTTGAGAAGGAAATACATATTTATGCAATCATATCAAGTATTTTAAGTACTGAAAGCATAACATATAAGATTCTAACCATTACTAGAACCAGCTTAACAGATAGGAGAAGATGGGCCTATTCATTATATTGGATACAATGATCAGAAGCTGATATGCCAGAAGGTCATGTATAGGAGAGTCATCAACTGTCGGTATCAGGAAATCCTTGGGTAATTATGAAAATAATTAGTATCAAAAGAAACAACAATTAAAAAGTAATAATCATAGTAAACATTTATATAGTACTTACCATGTGTCAGGCAATGTGCTAACTTCTTTACAATTATTATATCATTAGATCCTCATAATAACCCTGGGAGTTGGGTGCTATTATTATCCCCATTTTACAGATGAATAAACTGACATGCATATATCAAGTGGCTTGCCCAGGGTGACACAGGTGTCTGACTCCAGGTTCAGTGCTTTATCCATTGCACCACTTTGCTTCCACATGGCACATATAGGCTATGGATATATTTAGCAATTTTAAAATAAGTAAAAAATCAAAATATCACCAAACATCAATAGTCTATGGATATGTTTAGCTACTTAAAAATGCTTTCAACTTAAAAACTTCTTTGGAACTTTTTAAAAACTAACATTTTCCTGGTATATAAATGACGAAACTATTAAAAGCTAGATGATTTTTAAACTTCAGCTTTAAGTATCACTAAATAGATTTAAAATGTGCAATTATTGACCACGAAATATTGTAACAAGATTATAAAAAGAATGACCAATTTCAAATGGAAATATGGGAAATGTAAATACCAGGTTGAGGAGTATTATAGTGAATAGACAGCCAACTTGAGAGTCAGTAAAAACTGTATTTAGTTCTGGTTCCTGACACATATTGATGATGTGACCTTGGGAATGATGCTTAGCATTTCACTGGATGAAGAACAGTTCCTGTCCACGTCAGCAAAAAGAGTTCCCCTGCCTCCATCAAGAGTTCTCTATTTTAATGAAGACTCAAGTTTTGACAACAGCAATAACAGTAATAATAATAATAATAATAATAATAAATAATACCCACATCTTTCAAGACACAGCTTTGCCCATTTGGGGAAAGAATCAAAACAAACAAACAAACAAGACCTATGTTATTTACTTTATTATTTACTAAAGACCTACTTTATTTATTTTTAATGACTTGAACTTTTATTAGGGAGATGTAATTTATAGATTGCACATGAAAAGTGATTTTGATAAAATAAATATGAAATAGTAAATATGAATTTTGAGGTAATTGAAAATGGTGTTACTTGGAAATGATGGTAAAGAGGCAAATGTGATATAACTGTATTGTCATATATGTCATATAAATAGAGCTTTTAATATAGCTTTGAGGATAATGAATCAGTGCTAATGGAGAATTTGGAATAGAGACATTTAAAAAACAGTTGTATCACAAAATAATAAAATTCTCTTATGGTTCCTTTTAAGGTCTATGCTACTCAATATCTGTAAAATAGAACTACTTTATGTTTTTAACTGTTGTTTCTTATTTATATCTATTTATATAATTTATTTTTAAGATAAAATAGCTTTGGATTCATGGAATTTAGCTGTAAGGTATTATTTGTAACAAGAAATGGAAGTGTTTTAAAACTAAGTCAGTTTGTATCAGAGACCATGAAGTATTTGATCTTTTGCCGTACTGGTTGCTAAGGGGCCATTTGGTAAAGAGACAAGATTAAGGGAAGAGAAAATTCCTCCCTTAAGATTGGAAAAGGACAATCATGAGTTTTCATTATGGTATATATAGAAGTGTTATGTTCCTGTAGTGCTTGTAATCTCACTCTTTCTGCTGGAAGCAGCTTTTAATATTCAGAGAGTTCATAAGGTGTCCTGGGAAAATAAACTAAGGTTTTCCCCACATTTAGTAGGGAGCAGTTATAAAGATGACTTAAAACGGTTACTGGGAATTGATTTCAAGGATAGATTCCTCAACTGCATGTGAAATCTGAATCAATCTATATATACATTTGATTATATTGATACTAAATGCACAGGTAGCATGAGTATGAGAAATACCACTGAGCTTGAGTCAGAGGAACGGTTCAAAACCCAACTAAATGACTGATTGCCTGTATTTTACTGTGTGCATCAATTAATCTCTCTACACACCTGCCTCCTTATCTGCAAAATGATGGTGTTGAACCAAATTAAGTCTAAGGGTCCTTCAAGCTATGTGACCTCTTCTATTAGCTTAGCACTGGGCAGAGGTGTAAGTAGAAATAACAATTATTAAGGCAAATATGATAGATCATTTTAATTTAATACTCTAAATTTACAAAGGCTCACAACAGTCCAGTAAGACAATTATTATCCCAGTTTTACAGGTGAGGTTACTAATGCTCAGACTTTTAAGGACTTGTTCATGATCCATACAGACAGTGTCAGAGGTGAGATTTGAACCCTGGTCTTTTAGACTCCAGGCCCCCATCCTACAGCCACTATGACTTGCTGTCTCTCTAAAGAGCCACCCAAGAAAAACAAATAGACCTTATGGCTATGATAGGTTGTTAAAAGATGTTGCCAAGATGGTGGAGTACATATTGATTAGGTTTAGTAGAGGAAAATAAAGAAGTCACATTGTTGTCAAATACACTCTAGACCTGGCCAAGAAGAAGAAATGGATGATGAATTTGGGAAACAGGCAACGTATACAGAGCTGAAAGAAGTAATAGTATGATTTTTAAAATTGAATTTTTTCTATCATCAAAAATTTGCTTTCTTATCTTCCCACCCCAACACCTCTCCCTCATTTGGAGAATTAAAAAAAATCCTTTACCAACATGTATTGTCTAGGAAAACAGATTGTCGCACTGACCGTATCCAAATAGATGCATATACATACATGCATGCATACATACGTATATACATTTATACACACACATATCCCATTCTGTACTCTAAGTTCTTCATTCACCCCCCACCCCCTCTCTCTCTTTCTCTCTCTCTCTCTCTCTCTCTCTCTCTCCTTCTCCCTTATGTTACATTAATCATATAGTCATTGCGGCAATTGGAGTTAAGTTATTTCAAAGTTGTTTGCTATTATGTTATGATTGTATTAATTATTTGCATTCTGCTTACTTCTCTCTGCCTAAATTCAAACAAGTCTTCCTAAATTTCTCTGAAACAGGCCCCTTCATAATTTCTTTTAGTACAAGATCATTTCTTTTCATTCGTATAGCATATATTCTTCAGACATTCCCTAACTGATGGGCCTTCCCTTAGCTTACAGTTTTTTGCTACTGTAAAACAAACAGTTGTAAATATTTTTATACATGTAGGCGCTTTTCCTCTTTCTTTGGGGTATTGATCTCCAATGGAATCATGGTATCAAAAGGCATGCACAGTTTAATAACTTTTTTGGGAATTGTTCCAAATTGCTTTCCAGAATGATTGGACCAATTCACACCTCCACCATTAGTGCTTTAATACACCTCTTTTCTCAGAGACATTTCAGCATTTGTCATTTTCTTTTTTTCCAATGATACCTATCTAAGTGGTCTATGGTAGAACCTCAGATTAACTTTAGTTTGCTTTTCTAATTATTGGAAATTTGGAGCATTTTTAAACATGGCTAGTCTAGCTTTCATTTCTTCCTCTAAAAAGTTCCTGTTCAAATTCCTTAGCTTTTTATCATTTGGGAAACTGCTAAAATCTTAAGCCTCCCAGGATCTACCACATAATCCTTTGCATATAAAAGTGTTACCTTTCTTTCTCCTAAACCTGAATGACTTCATTTTGGAAATTATCCTGTGGATTATGTTTGTTTTGTGGATTATTCTTTGTTTTTCAGTAGTAAGAGGAATGCTTCACAGAATCTCATGCCCAAACAGCAGAAAAGACTGTAGCACACTGAGAGCTCTGGTCTTAAGTATTTCCTATGTAAGGCAATACAGAAAGTATTAGCACTAGGATGACAACCCCCAGCCTTCCAAATATTTCCACAGATCTCTAAATTCTACCATCAGTGTATCATTCCCTTGAGTTAAGGACTTGCTCCTATTAAAATGTGGGAGTAAGGGGTGGTTGGGAAGCATGGAGAAGAAAGGTCCAGAGAGAAGAGTTAGGAAGATGTGTCAGAATGAAGTAGACCTAGAACCTTGAAAGCAATATAAGGTTAATGAGGTAAGAAAAAAAGAAAGAAAGGGAAGGCAGAAGAGTTGGGAAAATAAAAATCTATTTACTTTGTAAATATATCTAGCAATGATCTTTGCTTAATGAGCTTTGGAGTTTGGAGTACATGCATACATTTAAAATCATTATATGTAAATTTAATAACTTTCATAATTTATAAAATGTAAAAATATTAAATTGTGCTCAATCAACATTTACAAAAGAAGGATTAGATATTCATCCACTCAAGCAAAAAAAAAAGACAAATGCCTAATTAAAATATTTCTTACTGTGAAGCACCCCTAACTTTTCAAAATGTTTTCAAATTAATGGTATGATATATGATTTATGATGTATGAAAACCTGTATTTTCAAAATGAAGAAAGTGAAATAAGGAAGTTTTTCCACTTAGCCATTGTAACACTTAGGGATATAGAAACGAAGTTGAAACAAAACTATAGATTTGGGAAGGAGGCTGGGGATTAACTCAATTAACTTCTACATTTTACAAAACAGGCTAATTTGGCCTGTAAAGCATACTGGCACTAAGGACTGGATCATAGGATGACTGGATTATGAGATCACGGAATCAGATTCTCACAAATTTAGAGCTTAGAGACACAAGAGGCCACAGAGTGTAATCTAGGTTTACAGATGAAGGAGCTGAGTCACAGAGAAGTTAAGTGACTTACCACAGGTATCTCAACTAATAATTGCTTGAGGTTTGCTATAATGATCTCCCTTTTTAGATTATGAACTCTTTGATGTCAGAACAGCTTTTGTCTTTCTCTATATCCCTACAGTTTAATACAGTACTTGGTACAAAATAGATACTTAATGAATACTTGTTAGCATGACTTCTCAAAAAAGAAAAGGTACAGTTTTTTCATTTTTGTGTTAACATCACTTTTTGTGTTAACATAGAAACAGAAACAAAAGAAATGGCCATTGGTTTGGGAAAGACTGAACAAGTTTTGGTGTATACATTTAAAGGAATATTAGAATGAGGGAAGTGACAATTATGAAGACTTCAGAAACATGTGAAGACCTATAAAGTGATTCAGAGTGAAGTAAGCAGAAGTAGAACAAAATACACAACAGTCACAACTACATAAAGGAAAACAATATTGAAATATTTAAGGATTATGATCAATGCAATAATGAGGAATAAGTTCACAGCACTGACAGTGAAGCATGACACCTGACTTGGCCGAGAGGTGTTGGATGATACACACAGAAAAAGGCATACATTTTCCAGGTACACTTACCGTATTGATTTATTTTGCCTAAGCATACTTATTTGTTACAAGGGAATGTTCCATTTGGAGGCAAAAATAATTATATGGAAGTAATAGTAATATAAAAACACTGATTATTCCTTTCTTTCTTATACAGATATTCAATGCGATTTATTGTTAGTAGTAGAAAATATAGAACTAAAATTCAGATCTCCTGGCTCCTAGTCTATTGCTCTTTTAACAAGATTCAGGAAACAAATGAAGAGTTATAAATGTTCTTTCTTCAGGCATAGAAAGAACATTTATTGGGTGGGGTTTTTGGTTTCCAAAGTGATTATATTTCTCTGAAATAGGACCCCAATTGTTCCTTGCTTTCTGTTTCTTATCTTACTCTTAGCCCAGTATTTACCCCCTTTTTTAACCATTCAGAGTTTCTTCCTGAACTTTTTATTGTCCCAGACTGGACTAGTTTTCTCCTAGACATGTAGTCTCAAATTTGCATTGTACCAATTTCTAAAATCCATCAGACACTTCTTTCAATGTAATTGAGATGTTATGGCCAAACTCAGCTCCACTTAATTACTTTAAAATATCAAGACAAGTGCCAATTAAGGTGAAAAAAGAACAACAGGAAAAAAAAGAGAAATGGGGAAAAAATCAAAGAAACTGAGTCATAAAGAGAATAAGGAAATAAGTAAATGAAAAAGAAGCCTAACAATATAAAAACAGTTTGGGTCAAAGGAATGGGAGAAGAAGTCTTTAGCATAAAAATAGGATAACATGGCAATAACTACAGTAATAAACACATAAAAATAATGAAAATAATAACAGAGAATCCCAGAGTTGGTAAAAGGTTTTATAAAAGAATTAAAGGGCAATTATGAAGCAAGTTTAGTTAAGAAGAATTTAAAAGAGACTTGATGGTTTAGAACTGAAGACAAAAAATGTTAATAAAAAGTGGAGACTCTATAAAGGAAAACAGAAGAGAAACAACTAAAAACTGCATATATACAACAGGAACTATAAGAGCAAGTAAAAAAAGGAAGAACATATGAAGTCTATATAAACCAAAGCAAATGACCTTGAATACAGAACTGCACAAGTCATTTGAGAAATGATTAATGACACAGAAACACATGATGAAACAAAAAAAAAAACCATAAATACCCCAATTTAAGATATCTGTGAAATGTTACATCATCCACTAGGGAATAAAGATCAAACAAACAATATTAGGACAAAAGTCATAGAGAGGATTATAAACTGAGAACAGAAAGGGATCTGGGAGATCATTTAATCTAACTCCAGAATTTGACAGATAATAACTGAAGTCCAAAGAGAATGTGGCTGCCCTAAGGAAACACAAATAGCAAGGAGAATATCTTGGATTAACACCTAGTTTCTTAGACTCCAAATCAAGGTCTTTTCTCATTATTACTCTATAGTTACAAAGAATTTTGATGTGATTACCGCAGCTCCAAATCAATCCAATTAAAGAGACTGTCAAATACTCCAATCTGGAAATGGCCAAAAATAATTATAAAATAAAATGAAAACACTTATTCTGTCACTGTTTCATACATAAGTTTAACCAACGCTGTACTCACTGCTGCAATAAAGAGGCAGAAATAACCCAGAAAGTGCTTTAATTGGCAAACACTTCATCTTGATGCCATGGGGTAAGACAAAGCGACCAAGGGCAATAACAGTTTGGAATACATACTCATGGGAAATATCCTACAGAATATAACAGAAAATTTTGAGTATCATCCCTTTACCAAATAATAAAATAGTTATTTTGAGACTTTGGTGGGAGATTGATTTAAAACAGATAATCTCAAGAGCATTTGCAAATTGGCCTATGAAGAAGATGGATAGATACAAAAATGACTAACCTACTGGAATTTTCATTATGATCTATTCTCAGGGGGCAATGACAATTAAATCATCATATTTGGAATCTTCTACCCCTTTACTAAATAAAGAATAGTCTGTTGGAACTTAAAAGAATAAAGTTGTAAAAATTAAATGAAGCTGACAAAATAAACAAAGAAGAAATTTTCACTGGAAGCACAGATCTATAATATATGTATATGTATGGATATATGGCACATTTATGCATGTATATACAATTTTTAATTTGGCAAAAGATTATATATCTATAGATTTATTATTTAAAAGAAAGCAAGAAGTATGTAGTTTAAAAAAAAGAAATAATCTATAATAGTCTCCATATAAACGTAAAAAAATTGAAAATGAAAGAGGATACAAACACTGAAACATAACACTTTTGTTTTGATAAAGGAAACAGATTTACAAAGAGAGACTGGGAAACATCCAAGTTCACAATTTTATATGGTTGGTTGGTTCTTGTCCTTCATTCTCAAAGAGGATGAAAATGACATTACTATATTGGGGTGAAGGTATAATGTGTCCAGCTGTGGCTGTTAAGACCAATACAAGCTCAGAAGGCTCCATCACAGTTCAAACACAATAGTCCATATGAACATTTGGAATGGCACAATTTTACATAGTATAGTCCTAGAGGATCAAGACATTTTAGCTCAAAATTTATTATCAAATGAAATGTAATCTATTATTTAACATCTCTACTGCTATTTTTTTGGAAACTTAAAGTGAATTAGAAAATAAACAATTCTGCTTTTAGCTTTAATGTCTACACAAAGCTCTTCTGTGATGCTAATTCTTGTGGTGGTAACTTCATAATCCTGAAGGCTATTTCAGTGGATTATAAGTTCTAGCATTTTCTACTATGCCGGAAAAATTTTTGTACTAGTGATATAATCTATCTTTTTTTTTGATTACCAGAATATCTAAGCATAGTGAAGCATATAACCATAGGTTGTTCACTACATGGTGAATTCTTTGGTCATAGAAGATGATAATATGAAGAAAAATACAAAATAACCCTCAAGCCTGTATTTATTCCCTTATGGAGCTGGAGTGCTTGTTATTGTCAAGGAGAATGCATTATTCAAAGTTCAAACTGAATAAGGATGCCCTAAAAATCAGGCAGCCTTTTAAATCAGAGGTTCCTTAGTGTGTGTGCGTGTGTGTGTGTGTGTGTGTGTGTGTGTGTGTGTGCATGTGTGTGTGATAGACCCTTTGGTCAGACTGGTGAAGCTCATTGATCCTTTCTCAGAATGATGTTTTAAAATGCATTTGAATAAAAATGTAACAAGTTACATGGAATAACAGTTACTAAAATGCATATTTTTTTCTAAATCACAGAACCCAGGTCAAGAATCTCTGCTATAGGGTCAGTTAGGTGGTGCAGTGAGTAGAACACTGGCCCTGGAGTCGGGAGGACCTGAGTTCAAATCCAGCCTCAGACACTTGACACTTGTACTAGCTGTATGACCTTGGTCGAGTCACTTAACCCCAATTGCCCTGCCCCTCCCCAAAAAAACAAACAAAAAAGAATCTCTGCCATAGGTGATGTCTGGTCCAACAAAACTCATTAATTCTGCCACATGGAGACCCTCAGACACTATTATTATGTAACTCAAGCATCATATTTCTGAATGATGTCTTTCTTGGTTTCTTCCAACTAGTGCCTTAACTGCAAAATTAAATTATATTTAGCTATTTTGTATTTACAGATAATATGTATGTTATATTTATGCTTTAAGTGTTGCATATATATTTCTTATCACTCACATTAGAATTGGAACTCCTTGGCATTTAGGAATTGATACATTCTTTGTTCCTACATAAAAGAATAAGTATTGACCCATATACTTATTTGCATTTCCACAAAACATAAGAGGGATGTCCTAAAGATGATAAGGTCCTCCAGATACTTCTGCCTACAAGTAACATTTTGTAATTTCATAAAGCCTTGAGACACTGTAGAGTTTTCCAAACACAATCTGCAATCTAACCATTCTCAAAGGAAAAAAAAGAAAGTAAAACTCATACACTGATATAAAGTTGGATAGACACTTCACACAGCTGATACATTAGTATATATATCTTAACCATTCCTGCAAATATGGACAATGAACTGAATAGGATGAAGAAAACAGGCTGGATTTCATCTGAGAAAACGTGTGATGGTTTTAAAAGCCCCAAGCTTATTACTAGAATCAAAATCCAAATTTTAAACGCCAGCACTATTGCACTGATGCTGTAAAACTGCAAGTTTTGGAATGCCACAGTCTCTGGAGAATCAAAATCAGAGATGACCCAAAGGACAATAGAAGGGTGTATGATAGCTTTGAATACGGTCCAACATATTGTCAATAACCAATTGTGCTGAAGTAGTGATTAAAACAATATTATCAAAGTAATAGACAAGAAGGTGATTCATTCATGTTTCAAGTGGGAGGGATAAGACATGGGTATCCTGAATTCTGTACTAATATCAACATAATAACAAGAAATCTAGAGGAAAAACACCACCATGTTGTATTAACTCCCATTGGTAGGTCTATGGGAAAGCATGTATATTTTGAATATATGTATGCATTAAGATCCAAGTTATAGGGAAATTGATAAGTCAATCTCTAAGTATTAATTAAGTGCCCAGCAATTGTGCAGGATTTCCACATTAATTCTTCTGTCACATTTCCTGAAATTTTTTTTCCAATCTTTTATTTTCTCTTTCTCCCACATGTCTCCAATCTGGTGAAAAAGAAAAGATCCTTTAACAAATATGCATAGGCCATGCCCAAAAAGGTATGTCTCATTCTGCATATTGAGTCTATCACCTCACCACCATGAGGTGGGCAAGATTCTTCATCACTGGTACTCTGGAATCATGGTTTTGGGAATTGTCTCAAGTCTTTCGAGGTTGTTTTTTTTTCATAATATTGCAATTATACAATTCTCCTGGCTCTCCTGACTTCACTTTTAATCAGTTAAAAATCTTCCCAGGTTTCTCAAAATTTCTCCCTTTTTCCATTAAAAAACACATTAGCTTTCCATTTCCATAGTGTATTTAGCTGTTTCCAAATCAATATGAACCATATTTGACAGTTATGTGCCACCACAAAAAGAGCTGCATTAAATATTTTTATACATATAGATCCTTTTCCCTCTTTTTCTCATGTCTTTGCAGTATAAGCCCAACAATGGTATTTATTGTTATACCAAAGAATATGTGTAGTTTAGTAACCCTTTGGCATGGTTCCAAATTGCTTTCCATAATAGCTGAAGCAATTTCCATTTCTACCAACAGTGCATTATTTTCAGGTCATCACCAAAAAAAAGGGGCTAGAGAAGATAGTAAAAAATAAAATAACTAGGGCAGAGCCAAGATGGTGATTGGAAAGCAGGGACCTGCATAAGTTCTCCCCCAAATCCCTCCAAACACCTGTACAAATGTCCCTGAACAAATTCTAGTTCTGCAGAACCCACAAAATAGCAGAGGGAAACAGGTCTCCAGCCCAGGAGAGCCTGGATGGTCACCTGAAAGGGGTTTATCCCACAGTGCTGAGAGTGAAGGGCAGCCCAGCGCCAGGACAGACCAGACCCAGAATCAACCAGCAGGAACAGGCCTTGGGGCCGTGAAACAGTGAGCTATAGCACATACCAGACTTCTCAACCCACAAATGCCAAAGAGCAGGATAGGGGGAAACTGTGGGATCGAATTCAGAGAGGTGTGGCTGCCAGCTCTGGGGGTGGAGGAGGTGGTGCAGCATCAGCCAGTTCCTGAATCCCTGGCTTACACAATGGGAGGAATCTAGCAGCAGATCAGAGTGGAAGTGCAAAGAGAGCTTTGGGGACACAAAGGAAGATTCTCTTGCTGTGCCCTGTGTGGATCTGTACTGCAGTCCTAGTTGGCAGTTCTTGGGTGAGGAGGGGCACTGCTGGGACAGAGCCTGGGGTGACAGTGGAGTAGAAGTAGCTCTGAAAACAGCAGTGCTTGGACCCTAAAGCTTGGGATAAAGTAGTACTCTCTACAAGCAGTCATATCCTAATAAAAAGCTCAAAGGTCAAGTAGTTAGCTGGGAACATGAACAGGCAGTGAAAACAAACTCAAACTCAAACTCTAGATTCCTTTTTTGGTGACAAAGAAGAGCAAAACATACAGTCAGAAGAAGTCAACAAAGTCAAAGAGCTTACATCAAAAGACTCCAAGAAAAATATGAATTGGGTTCAGGCCATGGAAGAGCTCAAAAAGGGTTGGGAAAAGCAAGAGAAGTAGAGGAAAAATTGGGAAGAGAAATGAGAGTGATGCAAGAAAACCATGAAAAACAAGTCAATGGCTTGCTAAAGGAGACCCCCAAAAATACTGAAGAAAATAACACCTTAAAGAATAGACTAACCCAAATGTGAAAAGAGCTCCAAAAAGTCAATGAGGAGAAGAATGCCTTGAAAGGCAGAATTAATCAAATGGAAAAGGATGTCCAAAAGACCACTGAAGAAAACGCCACCTTAAAAATTAGATTGGAGCAAGTGGAAGCTAGTGACTTTATGATAAACCAAGATATTATAAAATAGAACCAAAGGAATGAAAAAAATGGAAGAGAATGTGAAATACCTCATGGAAAAAACCACTGACCTGGAGAATAGATCCAGGAGAGATAATTTAAAAATTATTGGACTACCTGAAAGCCAGGATCAAAAAAAGAGCCTAGATATCATCTTTCAAGAAATTATCAAGGAAAACTGCCCTGATATTCTAGAACCAGAGGGTAAAATAGAAATTGAAGAGGGGTGGAGCCAAGATGGCTGCGTGAAGGCAGCATCTTACCGGAGCTCTCTCACAAGGTCTGTCAGATTCCCCTAAAAAAGTGAATTTGAACAGATTTGAGAGAGTCAGAAACTGCGAGCAGTCTGCGTGGGGCAAATTTCCGAGCCGGGAGAGTCTGAAAGGCTGAAGACACAAACCTGCAGTCTCAGAGAGTGCTCGGTGCGGAGCTGCTCCAGACCAAAGCGGAAGAGGCCGGCGGGGAAATCCACATGGGAGACAGACGGGGAGAAAGCTGGGCGCCCGAAACCGGCGGAGATTCCCAGGCCTCCCAACACAGGACGGCAGTCTGTGGGAGCGACGAGAGGCTGTGCAACGCCACCGGCCATGAAAACACCCACTCCTGACGCTTGCGAACCCAGGAACTCGGCTTCTTGAACTTCCGGAAGACTCAATGGCCAGGCAAACGGCTCTAATCCCTCCCCTCCCCACCCAGAGAATCCCTCGGGGGAAAAAAAAAACGCTGGAACTGAGCAGAAAGCAGTGGGGCTTCAGTGGTTAAATAGCAGAAGTTCATTAGTCCCATATGGGAAGAGTCGGCAGGGGTCAACGCCAGGAGCCCAGACGTAAGCTTGCTCCCCCAGGGGAAGTGCCAGACATCAGCTCAAACAACAAACAGCTGAGACCATTGCTGAAAAGCAAGTGCTGGAGAGCACACACAGGGAGTGAGACACCAGGGAGCCAGACCCCTCCCCCACACCTCAGGAAACTGAAGGTTATAATTCTAGACTCACAACCCCCAGAATAAGAAAGCTGGGACAGAAAGCCCTGAGACCCACAGATAGAAATTCATTGTAAAGCCAGCAAAAGGCAAACCAACATGAAGAAGAACACAAAAAAACCGAGGACAATAGATTCTTTTTAGGGAGACAGGCAGGATCAAAATATCAACATAGAAGAGGATAGCAATGACACGGTAGATACATCAGATACCTCAAAAGCTAATATGAACTGGTCTCCAGCCCAAAAAGCACTGCTGGAAGAGCTAAAAGAGGATTTTAAAAACCAAATTAGGGAGCTAAAAGAAAATATGGAAAAAATGGAAAAAAGGGAGAAAAAATCCACTGACGAAATCAAGTCCCTAAAGAATAAGATTGGCGAAATGGCTATGGAGATTCAGAATCTAGAGAGAGAAAAGGACACCCTGAGAGGCAAAATCAACCAATTGAAAATGGAGGCTCAAAAGCAAAATGTAAACATTAACTCATTCAAAATTAGACTTCAGGAAGTGGAAGCTAATGAATCTATGAGGCATCAAGAAGTAATAAAACAAAACGTAAAGAATGAAAAAATAGAAAAAAATGTGAAATATCTGATCGGCAAAACAACTGACCTGGAAAATAGATCCAGGAAAGACAATTGGAGAGTTATTGGTCTACCAGAAATCCACGATGAAAAAAGTAGCCTTGACAGTATCTTCGAAGAAATTATCAAAGATAACTGCCCAGAGGTCCTAGATCCAGAGGGCAAAATAGTCATTGAAAGAATTCACCGATCACCCCCTGAAAGAGATCCCAAACTGAAAACACCAAGAAATATTATAGCCAAATTTCAGAGCTATAAACTCAAGGAGAAAATACTGCAAGCAGCCAAAAAGAAGCAATTCAAATATCGTGGAACTACAGTCAGGATCACGCAGGATCTCTCAGCTTCCACATTAAAAGACAGGAGAAATTGGAATATGATATTCCGAAGGGCAAAGGAGCTGGGACTACAACCAAGGATCAACTACCCAGCAAAATTAAGCATAATTTTCCAGGCAAGGCGATGGACATTCAATGAAATAAGGGAATTCCAGACCTTCCTGATGAAAAGGCCAGAACTCAATGGAAAATTTGATCTCCAAATACAAAACTCAAGAGAGACATAAAAAGGTAACCAGGGGAAAAACCCCACAAACCTTATTAACCAATAAGGGCAGGTTGTTTACATCTTTATGTGGGATTATATCATCTTATGTATGTTTTTTATGTATATATATACATATATAAGTCATTCTTGTGAATGGTACAACTATTATGACAAATGAAAGGGATATACATAGGTTGTGAATGCCAGTATAAATTAACTGATGTAAAGATATAAAATATAAATAAGAGATATAAAGGGAGGGCTATGAGGGAAGTGGTAAGGAGGTAGTAGAAAAGGGTAAATTACACCAAAGGAAGTGGCACAAAAACATATTATAGTAGAGGGAAAGAAGGGAGGGAGAAGAGCAGTATTTGAGCTTTACTGTCATCTGATCTAGTTCAAGAAGGGAATAACATACTCTGATAAGTTTAGAAACCTAACTTGTCCTACAAGAAGTGGGAGGGTAAGGGGAGAAAAAGGGAGGGGGGTGGGCAGAAGGAAGAGGAGAAGTAGCAAGTGGGTAACGGTAAGATAAGGGAGGGGAATAAAGAGGGAGGGTTAACTGAGGAAAGCGGCGGTCAAAAGCAAAACTTTGTTGAGGAGGAGAAGGGGAAAGGGAGAAATAAAAGCATAAACAGGGGGAATTAGGATGGAGAAAAAGACACAGATAGAAATCATAACCCTGAACGTGCAGGGGATGAACATTCTCACAAAAGAGAAGCAGATAGCAGAATGGATTAAAAACCATAATCCTACAATATGCTGTTTACAAGAAACGCATCTGAAACAGGGGGATACACATAGGGTTAAGGTAAAAGGCTGGAGTAAAATATATTGTGCCTCAGCTAAAGTAAAAAAAGCAGGTGTAGCAATCCTAATCTCAGACAAAGCAAAAGTAAAGATAGATCTAATTAAAAGAGATAAGGAAGGACATTATATCCTGCTAAAAGGCACCGTAAACAATGAAGCAATATCATTGCTTAACATATATGCACCAAGTGGTAAGGCATACATATTCTTAGAGGAGAGGTTAAGGGAGTTACAGGAAGAAATAGACAGCAAAACTATAATATTGGGAGACCTCAACCTCCCCCTTTCTGAACTTGATAAATCTAACCTCAAAATAAATAAGAAAAAAGTTAAGGAGGTAAACAGAATTTTAGAAAAGGCACATATGATAGACCTCTGGAGAAAACTGAATGGGGATAAAAAGGAATGTACTTTCTTCTCAAAAGTACATGGCACATACTCAAAAATTGACCATGTACTAGGGCATGAAAACCTCACAATCCAGTGCAGAAAAGCAGAAGTAGTCAATGCATCCTTTTCAGATCATGATGCAATAAGAATCATTTTTAATAAAGTGCCATGGAAAAATAAGCTAAAAACTAATTGGAAACTAAATAATTTAATTCTAAAGAGTGAGTGGGCCAAAGAACAAATCAGAGAAACAATTAATAATTTCATTCAAGAGAATGACAATAATGAAACAACATACCAAAACTTATGGGATGCAGCAAAAGCAGTTCTTAGGGGAAGTTTTATATCTCTAAATGCCTACATGAATAAAATAGGGAAAGAGGAGATCAATGATCTGGGCATACAGCTGAAAAAGCTAGAAAAAGAGCAAATTGAAAACCCCCAATTAAATACCAAACTAGAAATACTGAAAATCAAAGGAGAGATTAATAAAATTGAAACCAAGAAAACTATTGAATTAATAAATAAAACAAAGAGCTGGTTTTATGAAAAAACCAATAAAATTGATAAACTTTTGGCCAATTTGATTAAAAAAAAAGAAAGAAGAAAATCAAATTACCAGTATAAAAAATGAAAAGGGTGAGGTCACCTCTAATGAAGAGGAAATCAAAACAATAATTAGGAATTATTTTGCCCAACTGTATGCCCATAAATTTGACAACCTTAGAGATATGGATGAATATCTACAAAAACATAAACTGCCCAGACTAACAGAGAAGGAAGTGAAATTTCTTAATGACCCCATATCAGAAAAAGAAATTGAGCAGGCCATCAACGAACTCCCTAGGAAAAAATCTCCAGGGCCAGATGGTTTTACATGTGAATTCTATCAAACATTTAAAGAACAACTAATTCCAATACTTTGTAGACTATTTGGGAAAATAGGTGAAGAAGGAGTCCTACCAAATTCTTTTTATGACACAAATATGGTACTAATACCCAAACCAGGTAGAGTTAAAACAGAGAAAGAAAATTATAGACCAATTTCTCTAATGAATATTGATGCAAAAATTTTAAATAAAATATTAGCAAAAAGATTGCAGCAACTCATTATGAGAATAATACACTATGACCAGGTAGGATTTATTCCAGGAATGCAAGGCTGGTTCAATATTAGGAAAACTATTAGCATAATTGACCATATCAACAACAAAACTAGCAGAAACCATATGATCATCTCAATAGACACAGAAAAAGCCTTTGACAAATTACAACACCCATTTCTATTAAAAACACTAGAAAGCATAGGAGTAAGTGGAACCTTCCTCAAAATTATAAATAGCATCTACCTAAAACCATCAACAAGCATTATTTGTAATGGGGATAAACTAGATGCATTCCCAATAAGATCAGGGGTGAAACAAGGATGTCCATTATCACCCCTATTATTCAATTTGGAATAGAAACATTAGCTGTAGCAATAAGAGAAGAAAAAGAAATTGAAGGAATTAGAATAGGAAAAGAAGAAACTAAATTATCACTTTTTGCAGATGATATGATGATTTATCTAGAGAATCCTAGAGAATCAAGTAAAAAACTACTTGAAATAATAAACAACTTTAGCAAAGTTGCAGGATATAAAATAAACCCACAAAAATCCTCAGCATTCCTATACATTACTGACAAAGCCCAACAGCAAGAGATAGAAAGAGAAATTCCATTCAAAGTTACTGAAGGCACTATAAAATATTTGGGAGTCTATTTGCCAAGGCAAACCCCGGGCCTATATGAACATAACTATGAAACACTTTTCACGCGAATAAAATCAGATCTAAATAAATGGAGAAATATCAGTTGCTCATGGTTAGGCTGAGCTAATATAATAAAAATGACAATTTTACCTAAATTAATCTATCTATTCAGTGCCATACCAATCGAACTACCAAAAAATTTTTTTACGGAGCTGGACAAAATAATAACAAAATTCATTTGGAAAAACAAGAGGTCTAGAGTATCTAGGATATTAATGAAAAGACATGCTAGAGATGGTGGCTTAGCCACACCAGATATTAAACTGTACTACACAGCAGCAGTCATCAAAACTGCCTGGTACTGGTTAAGAAACAGGGGTGTGGATCAGTGGAATAGGATAGGTACACAAGTAGGTGAAATCAACAAGTTTAGCAATCTACTCTTTGATAAACCCAAAGAGGCCAGTTTCTGGGCTAATAATTCACTATTTCACAAAAACTGTCGGGAAAATTGGAAAATGGTAGGGCAAAAACTGGGCATAGACCAATATCTTACACCATATACCAAAATAAATTCAAAATGGGTTCATGATTTAGGAGTAAAAGTTGATACTCTAAGTAATTTGGGAAAGCAAGGAATAGTTTACTTATCAGATTTGTGGAAAAGTAAAGAATTCATGACCCAACAAGAGATAGAGAGCATTACAAAATGCAAAATGGATAATTTTGATTATGTCAAATTGAAATGTTTTTGTACAAAAAAAGCCAATGCAACAAGAATTAGGAGGGAAGCAGAAAATTGGGAGAAAATCTTTGCAACTAGTATCTCTGATAAAGGCCTCATCTCTAAACTATGCAGGGAGCTGAGCCAAATACATAGGAATACAAGCCATTCCCCAATTGAGAAATGGTCAAAGGATATGAACAGGCAGTTTTCAGAGGAAGAAATTAAAGCTATCTCCAGGCATATGGAAAAATGCTCTGGATCACTACTGATTAGAGAAATGCAAATCAAACAACTCTTAGATACCACATCTCTCCTGTCAGATTGGCTAAAATAACAAAACAGGAAAATGATAAACGCTGGAAAGGATGTGGGGAAATTGGAATATTGTTGCATTGCTGGTGGAGTTGTGAGCTGATCCAGCCATTTTGGAGAGCAGTTTGGAACTATGCCCAAAGGGCTATAGAAATGTTCATACCCTTTGACCCAGCAATACCACTTCTAGGGTTGTATCCCAAAGAAATCACACAAGCGGGAAAAGGACCCATATGTACAAAAATATTTATAGCAGCTCTCTTTGTGGTAGCCAAGAATTGGAAATCAAAGGGATGCCCATCAATTGGGGAATGGCTGAACAAGCTGTGGTATATGAAGGTGATGGAATACTATTGTGCCATAAGAAATGGGGATGATGCAGACTTCATAACAACCTGGAAAAACCTACACGACATAATGCTGAGTGAGCGGAGCAGAGCCAGGAGAACGTTGTGCACAGCCACAGATATATGGATTCCGTGAGGACCAACCCTGACATACTGCGCTTTTCTCAGCAACCTAAGGGGCAAGGACAACTCCAGGGGACTCACGATGGAGAATGCTATCTTCAGCGAGACAAAGAACTCCGAAGTTTGAATACAGACTGAGGCACACTACATGCTCGCCTTTTTTGCTTCTCTTTTGTTTTTGTTTTTGGGTTTGTTTTTTTTTTTTTGGTTCTGTTTCTTCTTTCTCATGATTCATTCCATTGGTCAAAATTCTTCTCCACGACTTGACTAGTGCATAAATTAATTCAATGCAAAGTCATACATGACAGTTATATGAGACTCCATGCCATCTTGGGGAGGGAGAGGGGAGGGAGGGGAGAAAAACTGGAACTCAAAACTATGTAGAACCATGTGTGGTAAACGAAAAATAAATAAAGAAATTTATAAAAAAAAATAATAGAAATTGAAAGAATCCACTGATTGCCTCTTGAAAAAGATCTCAAAAAGAAAACTCCTAGGAATATTGTCACCAAATTCCAAAATTTCCAGGTCAAGGAGAAAATACTGCAAGGAGCCAGAAAGAAACAATTTGAATATTGTGGAAACACAATCAGGATAACACAAGATCTAGCAGCTTCTATATTAAGGGATCAAAGGGCTTGGAATATGATATTTCAGAGGTTAAAGGAGCTAGGATTAAAACCAAGAATCACCTACCCAGAAAAACTGAGTATAATGCTCCAAGGCAAAATATGGATTTTCAATAAAATAGAGGACTTTCAAACTCTCTCAATGAAAAGACAAGAGCTGAATAGAAAATTTGACTTTCAAATATAAGAATCAAGAGAAGCATGTAAAGGTAAACAAGAAAGAGAATTCATAAGGTACTTGCTAAAGTTGAACTGTTTTGTTTACTTTCCTACATGGAAAGATTATGTGTGTAATTCATGAGACCTTTCTCAATATTAGGGTAGTTGAAGGGAATATAGACAGAGGGCACAGGATGAGTTGATTATGAAGTGATGATATCTAAAAAAGTGAAATAAATTCAAAAGATGAGAGAGGAATATATTGAGAGAGAGAGCAAGGGGGAGATAGAAGGGGGTAAATTATCTCACATAAAAGTGGCAAGAAAAAGCAGTTCTGTTGGAAGGGAAGAGGGGGCAGGTGAGGGGGAATGAATGAATCATAGTCTCATCAGATCCAACTTGAAGAGGGAATAATATACACACTCAATTGGACATCTTACTCCACAGGAAAGTAAGGGGAAGGTGATAAAAAGGGGGGGGATGATAGAAAGGAGGGCAGATGGGGGAGGAGGTAATCAAAAGCAAATACCTCTGAAAAGGGACAGAGTCAAGGGAGAAAACTGAATAAAGAGGGACAGGAAAAGATGGAAGGAAATATAGTTAACCTTTCACAACATGAGCATTGTGGAAGTGTTTTACATAATGATACATGTGTGATCTATGTTGAATTGCTTGCCTTCCTAGGGAGGGTGGGTGGGAAGGGAAGAGGGAAGAGAATTTGGAACTCAAAGTTTTAAAAGCTATCCTGCCCTACAAGAAAGTAAGGAGAAAGGGGATGGGGGGGGGAGTAATGTGAAAGAGGGGAGGGCTGACTGGGGAATGAGGTAATCAGAATATGAGCCATCTTGGAATGGTAGGGAGGGTAGAAAAGGGGAAAAAATTTGTAACTCAAAATCTTGTGGAAATCAATGTTGGAAACTAAAATATTAAATACATTTAAATAAATTGGGAAAATAAATAAATAAATGAAAAGAAGATAAAATAACCAATATTTATTACAGAAAATTAAAATGCTTTTGTACACTTAAACATCTAAGGTAACACAGGAAATAATTAACTAGGAAAAAATCTTTGTAGCTAGTTTTTCCTACCTATCTTCTGGAGACCCAGTACAACTAAGTTCATAACTTGGTCAATGTTCCTTCAGCTTTGATATATCTTGAATCCCTCTCCTGCCAATAGATCCCTGTATAAAGAAGAGGCGTATTTTTGGACATCACTGTTGTCCTGTATTGTTCTAACCTTCAGTCTCTTATTCTTCATTTTCTAATACTCAGTACAATGGTTTTTGCTAATAGGAAATTACTTGCCAAACATGTTTTTCTTGGGTGAAAGAAGGTAATTGGGAGAGAGAATATTTGAACTTATTTTCTATCAGTACTTAAGGTACAGGCACAGGGGTGCAGAACCTGCAGACTCCTTAATAAAAGGATTTATTCTGTGAAGTTTGGACTCAGTCAAAGGGCTAAACTGGAGGATTAGATGGCCACATGTGGCCTTGAGGTCACAGGTTTCCCACCATTGCTATAGAGTTGCAAATGAATTTTTACTACTACCAATGAAAAATTAATATACAAAAAATAGCTAAAGTTCATCTGTAAATTTATTTACTCAAAACAGTTATCTATTACAGTGAAGCAGTATGTTATAGTAGATAGAGGGATGACACTAATATATAGACAACATAGGTTCAGTTTCTGCCTCTAAATTGTACTTGCTATATTTTTTTTATTAAGTTGCTCACCCTCCTGGGGCTCTAGGCAGCTCTCTAATATTACAAGTTGGAAATAATTTCCTACTATCCATTGGTTGAGGGCACTTTCTTGGGTGAAATGTTTACACCAAGGAATTCATTCATTGTTGTTCAGTCATATCCAACTCTTCATGACCCCATGAACCAATGCTGTCCATGGGAATTTTTGACAATGACACTGGAGTGGTTTTCCATTTCCTTCTCTGAAGGATTAAGGCAAACAGAGATTAAGTGACTCACCCAGTGTTACACAGCTAGTCAGTGTTTGAAGCCAGATTGGAACTCAGGTCTTCCTGACTCCAGGACCAGCATACTATCTACTGAACCACTTAGCTAACTCCAGTGAAAACATAAGTCTATACAAAAACAAAACGAAATAGACTACTACATTTAATTGTTTAACTTAACATAGATAATCTTTCTCCAACAATTTCATTTTTTATTTATATTTCTGTAATATCATAAGTTTCAAAAACACATTCTTACCAAAAAAAAGTAACTATGGGAATAGAGAAGATCTGGGTTCATATTCACAGGACCATAATGGAGCCAAAAAGGCCATTCCTTTTTTTTAATTTTTTTTAATTTATTTATTTAACGTATTTAGTTTTCAGCATTGATTTCCACAAGAGTTTGAATTACAAGTTTTCTCCCCATTTCTACCCTCCCCCCCACTCCAAGATGATGTATATTCTGGTTGCCCTGTTCCCCCTTCAGCCCTCCCTTCTGTCACCCCACTACCCTCCCATCCCCTTTTCCCTTTCTTTCTTGTAGGGCAAGATAAATTTCTACACCCCATTGCCTGTGTATCTTATTTTCTAATTGCATGCAAAAACTTTTTTTTTGTTTTTGAACATCTGTTTTTAAAACTTTGAGTTCCAAATTCTCTCCCCTCTTCCCTTCCCACCCACCCTCCCTAAGAAGTCAAGCAATTCAACATAGGCCACATGTGTATCATTACGTATAACCTTTCCACAATACCCATGCTGTGAAAGACTAACTTTATTTTGCTCCTTCCCAACCCATCCCCCTTTATTGAATTTTCTCCCTTGACCCTGTCCCCTTTCCAAGGTGTTTGTTTTTGATTACCTCCACTCCCATCTGCCCTCCCCTCCATCATCCCCCCCCCCTTTTTATCTTCTTCCCTCTTCTTTCCTGTGGGGTAAGATACCCAATTGAGTATGTATGGTATTCCCTCCTCAGGCCAAATTTGATGAGAGCAAGATTCACTCATTCCCCCCTCACCTGCCCTCTCCCCTCCTCCCACAGAACTGCTTCCTCTTGCCCCATTTATGCGAGATAATCCACCCCATTCTATCTCTCCCTATCTCCCTCTCTCAATATATTCCTCTCTCATCTCTTAATTTGATTTTATTTCTTTTAGATATCTTCCCTTCATCTTCAACTCACCCTGTGTCCTCTCTCTCTCTCTCTCTCTCTCTCTCTATATATATATATATATATATATATATATATAATATGTATATTATATATATAATATATATACACACATACATATATACATACATGCACATTCACTTATATATATGCATAAACATATATATATATATATATGCATATCCCTTTCAGCTACTATGATATTGAGGTCTCATGAATCATACACATCATCTTTCCATGTAGGAATGTAAACAAAACAGTTCAACTTTAGTAAGTCCCTTATGATTTCTCTTTCTTGTTTACCTTTTCATGCTTCTCTTGATTCTTGTGTTTGAAAGAGAAATGTGGAATGGTCCCAAGCACAAAGAGAGTTCTTGGAAGAACTTAAAGAGAACTTCAAAGATCAAATAAGAGAAACCAAGGAAAAATTAGAGGAAAAAAGAATGATTCAACAAAATCAAGAAAATTATGAAAAGTCAACCAACTGGAAATAGAGAATCAAAAGCTTAAAGAAGAAAATAATCCCTTCAAAACTAGAATTGGGCAAGGGGAAACTAATGACATTCTTTTTTTTTTTGTTTTTTTGTTGTTTTTTTTTTTAAATGCAATTTATTTATTTAACATATTTGGTTTTCAGCATTGATTTTCACAACAGTTTGAATTACAAATTTTCTCCCCATTTCTGCCCTCCCCCCCACTCCAAGATGGCGTATATTCTGGTTGCCCTGTTCCCCAGTCAGCCCTCCCCTCTAATACCCCCCTCCCCTCTCATCCCCTTTTCCCTTCCTTTCTTGTAGGGCAAGATAAATTTCTACGCCCCATTGCCTGTGTATCTTATTTTTTAGTTGCATACAAAAACTTTTTTTGTTTTTGAACATCTGATTTTAAAACTTTGAGTTCCAAATTCTCTTCCCTCTTCCCTTCCCACCCACCCTCCCTAAGAAGTTGAGCAATTCAACCTAGGCCACACATGTATTATTATGTATAACCCTTCCACAATACTCATGCTGTGAAAGGCTAACTACATTTTGCTCCTTCCCAACCCATCCCGTTTTATTGAATTTTCTCCCTTGACCCTGTCCCCTTTCCAAAGTGTTTGTTTTGATTACCTCCACCCCCATCTGCCCTCCCCTCCATCATCCCCCCCTTTTATTTTTTTTTATCTTCCTCCCTCTTCTTTCCTGTGGGGTAAGATACCCAACTGAGTATGTATGGTATTCCCCCTCAGGCCAAATCTGATGAGAGCAAGGTTCACTCATTCCCCCCTCACCTGCCCTCTCCCCTCCTCCCACAGAACTGCTTCCTCTTGCCACCTTTATGCGAGATAATCCACCTCATTCTGTCTCTCCCTATCTCCCTCTCTCAATATGTTCCTCTCTCATCCCTTAATTTGATTTTATTTCTTTTAGCTATCTTCCCTTCATCCTCAACTCACCCTGTGTCTGCTCTCTCTCTTTTACATATATATATATACACATATATACACATACATACATATACACATAGATACATACATACATACACATTCACTTATATATATATACATAAACACATATATATATATACATATATATATATATATGCATATTCCCTTCAACTACCCTAATACTGAGGTCTCATGAATCATACACATCATCTTTCCATGTAGGAATGTAAACAAAACAGTTCAACTTTAGTAAGTCCCTTATGATTTCTCTTTCTTGTTTACCTTTTCATGCTTCTCTTGATTCTTGTGTTTGAAAGAGAAATGTGGAATGGTCCCAAGCACAAAGAGAGTTCTTGGAAAAACTTAAAGAGAACTTCAAAGATCAAATAAGAGAAACCAAGGAAAAATTAGAGGAAAAAAGAATGATTCAACAAAATCAAGAAAATTATGAAAAGTCAACCAACTGGAAATAGAGAATCAAAAGCTTAAAGAAGAAAATAATCCCTTCAAAACTAGAATTGGGCAAGGGGAAACTAATGACATTCTAAGACACCAAGAAATCATCAAACAATTCAAAAGAACGAAAAATAGGAGAGAAAGTGAAGCAACTCATCAAAAAACAACCCATCTAGATTGGAAAAACAACTGACCTGGAAAATAGATACAAGAAAGATAATTTAAGAATTATTGTACTACCTGACATCCATGATAAAAAAAAAGCCCAGGACGGCATTTTTCGAGAAATTATCATGGAATGACCTCAGCAGCTCCCATGAGTTTAATTATCATGTCTATGCAGATTTATATAAGTAACTATATAAAAATGAACTTTATATCCTAGTCTTTTTTTCCTGAGTTATAATCGACAGTCACCAACAGTCAATTAGCTATTTCCGACAATGTTTCATAGATATCCCAAATGTAAAATGTATAAAACAGAACTCACTATCTTACCCACCCAAACCTCCCATCTTTTGAATTTACCTATCATTATTGAGTGTCCCACCAGTGATCTAATCTTATAGGTTCCCAATCTCTTCACTTTCCCTCCATCCATATTTAATTAGTTATCAAATACCATACTCTCTTCCTACACAAAATCTCTGATAGCCCTTTCTCCAAATCTACACAATCTCTCTATTTCTCATCTGGGCTATTAAAAGTCTTTTTATTGTTCTCCCTGTCAAAAATCTTTCTAGTTCTCACCATCCTAAACACAGATGTGAAAGTGATTTTCCTTAAATAAAGATCTACTTCCTTAAGCCTCTATCTACGCCATAAAATCTAGTAACTCCCAATCTCCAGGGCTCAATATAAACTTCTCTGTTTGTCTCTTAAGCCCGTCATCAACTGTCCTCAGAGTGCCCTCCCAACACCATTATAGATTGCTCCCTTTTGCACATGACACTCCATCACCCATCTTCATGCCTTTGCATTGACCATCCCCAATGACTAGAAAGCATTCCTTCTACTTCCTCTTGAAAAATCCCTTTCCAAAAGACCAAACTCAAGCTTGACCATTTACAAGATGTCTTTTCCAATCCTTACAGTCACTAGTGCACTCCCTTCTAAACTACCTTCATCTAGGTGTACACATGTTGCCATTCCAGATAGAATTTAAGCCCCTGGAAAAAAATGAATATGATTCCACTTCTGTCTTTGTGTCCCCAGTGCCTGGAAAATATTAAGTGCTCAATATACATATGTTGATTTATAGATAATGATTCTCAAGGTGTTTCAAAAGATTTATTTCATCAGGAAACTTTTAATTCTACAAGTTATTCAATCATATTAAAATTATCTTCCAAAAGCCATTTTCTTGCTATCGAATTGATAAAGAAATTATCTACATCCTATTCCAATTCTGTGATAAAAGAACTCAAAATTAGACTCTTCCTTGAGGAATTTCCCTAATCATTTACATCGTAGCAAATTTAAGCCATCCATATATTAGCAGTGGCATTTACAAATGAATTTCTTACAGACTGCTGACTTGTGAGGTTTTATGCTCACCATCACTAAAACTGATCACAAAGATTCCAAATAGCATCTTTTAGTGTTGTTATAGAAAGGCTTTGTTTTGCTGCATCAGATACATACCCTCTACTATCTTTTTTTTTGGAGGGGGGAAGGCAGGGCAATTGGGGTTAAGTGACTTGCCTAAGCTCACACAGCTAGTAATTGTGTCAAGTGTCTGAGGCTGGATTTGAACTCAGGTCCTCCTGACTCCAGGGCTGGTGCTCTACTCACTGTGCCACATAGCTGCCCCCCTCTACTATCATTCCAACCTCTAAGCACTTGTGATTTTGTGAGTTTATTACATGTGTGTGTATTCGTACACTTTTTGTAGTACTTATTGTTTCTTTCTGAACTTTATAGAATCTGCTTACAACAGGGACTTTGTCCCATCCTGTCAAATCATCTCCTCTTTCCAAAGAAAAATACACCTAGCCTTTGCACTCCTCCTTCAAACCTACATCCAGGCTTAATGTATTATGAATCTCTGCCACTTGTCACCGAGTTAACTGTGTTTACTTCTGTCCTCACGAGAGTCCTCACAGAACAAGGGCTTGTACTACCAGACACCACAAAATCTTTCCATCTGTATCTTATTTTTCTCCTAGCTGCTGACTGTATACCCCCAAACCACACATCTTCTGTCCTTTATCAATGTGCCTTTGCATATATTTTTACCTATGCCTGGAATTTTTTTTTCTCCTCTTTACCTAAGGAATTCATAGACCTCATTTTTTCCAGGATTGTTTATGAGCCAAATGGGTTGGCAGAGACACTAATCATCCAAGTTTTATTGGATACCCTGTGGTTGATGGAGCAAAGGCACTGCCACTCAGGAGCTACCTGCTGCACTCTCAGTTTGAGGACGACTAGGCAACATTTTGTAGAATAAAGTTTGGAAGTCTAAGCATGCTTTTACCCATCACCAAACATGCAGATGAACTTCAAGAATCCAAGCCTATAGACCTCATTTTCTTTAAAAAATTCCATAAAGATTTTACTTGTGAAGTATTAGGTTAAAATGTTTAATTCTTATTGTTTCTTAAGTCATCTTGCTCAGAGCAATACATATATATATATATGCATATATGTATACATACCTACATGTATACTTATATATGTATATATATATATATATATATTTAAAACAAACATCCATTGCAAAAACTTCTTACTTCTGTATCTATCTCTACCCTATCCCAGTAAACTATGAGTTCATTTGATCCATTCAATTTTAAAATCAAAACAACTTGAGTGTTTACATGTTTTGATATAGCCTCAGAGTACTGAAAGCTTTGACTGGGTCAAAATTAGACACTGAATGGATCTTGAGGTTCTTACTTCTTTCTTACAGGTAGCCTATGATCCTCAAACACCATCTGCTAAGCATCCATAGGTGACTGACACATTATCAATATGAACTACAAGTTCCCAGAATCACAGTGCAGGTACGGGTAGTGAAACAATAAGCCCTTCCAATGTCAGAAAGTTAAAAACATCAAAATGTAAGCCTAGACTGGTGTTTAGCTGATCAAAGCATTTAACCCTAAGAGTCTGTCTGCAGATATAAACTATTGATCCTCTAGATTGGTAAACAATCAGTCTCACCACAATAATCTTTAGCTTTTTTCTTAAAAAAAAAGCAAAACCTCTAAGTCATTTAAAACTTCAATAGCTGACCCAGAAGAACTGTAAGGAAGATCTTGTCAGTTAAAGAGCAGAGTGTGATGCCTTAAAACTTATCTAACATTTAAAACATGGAAGGTTCTGGGGCCCAGTGAGCATATAATAACACTTGGACAAAAGAACAACAGAATGAGTGGCACGTACCTGACCCTTCTCACTATTCTCTGCCCCTTTTCTCTGCCCCTGCACTCCTACTACAGCATTGCAGATTCTTCCATGTGCTTAGAGAAAGGCAAGTGTGGCTTCTGCCCAAATAAATAAAAAAATAAAGAGAATCTGTCAACTTTCCCTAAGTGAATTGTTCCTACTTACTTTTGTTATTTTATTATGTATATCAAATGATTTATTCTGTCTGCTAAACAATTTAAAATCCATTTGTGTAATTTCCCCCCTTGAAACCTCAAGGCTTTCATTGACTTTGCATTACTTTCTGATACCTTGCAGAGCTCTGAGTGGCCAAGGAGACAGGCCTGTTAAAATTGTTTCTCCTGCATGTAGTTTGCTGGCTTAGTTGTGCTTGTTTTCTTTAGAAATCTCAGAAGCCAGGCATCATTAAACATGGTTCCAGGATCATAGATGGAAGGGATCTCAGACGTCATCTAATCCAACCCCCTCATTTTACAGGTGACAAAAATGAGACCCATGAGGACTGAGGAGTTGCATAAGCAGTGAAGGGAAAGATGTGGGATTTGATCTGAAGTTCTCTGACCCTAAAACTTGTATTCTTGCAACTGTACTACTCTGCCTTTTATGACTAGTTCAATAAAAGCATTTGACTTAGCGAATAATAACATGCCAAAGGAGTGATCTCTGACAAGAAAATGAAGCTGCCAGCCATAATCGTGAACTGATTTTGATGCTAAAAACAATTGGTCACTACTCTTTCCCATATTAAGCCTGATCTAGCATGAAAATAAATAAAAGGAACAAATTCTTGCCCAATGTGAATTGACATACAGCAAATATGGATCTTATCTGGCTGAGTTAAAAACTAAAAAAAAAACTACTTAGTACTCTATTTAAAATTATATTTTCTAAGCTTCATGGAATCTTTTGTCAAAATGTATCATGGAAGGGTTTGAGTTCTGCTGAGGAAAGGTGCTAGTATATAATTGTAGCAAATATAATCTCTTCAAAACCATGATAATCGATTGGATGATAGTATATTGCGCCATTTTCATGTTAGGGTGAGGCCATTACATTTAATGAAGTAACTCAGCAAAATACAGCATCAATTTTTCTTAAACTGAATATCGTTAGTTGCTGCATATGAGCAAGAAAGGTTGAGAGAGAAGAAGAGAAACAGAAAGGAGAGAGGGGGGAAAGGGAGAGGGAAAACGGTATTGAGAGGCAGGGGGTATTAATAGGAAAAGAAGAAAAAAAGGAAAGAAAAGGAACAGGGAAGATTGGAGGAAGGAATATTGGAGAGAGGGAGAGAGAGGGACAGAGGCACAGAGAGAGAGAGAGGGAGAGAGAGAGTGAAAAATCACAAAGAAGAAATATAAAATAATCACAAAATGCTGATATCGACCCTTAGGGAAGATTAACTGATATTGCAATTTGAGGTATTTGTAAGTATGTAATTGATAAACAGGGTTCAAGGAATATGACTTACTGAAGAATGAATTATTTTTAAAGGACAAAAAAAGTCTGAGAATCAGTATGAAAAACTAGGATTTTCGACTTTATGAATAAGGCATAATGGATAAACAAAACATTCACCACACAGTTATTACTGTGAAAAATCAGAATGATTAGGTGTACTGTGGATCACAGATTACTGCACTTTAATTTTTAAATGAGCTTAGACATCTGTGAAATTTAAACCCCAGGGCCAACAATTTGTGTGACACTATGTTAAAAAGGGAACAGAGCTTTGACATGCAAATTTCAGTTTTATGTTGCCTCAGACCAGGTAACCTTGCAAACAACCTTCACATACATAGCAGCCCTCAAAGCTCTGACTGATGTCTCCCATATGGATCCATTCTTCCTCTCCCCTTTCCAATCAAGTTGACAGCAATTCTCAGTTCATTTTCAAAATGAACTGATAAAAGCTATGCTGGGCCTATACCTGTTATTAACCTCCCTTGTACTATTATTACTCATATTTTCTCCTTTGAGATAAGCAGCTACAATGCAGGAACTGATCTTTGCATATGGTGGGCTATTACACAAAAAAAGAGATTGCAAATGTCAACCTATTACTGGGTCATTAAAGTCAGGTCATGATATTTCAGAATTTGATGTTTTTAACCTTTGCAGGAGTTAACCCATATACAACACACTTTTTAAAAGAGTTTATTTATCCTTGGATACAGTGGATGCATGCCCCAACAATACTGTCCTGAAAGATTAGGTTCTGTATTCTTGGCATGGCTCATTAACAATATTTATGGGATCACTTCCTCAGCTTGCTTCAGCTCTTCATCTACTTTACAGGAATCTTTAACTCTGGATCAAACAAATGTTCAGATATTTCAGGTGGCTGCTGGTAGAAACAGGGCTGGGAAACAGAATTAAATAGTCTTTTCTTATACTAACTCACCTTCCCACTGAAAACTTATTTTTTTTCACAAAGATAAAATGCCATGCATGCAAAGATGATATGCACTGAAGTATCAATGTGCATGCAAAAATGTGATCTTGCTTCATTTATTTTTTTGCTCAAAGTCAAAATTGCTTCCTGTTATAAAATTCAATGAACTCCATTTCACTTTGTGAATGTTTTAGTAGGTGCCACTAAAGTGGTAATTTTGGAAGGTAAGGAAATCTATTATGAAATAATTTAAATATAAAAGTTCTACAAACAGCTGGAACAATGCTGTCATTGTTCTAGATATGTATTATCTGGCTAATGTATCCAGTGAATTATAGGATGTTAAACAACACACACTCATTACAAATAAAGTATACCAGAAGAGAATTCTTCCCTTTTTTCCTTTTCAAATGCAAAAGGCATTTCTTTTCTAGTATTCATGGTTTTAACTGTAATGATATAACAAATATTGTACACATCTCTTTGAAGAACAATGAGATTAGAGTGATAGGAATCCTTGATTCTAAAATATGTCAATCTTAACTACAGGAAAATAATTAGTTAATTTTCAGATGCGGCCAATGTTTTAATATGCTTTATTAAATTATACTTCTTTATAACAAGCGAAAGCTTTTACACTGAAGAGGATAAAATAAAAATGAAAGGACAATAATGAAATATTTATAGATGAATAGAAGAGAGCAGAAAGAATTTCAGGAGGAGACACAGATAACCAAGGCAGTCTTGTTACCATTGTGAGATTATATATGTGTGTGTATATACATACACACATATACACATATATAATATACACATACATATATGCACACATATATGCATATATACATATATACATGTGTATGTGTATACACATGTATATGATTATGTAATAAATGTCCAAAGTTTCATAAGCAACCCTCTTTTTATATTCTCTGTATAACAAAATGTTCATGTTTGTTAATGTTGGGCAAGTTTATAATGAAACAAAAAAGAATACAAACTCAGCATATATTTTAATTGATGAATACAAGAGAGGAAAAATATCTATCCCTGCTTAATTAAATGATGTGCTCCCATGCATGATCACTGTATGCATCCCTATTCATTCAGTCTTGAAAGAGAATACAGCTAAGGTACATTCAGAAAAGAACCAACGATGATATCTTAGAGTTTGAACCAATCTCCCCAAATTGTCTCCAATGATTATACATGGTATACATAACTATAGTCACATTATTAGTTAAATGAGCAGTTGTTATTATCAGCCTCATAGGAAACAGTCCTATGATAATCAAATTCATTACAGATATTTGCATAATTGATCAAGCATGATTTACAAAACGCTTAAAGTGCAACTTATTTAGCTGACACATTAATGGAAGATGATCTTTTAGTTCCAGTTTGACTTCCTTTTCTGCATAGCTATATCTACTGTCCCCTGTGCAGGCCAACGGTTCATGACAGATGCACTGAAATTAATATATACCTTAAATAATATTTAGCCACTTAAAAAACTGGAGAATTTCACATTACCATTCTCTGAAATAAAGAGGGAAATCTACATGCAGGCTGAATTCCTCAATACTTGAGATCATCTTAAATATCAGTAGTCCCAAGTTCCTCATAGATATATTTAGATAAAACAGAGTCTAGATTGCTATCTTTCTATCTTATTTGGCAAATGAGTGGATTAAAGGCCAGAGATCTTGAGGGATTTGCCCAAAAACACACAGCTAGAAACTAGATCAAATCTAGGTCTGACACTTAGTACAATGTACTTCACATTGTACCATGTTGTCTTTTTTTAAATCTGCATCTGAATTACCAATGTAATTAATAATGATAATTCATTTAGCTACATGACACATAAAGATATCTTTTCTCACAAGAATTTAGATAGTCAGTGGATGTACTACTTTTTCCATCATACAGAAGGGAAAACTGAGGTTTCAGTTAAGAAGGTTGTCTAAGTTAAACTGAAACTTAGAGACACGGAGTGAGATATCCCTACTAGCTAATAGAGTGTAGTGCCCAAGATTCTAAGAGAAGTTCTCCAGATTCATTGCCCAATCCAAAAATCATAGGATAATGGAAAAAGCATTTTTAAGCCCTCACTGTGTTGAACATGATGGATGAAAATACAAGTAATCAAGACCATCCTTGAGTTTGAGAAGCTTATTTTTTAAACTGTTTCCCTATCCCACCTAGGCTATATTAACGTGAACAGTCATGGGCTAATTCAATATTTATTGTCACAGAAGTTAAAACCTTCTCCCTTTTTTGACCTCAATTTGCCCCTACTTGCTTTCTGTTACTGGGGGCTTACCATATTTATGCTAGACCCAATCTGCTTGTCAGAACTCCTGAGTTTAAGCAGCGCCTCAGGTTCAGCCTTTCCCAGGGACGGGAATTACAGACATGTACCATCATACTCAACTATTTTTTAAAATAAATTATATTGATATCTCTTATTCTTACATGCCCTGAATTTCCTTCTGTATCCTCTCCCCTTGGCCCTTACAGAGAGCCATGTCACAAAATATTTTTAAAAGAAAGAGGAGGAAGATTGGCAAAATAATATCTCAAAAAATCTGAAAATATATACAGTGTTCCACACCCATAGATCTTCCATTCCTCTTTGCAAATCAGAGAGTCTGGGTATCTTCTTAGACCTCTTATTTGTGGTCATGAGAAGTGTACATTCTATAGAGGAAGATAACACATATGAGGGACTGGTGACCAGACAGGAATGTCAAACTGGGAATATTGATTTGACTACTATTCTCAGAGTCATAACTGGAAGGGAGCAGAAGGAAAGGGAGTCAGACATGTGAGTTGTCATGAAACAGAGAGAATTAGAAAATGGTATAAAACTAGAAAAGGAAAGAATCTCAGGGACCAGCTAATCCAATCCTGTTATTTTACAGATTAGGGAATTTAGAACCATGGGGATGTTAAGGGTCTTGTCCAAGGTACTAAGCAACTGAATCAAGGTCCTATAACTTCAGAATCAGAAGTCTTTCCTATTTAAGATGCTGCCTAACTTTCACTTTGAGCACTCTGCCTGATAAGTCAAGAGAAAGTTTACAACAAGATAATATAGACTCTAAACACAATTAAGACGAAGTTACTTTGTCACTTAGTGTTTCAGCACCAATGTTGACTACATGAATTTCAACAGGATAAGTGTTAATCCATTTTCTAGTACTTCACATCCTGAATAGTGACTCATGATACCCAAGACTTGAAACTAACCAGTGAAAGGAAAACAGAAACTTTCCAATGCTTTAGGAATTAGGAGTCAAACACACTTATTTAATATGCTCAATGAGAGGTTTACTGCCATTCTGAAAATCCTAGGCATAACTCTATTCACCTTCTGTTACTTACACAACAGGGGCAATGTTTTTAGGAAAAAGAAAGTCTCAGGGCAGCATCTATTAACAGTCAATCTAATTTTATGACAATGGCTTTGTGTATGTGCTTTTTTTTCTTCTCCATATAACTTTGTATTAAATTATTTACACAATAGTCAAGTTGTAAAGAAGAATTATGACCAATAGAATGAATTATGAGAAAGAAGAAACAAAACCAAAAAACAAAAACAAAAGGGAAAAAATAAAAGAAAAAAAGAATGAGAGCAAACAGCGTGCCTAAATCTGCATTCAGACTCTGCAGTTCTTTCTATGGATGTAAACAGCTCTCTCCATCATGAGTCCTTTGGAGCTGTCTTTGAACCTTGTATTGCTGAGAAGAGGGAAATCTATCAAGGTTAGTCATCACAAAATCAATATATCTGTGGATGTGTATACGGTTCTAGTTCTGCTCCACTCACTCAACATTATATCATGTAGGTTTTTCCAGGTTATTATACAGTCCATATCTTCCCCATTTCTTATAGCACAATAGTATTCCATTACATTCATATACCACAATGTGTTCAGCCATTCCCCAATTGATGGGCATCCCCTTGATTTCCAATTCTTTGCTACTACAAAAAGAGCTGCTATAAATATTTTGTACATATGGGTCCTTTTTCCACTTGTGTGATCTCTGGGATACAGCCCTAGAAGTGGCATTGCTGGGTCAAAGGGTATGAACATTTTTATAGCCATTTGGGCATAGTTCCAAATTGCTCTTCAGAATGGCTGGATCAGTTCACAACTCCACCAGCAATGTAACAGTCTTCCAATTTTCCCACATCCTCTCCAGTATTTATCATTTTCCTGGTTTGTCATGTTAGCCAATCTAACAGGAGAGATGTGGTACCTAAGAATTGTTTTGATTTACATTTCTCTAATCAGTAGTGATTTCGAGCATTTTTATATGCCTATAGATATCTTTAATTTCTTCCTCTGAAAATTGACTGTTCATATTATCCATTTGTCCATTTCTCAATGGGGAAATGACTTGCATTCCTCTAAATTTGGCTCAGTTCTCTGTGTATTTTAGAGATGAGGCCTTTACCAGAGATACTAGTTGTAAAGATTTTCTCCCAATTTTCTGCTTCCCTCCTAATCTTTGTTGCACTGGCTTTTTTATACAAAAACTTTTCAATTGAACATAATAAAAATTATCCATTTTGCATTTTGCAATGCTCTGTATCTCTTGTTCTGTCATAAATTCTTTGCTTTCCCATAAATCTGATAGGTAAACTATTCCTTGCTCTCCCAAATGGTTTATAGTTATCAGCCTTTATTCCTAAATCATGAACCCATTTTGACTTTATTTTGGTATATGGTGTAAGATATTGGTCTATGCCCAGTTTCTGCCCTACCATTTTCCAATTTTCCCAGCAGTTTTTGTGAAATAGTGAATTCTTAGCCCAGAAGCTGGATTCTTTGGATTTATCGAAGAGTAGATTGCTATAGTTGGTGAGTGCTGTGTCTTGTGTACCTAACCTATTCCACTGATCCACCACTCTGTTTCTTAGCCAATACCAGGTAGTTTTGATGACTACTGCTTTATAGTACAGTTTAATATCTGGTATGGCTAGGCCACTTTCCCTAGCATTTCTTTTCATTAATTCCCTTTAATTAATTAATTCATTAATATACAGCAAATGACAGGTCAGTTCACAAGTTCCCTGGAAAGACCTTAAAATGATGTTTTTCTTTGGAAGATAAAAGAATTTTTTTTAAAAAGCACACACTTATGTATGCAAACTGCTGTGGGAAATAATCATATATAGATCAGCTTTGCTAGAAGGAAAACAACACAGAATAAGGTTTAGAGCAAGACTATTAATTATTCTTCATCATGTATTAAATTTAGGTCTCAATTATCTTCTTAAATGCTTTAGATTTTCTTTGAAAGAAACATGTTTTAAATATTATTTATTATTTCAAGGATAACAAAAATAATCCCATTATATGGTAACATAAATATTTATAATTAAAAAACTATTTCCCCCAAAATAGTGAGATAAGAGGCATTATTTTCCTATTTTTGTAAATCTCTTTAATGTTTGTCTTAATAGAAGGCATCTAGATTCTCATATCTCCTGAATTCAGTATATTGCAACACATTATTCTGGTTAAAGTATACAAAGAAAATCTGGCTTCATACGTATGTGTAGTTGGAAAATGGAACATTATTTTGTTGGTAAAAAAAGTTAGTGTTTGGTGGAGTAAAAGCAGGGACTTATTTGAGCTCTCCCCCAAACCCCTCCAAATACCTGTAAAAAATAACTCTAAATAAATTCTACAGCAGCAAAACCCACAAAATAACAAAGTGAAACAAATTTTCAGCCCAAGACAACCTGGAAGATTGATAGGAAAGGTTTGTTGCACCAGTTTGAGAAAAGAGCCTAGTTCAGCATGGGCCCTTACAGCAGATGCTGCCCTAGCAAACCTGGAACAGGTCTCAGGGCCCTTAATAACTGGCAGCTCCGGTGCTTTCCAGACTTCTCAACCCACAAATGCTAAAGACAACTTAGAAGGTCAGAAGGAAATGTCTATTGGAGCTGGGTGAGAGAGGAGCACAGTTTGGCCCCAGCCCCAGGGCTGCAGCAGGCAACACTGGCAGTGGCTGCTTTCAGAGATCTCGGCCCGCAGACAGTGGTAGGGATTGAGCAGCTGGTCAGAGGAGGATTGCAGGGATTTCTTTGCTGGCACTGAGGCAGGATTCTCTTGCTTGCTTGTGCTTTAATGGGGGTCACAATCCTGGGTGGTGGTCCTGGGGTGAAGAGGAGCACAGATGTGGCAGAGCTTGTGGTGGAAGTACAGAAGGAATCTTCCTCGAAGTTCCAAGGCAGAAAAAAGTACTTGTGGTCCAGAGAGGAGCAAACACCTCTTCTTCGATCATACAACCTTGGAAGAACTGAAAACTTATAGGTCTCTAGAAATATCTCTGAAAACAGCTGCACAAAACCCCTGTAGCTTGGGACAGTACACCCTCATACAGGAAGCAGAGTCCTACCTTAACAAAGAGCTAATAAAATGAGCAAATAGCCGAGAAAACTCAGACTATAGAATCTTTGGTGACAAGGAAGATGAAACCATCCAACCAGAAGACAAGAAAGTCAAAGCTCCTAGGTCTAAAGCCTCCAAGAAAAATATGAATTGGTCTCATGCCATGGTAGAGCTCAAAAAGGATTTTGAAAATCAAGTAAGAGAAGTAGAGGAAAAATTGTGTAGAAAAATAAGAATGATGCAAGAAAATCATGAAAAATGAGTCAACAGCTTGCTAAAGTAGACCAAAAACAATGCTGAAGAAAGTAACATCTTAAAAAATAGACTAACCTAAATGGCAAAAGAGGTCCAAAAAGCCAATGAGGAGAACAATGCCTTAAAAAGCAGAATTGGCCAAAAGGAAAAGGAAATTCAAAATCTCATTGAAGAGAATAGTTCCTTAAAAATTAGAATGGAGCAAATGGAAGCTAGTGACTCTATAAGAAATAAAGAAATTATAAAACAAAACCAAAAGAATAAAAAAAGAAGACATTGTGAAATATCTCATTGGAAAAACAACAGACCTGGAAAATAGATCCAAGAGAGATAATTTCAAAATTACTGGATTACCTGAAAGCCATGATCAAAAAGAGAGCCTAGACATCATCTTTCAAGAAATTATCAAGGAAAACTGCCCTGATAATCTAGAACCAGAGGGTAAAATAGGAATTGAAAGAATCTACTGATCACCTCCTAAAAGAGATCCTAAAAGGAAAACTCCTAGGAATATCGCAGTCAAATTCCAGAGTTCCCAGGTCAAGAAGAAAATATTGCAAGCAGCCCAAAAGAAACAATTCAAGTACTGTGGAAACACAATCAGGATAACACAAGATCTACAGCTTCTACATTAAGGCATCAGAGGGCTTGGGATATGATATTGCAGAGGTCAAAGGATCTGGGATTAAAACCAAAAATCACCTACCCAGCAAAACTGAGTTTTTTGCCCTTCAGGGCAAAAAAATGGATATTCAATGAAATAGAGGACTCTCAAGCATTCTTGATGAAAAGTCCAGAGCTAAATAGAAAATGTGACTTTCAAATACAAGAAAGAAGAGAAGCATGAAAAGGTAAATAGGAAATAGAAATCATAAGTGACTTATTAAAGTTGAACTCTTTATATTCCTACATGGAAAGATGATATTTGTAACTCACGAGACCTTTCTCAGTATTAAAGTAGTTGGAGGGAAAATTATACACACATACATACAGACACATACACACAGATAGAGAGATAGATAGATAGACAGATGTGAGTTGAATATGAAGGGATAATATTTGAAAATAATAAAATTACTTGGTAAGAGAAAGGGAGATGTAGAATGAGATAAATTATCTTAGATAAAAAAGGCAAGAAAAATCTTTTACAATGGAAGGGAAGAGGGGAAAGGTGAGAGGGAAGGAGGGAACCTTACTCTCATCAGATGTGGCTTAAGGAGAGAATAACATACACAGTCAATTGGGGATGAAAATCTATGTTGCCCTACAGGAAAGTAGGGAGGAAGGGGATAAGAGAAGAGGGAATGATAGGAGGGCAGATTGGGGTAGGGGCTAATCAGAATGTACACCATCTTGGGGTGGGGGAGGGGAGAGATGGGGACAAAATTTGGAATTCAAAATCTTGAGGAAATGAATGTTGATAACTAAAAATAAATTAATATAAAAAGTCATTGTTATTATAAAAATATCTTTAACTTCACAGATCTCAAGTCTTAGGAACACCAAAGGGTCTACGGATTACACTTTGAGGACTGTTGGACAGTAAGTAACATACTGTATTTGCAATCAGAAAGACTTACTTCAAATCTTACCCTGGACACTGGCCATATCAACAACAACAAAAAAATTTAATCTCTCTCACCTCAGGTTCCTAATCTGTAAAATGGGGATAATATTACTTAAAGTATCTACTTCTCAACATTGTGATAAGGCACAATGCAGACTTAAGATGCAGACTTTAAGATGCAATAAGATGCAGACTTTAAAGCAATACATAAACATCAGATATTGTTATCATCATTGGACATGGAAATAAAGCCTCTATTTACCTAGAGAATTTTAAATTTACTAATGCATTCACATTTCTTCTAGATGCTATTGCCCCCCCCTCCCCCACAGAACAGGTGGAGTACTTCCTCTTTCTTTTACTTTATTGCTCCTTGTGTCTGGATTATAGGTGCCTCAGAGATTCTTTTCCAGGATCGACAAAGTCCCAAAGATTCATAAGAAATTCAGGTGGATGGGTAAATAAATTTTCCCTGTTGCTCCAATACATTACCCTCTCTGAGTAGGTTTCAAGCTGGTCCATTATCTGTTGCAATTATCCTGAGTAGAACAGCTGAAGAAGATAATGGGAACCACTCAAGTATCTTTGCCAAGAAACCCCAAATTGGGTCGCAAAGAGTTGGACCTGACTGAAACGACCAAATAGTCACAGCAAAGAACAGCAGAACCTGTGGGAACATTATACAATCAAAACACCCCACCCTCCCATGTGGTGACCTGTAAACCACAAGTATAACTCAAGATGACTTCAGGAGACTCTGGGGACCTGTACTTGTTTCAAGCCAAACAATAGAGGGGAATCTTAGTTGACAAAGGTCACTGGAATCTCCTCACAGTACACTCCTTTGGGAGAGGATTATGGACCTTCTGTTATTTCATTTGCTGTTCACCAGCCTTTATAGATGGCTCTCTTCATGCAGAAATTTGGAGTAAGCAATTAAGGGAGAGAACGGTGAGTATTTTGTGATCTAGCTAGCCTGAATAAAGACTCTTGCAAAAGTAATGATAGTTTTCATATAATGACATGCCAACAAAGGCAATGACAGGAATAAGGCAATCATGTTTGCATGGTCTGACAATTAGAAGGTACTGAAAGCTCTACTGCAAAGTATGCATTTGAATATGACAGTATAAATACAGCATTAGTAAAATGAATTTAGAAGCTGAACGTAGGATGGAATAAATAAAATGTATCTGGGTTACTAGCAACAGAATTCAAAATAAATTTTTGAAAATAATTTGTGTGGTGGTGGTGGTGGCGGTGGTGTTGGTAGTGGTGGTGCTATTTACATTTCACAAAGAGAAAACAAGGGAGAAGTGAACAAATTTAATTTGACCTAAAATGAGTGTTAAATGCAAGACAGATATTTATCATGTAATCTCAACATTCTAAAAATGAACATACTTTCCCCAGTCTATTTTAATATGTAATTAAAATCTGTACCAAACTATGACCGAATTTTGTGAAATTGAGTACCATGAAATCATATTGCACATCTGTGTCTTCCATTACAGAGCAGATTGTTTTTAACAAGAGAGCATCCATGCCTTTTCTACAGGTGCTTTCTGTCAGTGACAAATTTTGTTGTGAAAAAATATCATCTCATTTTAATCTTCAGCTTTGTCACTAGACATCTGGTCATTGATGTTTTGAGCTTCATGATTAGTACAAAAATTAAAATGATTTGTGCCTACTTTTTTAAAGTTAAGTTTGGCGAGTTTTAGTCTAGTTTAAGGGCCTTAGACAGGGCTTTATCTGATATTACTCTTTTATCTAAATAATTTTTTTTCACTTTGAGAATGCAAAATTCCCTTTGAATTAAAAGTAACTGATTTTGCACAGTAACCAGAGCTTATTTGCTCAGTGTTTACAGCTGATGATACTGACATTATGCCAAGAATGAGAGGCTAGCTATGGATTGAGCATACAATTATTACAAGCTGTTCATATTTTCTCAGCTAATTGGGATTACATTCATTAAAACATTTTATTCTTATTTGTGATTATATACACACATATGAAGATTACATAATGTAACATATAACCTATTATTTCACAACCATATATAAATGTTTTATACATATGTGTATATATAATTGTCATGACTGTATGTTGCTCTTAGGCATGTAATTTGGAGATTAATAATTAGGTTGAAAACTCTTTCTACACATTTATGTATTTGTAGGGGAAAAAAGCCAGGATCCACCATTCTATGTTATTTTGTTAGGTAAAGGCAATAATCTTACGTGTGTGTGTGTGTGTGTGTGTGTGTGTGTGCGTGCATGCGCGCATGTGTGTGTGTGTATAGGTCTTTCTAGCACTGCTGAAATTTACAGCCAACAGTTGATTCCTCTTTTCTGTCCATAAAAATGTCTGGCCCAGTTTAACCAAAATTTAAGTAATAAAATAGTTTTACCTAATGAGAAGGGGTAATGCTAATGTCAGAGGAAATGACCCCTGACAATACTCTATTTCTTGATTCTATGAAATAGTATCAAGTACTTTTACTCTCTATTGCTGTGTTATGATAAAAGAACCATGTTCCAATCTGACCTTCCTTTATTAGTTTGAAATGCCCAGGTTCAACAGAAATCATTCTAATATATTTTCTTAGGCTAGTTATCAAAGGAGTCACAACTTTACCCTCTAAAATGACTACGTGACCCTGGAAAAATCAATTATGATGCAGGGATCTGGAGGGGGATGGATGATATAGTTGCAGCACTTTCAGGAGCCATATTAATTTTTATCCATCATGGGAAAAAATGACTCATTTTAACATGTGGAGCAATGTGGGAAAAGGGCATGACTTAAAGTCACAATTCATAAACCCCAAATCTATAAATTAGGGCAAAATAAAATGTATATGCTCAAGTGAGTAACTTGACATTTTTAAATGAATCCATAATAAATTAATTTAAATAGCATCTATTCAGTATATTAACGTTATCATTAGAAAGTGCTATAGGCAATTCGTCTATGAGCACTGTACCTAGAAAGATGGCAAAGTAGCACATTATTTCAACTGACGACTACAATCTTAAGGATTTTTTTTATTACTCTAGTATGCAGATCAATGCAAACAGTAACATAATGTGGCTTTTAAGGAATAAAAATCTAACAGGCCATTAGGTTTCAGAAAGATGGTTTTCGATTGCACTCATAGAATCTTGATAGCTTTTTACAATAATTCCTCCTTGCAGCAACAGTATCAATTTCTCCAATTTCCTCCAGCAATATAGTCGTTGGAGAATCATTCTTTACACCCTAAATGATGCAACTGGGAATATAATACTACTGGAGTCTTTAACAAATCACTTATTTTAAAGACATCATTCTAATTATTTTATTAATATGAATGACAGTATAGCCAACATTAAAATAGTGCTTGAAGTTTACCAACCCACTTTCCTTATAATTACCTTGTGAGGTACGTAGTATAAGTATTATTATCCCCATTTTGCAGAAGAAGATATTGAGTCACAGGCAGAAAAAAATGAGTTCATAGTCATCCAGCTTCTAAGTGTCAGAGTCGGAACTCAAATCCAGGTCTTCTGAGCTTGTATCTAGTGATATTTTCATTATACCATAGTGCCAAATAATTTTATTCTACAATAAAGGTATTTTAACTTAAATAGTTTTTAAAGTTAACAAAGCAACTTAAATCAAATACTTCCAGCTGAGCCAAGGCAAATATTGTCATTATTCAACTCCCTTCTCAGAAAGCAAAATAAAATTACATCTTTAATTTTAAAATAGCAGTAAAGTTTAATAAATATTTAAAGATTACAGAGTTATATTCAAAGTAAAATATGGATGAACAAGGAATTTATGAGAACTTTTATTTTAAACAACCAGGGTACTATGTTCCTGTGAAACTGACCCAAAAAAAGTTATCTATACAACCACAGTAAAAAAATAGAGATAAAATTATATTACTCCTTAATTATGTATATTTTCTACACATAGATATATACACTGTACATAAAGAACACTGATTTGGTCCTTATTACATTTATGTAAGAGGACTATGTGTTTGGCAGCTCTATATATACTGTCAGTTGTCTCAATGATACCAGAGAGCCCATGCATGTGTCCCCATAGCATGGAATCTTTAGCAGTGTGTACCACAGGCAGCTAAGTGGCACAGTGGATAAAACACTGGGCCTGGAGTCAAGAAGACTCATCTTCCTGGATTGAAATCTGGTCTCAGACATTTGCTAGCTGTGTGACCTTGGGCAAATCACTTAACTCTATTTGCTTTAGTTCCTTATCTGTTCAGTGAGCTAGAAAAGGAAATGACAAACCACTCAAGTATCTTTACCAAAAGAAACCCAAATAGCATTACAAAGAATTGGACTTAACTGAACAAAAAAAAAAAAACAAAGACAGTAAGCTATGAAGAAGCTGCCCTATTGTCTATTTGCTGGGTCTGCAGCGCCTGCCCACATTCAATGACTCTCATGCTATCTCAGAATGACTGGTTTCCAAGACTCATGCATCTTATTCTCTCCGGCAGCTCTGTAATTCCACCCTGCATACTCCCAGTACATAATTCGGTGTGCCTTGACTCGGGCAAAGGGCTTTTTGGCTAATGGTTCAAAGCACAGTTGTCATTGATCTTGACCAAAACTTCACAAGTTCTAATTTTCTATCTGTGCTTCTCAGGATAGAAGATTAGTTGGTTTTAACATCTTAAGAGGGTTAGGGGAGCTACCATTATCCCCACTGTACAAATGAGAGATCTGAAGCACAAGAAGAGTAAGTGATCTGTCCAAGGTCAAACATTTGGTTAGGGCCTGAAGTAGGATTTCAAACCAGTTCCACGTTATAAGATCATCCATTGTTCCCCTTTGTTCTACTGACTCTCAATAGCAACTATACATTGCTAATGGCCTTATATCATATCGTTTCTTATCATAGCATTTTAAAGTATAAGAACATTTTATACTATGCTCATAGAACTGACTTTTATAATCACACAGTGATTATTGTTACCTTATAATATACTGTAGATAAATGATCAATTCAATGGACAGTACTTTGGAGAAAACAGAAACTTTACAATTCTAGGGAATAAACAAGTAACACTCAGAGATGTAACTTTATTTTATGATTTCCACTTAGAAACCAGCACAAATTAGGTATACTGGGGAAATAGAATTCAACAGGAAGATAGCAGTCTTCAAGTATTTAAAGGGATGGGCTATGGAAGAAAACTGCTTGGCCTAGAAAGTGAAACTGCAAACAATGGTTAGAAGTTACAGACACCAATTTAGACTTAAAGTAAGTGTTGTGGTGGGGAGATAGCTAAAAATTGGAAATATCTGAAAGGAGAACTGCTCTCTCAAAAGGCAGTAGGACCCTTTTTCATCAGACATCTTCAAGAAAAGCCTGGTTGATCACTAGGTTTAGATATTGGAACAGGGATAGTTTGTCAAGTATGGCAAGACTAGATGGATTATAGGTTCTATTCTATTTCTGAGATTCTGAGATTCTGCAATTCTATCCATGCACATTTCTTAATTGCCTAATTGGTGGAAACATGCAGCTCATAAATTTCTTTCCTATTTTTCCTTTCTCACCAATAACTTCAGTAGATTGAAACTCCCTCGATTTTATTTAGAATACATGGAAACAGTAAGTGATGACATTCCATTGTTTGATAAGGATTTTTAAATAGTGTCTTTATTAGAATGAATTTCTCAACAAGAAATCTCAAGTGCCACACAATTTCCCCCGATTTTATTTAACCATGACTGAAGAAAATTTATATCATATCACATGTACCAAGAAAGGACCTTGAGAGGGGAATCCATTTCTGCTAGTTCCCAAACCATGAAGCCTGTCTATAGCATCTCTCACTTGGGGCCAAGAAATCTACTCGAAGACTTCCAAGGGAGATAATTCCAAAGCCTCCAAAGCAGCCCACCTCTCTTTTAATGAACTCTAATGATTCGGATTTTTAATAGCCAAAATCTACATGCTAGCAACTTTTAACCTCTGGTTATAGTTTTGGCCTCTGAGGACCATGGCCCTGTAGACAGAAAACTGCACTTGGAATTACGAGGAACTGAGTTCAAATCATGGCTTAGGAACTTACTAGCCATATGACCTAAGTTAGTAACTTAGTCTCTCTAAGAATCAGTTTCCATACCTATAAAATGAAAAAAAAATAACAGTACCTTACCCAAAGTGGGGTATGAGAATCAAATGAAGTAAGATATATAAAGTGCTTGTGAATCTTAAGTGCTACATAAATGTAAGAACTCATTATCTAATTCTCATGCTTTTGGACAGACTTGAGAAAAATTATCTGAGGGCAAATTGCTATCCTTCTATTAATCTATATTGAATGTTTTGCTGTCCATTGTGCAAGTGGATAAAATGATAGTCTTTCATAATTAAATAAGTTGTGGAATGTTAACTGATTTCTGTTCACTCACCAAAATCATCTTTGAGACAATTCTATTAACACATTAGATGGTGAAGATTAAATATGTATATGTGTATATATATGTATATGCATGTAGATACATATATATTCTCTACCTCTAAAGCTATACATATTTACTAGGTGACACACACATCATCCTATTCCAACAAGGTTTTCTTGGCTTACATATTTGGAACTGAAAGGGAACTCAGAGGTCATTAAGTCCAATTTCCTAACTTTACAGATGAGGAAACAAAGAATAAAGTGGTTAAAAATTTGCCTAGGGTCACGTTGCTAGGAATTGTCTAAAGCAGAATTGTAACCCAGATCTTCCTGATTCCATTTCCAGTACTTGATCCATTACACTACATGACTTTCCACTAAAGCTGCAGGTTTTTTTTTCTATGTGTTTCTTTTAGGAAAAAAAAAATTTGTAATATGTACTTTAGAAATTATGAATATTTGGTTTGGTGACAGCAATAAAAACATTTATTCTTAAATTTTTATGTGTCAATGTTATGTCTGACTAGTTGTGTTCAACAATTTTGTTTGTAGTAATATTCCAGTAATGGAAAGCTCATCTGTTGATTTATCAAGATTATTCTGGGGAATATATATTGCAATAGAGTGATATTTCTTCTGTTGTATCATCTGGATGGCTTATCATGTCCTCTAGGTATCTGGTAAATACTAAATTTTTGCAACCAGCAGTGATATGCTGTTTGGTTTCCTCCATCCATTGTCTATTCTGCATAGATCATTAACTAAGAGTTCATTAAGGGTAACTTTCCATTGTTGTCTGATGATGATGACCAGATCCTGGATTGCTATAAAAAAAACCCTCTATTTATGTAAGTAAATACACGTAACTCAAGTACAAGTTTGATTATGTTTGCTTACATATTGTTCCTTGAATTCAGGTAGATGCTTGCCTATGGAGAGCCTTTTGAATCCACTCTTAGATTTTGGTCATATATAGGCTCTGTTCATTGATAAAAGCACTTTCATTTAGATACACCAAAGCAATGGTATAAACTTAGTGCTTTGTGAAGTCTGTTCTGAAAGTATTTCTGTCAATGTTTAATTTATTCATTATTGTTAGTGCTACTATTATTATCACTGTTATTATTAACTTTCTGTTACATAATAATCGTTCAAATACTTTAAGACTCCTATTATAAATCCTCTAATTCTTCTCTTTCTCCCATCTAAGCATCTGTAGTTGCTTCAATTAATCCTTTTGGCCTTTGGGCTTCTTCCCCAATGGAGCTGACAGCGTTCCACCTGATTTTCAGCTCTTGGTCCAAGAGTAATATGACAAAAGCAGAAGACTATCATCTATAGACGTACTACCTACCTTATTTGGACACTACATTCTATAGATGTAACCTAATATAGCATCAGCATGTAGGGCCTTCAGATTTCACTTCAAATTTGTCTTCACCTTAGACCCTCCTAGAATCCCCAGTTCTTTTTCCTGCTCACTGCTTTTAGCTATTTGTTAACCTGGGAAATGCATATAATCACTGCTTTTGCAATTTAAAAAAATAAGTCAAATAAAGCATTTTATGCTTTTCCTTTGAACTTCTTCTTCTTAAATTCAGCCCACTATTGCAGGCTGCAAGGCCTTTTGATAACAAATATATTATTTGGTATATTAGCTCATTAGTCATTCATAAATTTAATATTCAGGTCATTCCTGTCTGTATGTAAGTCAACGTTTAAAAATGTTAAAGACAACAGTGCCAAAATAAAGTCCTGCAGAATATCACTGGTAAATTCTCTTCAAGTTGACAATCACCCACTAATCATTGAGTCTTGTCAACTAGTTTGAACCCATATAACTATTACATAATAGGTATATTTAATACTGTACACAAGGAGACCAAGAGACCCTTTAATATATCTATAATATTATTCTGATCTTCCAAACTAGAAAAAGTGTATGTCTGTGTATACAGACATATATATGTGTGCACACACATACATATATATGTGTATATATGTGTATATCTTGATATTATTGGACTTATTATTAATGAATCATGCTGTTTCTTAGTGATAACCTCACTCCCTGTTTAATGTGCTCACAAAATGTTCTTTTATTTTATTTGAGCTTTTACTCAGCACTTAAGTTCACTTTAATCCCCCCTCCCTCAACTTCTTATATTTCTCCTTCTACATGCAGAATCCCATAACCATATTTCTGAAAACAATGTTCATATATCTTGGGTGCTGATTTTATGACACAATATACTAAATGTTGATTAAAGAGAACAGGATAATGAATATAAATGGAATCTGAAAATATGAACCCCAACTGCAAGAGACCTAATAAAAAGTATGGTAGGAGATTCTGGAAGCATTAAAGAAAATATGCATTTATAAAACAAGGAATAAAACACAGTCATTCCTTTCTTATGAATCAGGTCTGGCAAAATGTTAAAAAGATATAAAGTGGGATTAATAAGATTCTAAGCAAATAGAACATTTCAGTGGAGAAATTTAAGTTTTATGATAGAATTGGCATACACCAAAAAAGATTACACATTCATATTTATATAGACACGCAGAATGTTTTATTTCTTTGGCATCAAACTATGTACACAACTAAGATGAACTTACGACAAGGGTCATTTTTGACACCTTAAGTCATTATTATATATTTTGAACCAAAAATGTTAATTGAATTTAAATCACGGATAATGATAAGCATAAATACACGAAAACAAAAGATTAACTGAAAAGGTTATCTCCCCTCAGGTCTATAAAAAATAATCCAGTATACTTGTTGTTATTCAGGAAATAATTTTTGATATTAATAATGATTACTGAAAATTAAATAAAAAAGAAATTTTACAACAGAAGAGTTAACTTTAAGAAAAAACTTTCAAAAAGGAAATATTATGTAGAAATATCCATTTTCTTGCCAAACTTGCAAAATTAAATTCATTTAAATTCAATTTATTTAGAGCACAAAATTGAACTCAGAGACCTTCTGGTCCACATCATCTACATATTAAGAACAGGCAAGCAAGAGAAGGAAGTTGACTTGCCAGGGACACCCAGATGACTAATACCAGAGATTCAGTTCAAATTTAAACACCTGGGCTTTTACTTCTCTTCTTTTTCTATCATACTTCATTGCATTCTCATTTTATTTAATTCAGTTTTTCAAAGATGTTATTAAGTGGCTACCATGTTTGTACTAGGCTTTTCAGCTATTTCAGAATTTTTAAAAAGTGGTATTTTTAAAGTTACATCATTAAAATTAGAGGGAAGTACCTTGAACAATTATATACTTACGGATGAACTCTTAACCAAGTAATATATAGAAATGATTACATGAGGTAAAAATTGAAAAGTTTTTGCTCGAATGGAGTTAATAATGCAGTTAGGATAAAATAAAACATTAATTGGAAAAAAAATCTCAGAAAATATCAATGATAAAGGCTTAATTCACATAAATCTGTATATACATGATAACAGAATTTATGTAGCACTTTTAAGTTTAACCATGACTTTATATACATTATCTCATTTGATTTTTTTTACAACAACCCTGTGAGGTAGACCTACTATTACTTTCATTTTACACACAAAGAAACTGAGGTTTCAAGAGGTTAAGTGAAATTTCCAAGGTGAATAAGTAGTTCTGAAAAGAAGAAAAGCTATCAAGAACAACATGAAAGAATGCTTTAAACAACTAGCAATAAAAGAAATTTCTGGTACATAATAGGTGCTTAATAAGTGTTTGCTGAATCACTGGAATGCAAATTAATGTAATTTATTTTTCCTCACATCTAACAGATTGGCTAAAATGACAAAAAAAGGTAAATGAACCCATCATGGAGAGCACCTCTCTCCCTGTCAATGTGCATACAAAATGTTTGTGTTTTGTTCCACATAATGGAGGGGACATGGGAAACCTAGGGACCTTAATTTGCTGTGGTGAAGCTATAAATTAACCACATTTCTGGAAAGAAAATATAAAATATAAATAAAACATACATATTTTGACCCTACAGTACTACTAATGAAATATACCTAAAGATATCAAATACAGAGGGAAGATCTAATGTACACAAAAATAAAACTGAAATTTTTGTATAATAAATAACAGAAATAAAGTGGATGTCTAGTGATTGGGAGATGGCTGAACTAATTATAGTAAATAATTCAATAGAATACTATTGTGCTATAGAAACAAGAAAAAATTCAGGGAAATTTGAAACATTTCTATGAGATGATGCAGAACAAATTGGCAGAACGAGGAGAACATTTTACATAGCTGCCAAAGCAATATATATTAAAACTCTGAAGGACAATCAGAACTTTTATCAATGGAGTGACCCATCAGGACTTCAGAGAACTCACAGCAAAATGTCTTCCTCTTCTCAACAAGGAGGTAAGTGATATGGCTGATAAATATGGCAAACTTCATCAGATATACTTAAAGTGCTGACTTAATTAGCTTAATTGAGTTTATTTGCTCAAATGAGAATTCTTTTGGGCATCGGGTTGAGGTTGGGGAATAAGTGTGAAGTAAAATAAATATTTACCCAAAAAAGAGGACCAATAAAACATTTTAAAGGTAAAACAAATGACCATTTAAGACTTTTTTACCCCAAAGTGAAAATATCAATGCTTACACCTACAGCAGGTATCCACCCTGAATGAGTTTGAACATAGCTTGTGTATTTTCTGCTGTATAGCCATGACTTAAATGAAAATGCATGCTAAGTTGTTATTAGAGCATCTGGAAGTGTTTTTAAAGAAAGAATAATGTGAAATAAGAAAAGAACAGAGTGTACATTATGGCACCCTATGAAAGCCAAATGGATTTGGAGTTTTTTGTGAAGAAATTGGCATTATAGTAAAGTAATGCTGTTAAAAAATTGAATAAAGTCTAACATAAGTTGACTCAAGAAGTACAAATGAGACGTATACATAAGAATTTATAGTTACATGAATTATGAGACAGAGATAGAGAGTCAGGGACGGAAATGGACACAGAAACAGAGATAGACATGCAGCAAGAGGTAAAGCAGAAGAGGAAATAGACAGTATACAAAAATGCCCTCTGGAAAATAGTTTTCAGAGAGCACCCTGATACAAATTAAAGAAAAGCAAGAAATTCTCCATCTTTTGGAAATAGGATTACCATGTGGAGTGAAAACTTCCCATCACTATAGCTACTGAATCAGCTCTGGTGACCTCAACAACACAGCTTTACACAAATCAGCAGGATCAACCACATGCCAACTAGATTGTTAAGAAAAACACAACTGATACAATCTGCAAATTTTTTGCACTTAGCAACTTTTGTCACATAATGGTGAACTCCATTTGCTTGTTAACTTGACTGATAAGTTAAAGATAGAAAATTAGAAACATTTCCTAAGACCAATGAACTTTGTGATCTATTCCTTTATTGCCCTTGGTCATTCCGTTTGCTCAAACGAATGAGCAATCCTAACTTGTTTGTTCTTTACTCCAGCAACAGATGTGGTGTTAAAGTGGTTGACAACTTTGATAAAAGAAAAAGATGTCTATTGGCACAGACCAATTTCTCTTGGAACTAACATTTTTCTGTGAAAAATTTCAATTTCAAGACCATGATTCTCAACTAGCTCTTCTGTTTCTAAGATTGGATCAGAACACATCATGCTATAATATTCTCTCCATAGTTTCTATCAAGGATTTAACTGCTGGTGACAAACACATATTCATTAAGTTCCAATGAGATGTATAACCTTGTAATAGACATGAAGTTTTGTGCAGCATTAGCTAAAAATAGTCCTAATCTATTGCCATGATAAGAATTAAACCAATGGAAAAGGGTATACACTATTCTGTAAAAGACACATTTTTTTCTGACTAGCTTTCACAAAATTAGATTTTAGTGTTCTAAGCCTCTTCTATGATTCTAGTTAGGGGCCATAAAATACCCTCTGGTAGTAGTGAATTCTTCTGAAAGAAGCGATTGATATTACCATAAGCATGGTTGAGAAGAATTGACATGGGAATGGCTACCAATTAATATGACCCTTATGATTTGTCACATTTCAATAAATTCCATGGATGTGTTTTCAAAGATGTAAGAACACAGTGAAGATTTCAAATACATAATACTTCAAGTTCTTAGGTGCATACCATTGAAATACATGCACCAATAAAACAGGAGTTCAGAGACTGCCAGATTATGACCTGAGGGCCAGATCCTTCCTGCATTTTTATAAGGTCGTGAGCTAAGATTTTTTTTAATATCTTAATATAATAGATTTTTATTTAAAATGTAAAAATTGTAATGAGAGAATGGTAAGTACTGAAGGGGAAAACGCCAAAGTACATTAAGATTTCTACTCACTACAGTCTGACCAACAACTACAAGGTAATTTAACACATACACCTACATCTTTAAGTCTAGGGCAATGTTAGTGGTACGTAGAGCTATTACAACTCGAAATTCCCTGGAAAATTCAAGTTAGTACATAATAGTGTTAACTCAATCTACACCAAAGTCATCTATTATTAGAATCATAAATTTAATGCTAGATGGAACCTCAGAGGCCACTATGTGCAGCTCTTTCGTTTTAAAAATGAGGAAACTGAGGAATGGAGAAGTTGTCATTTTCCCAAGATTACACAGCTGGCAAACAAGTCAGGAGAGATATTAACGGAAGCCTTGATGACTGCAATTCTAGTACCTTATCCATTAATTTGTATTTCCTCTTTGGTTAGAAGTGGAACTATAAGTGAACAGAAACATCTGCCAAATACATAACAGCCAACGAAGAAACTAAGGGCCAACTGTCTTAAATTACCTTCCGTCTCGTTCATAGTTTGGCCTATAATAGCTACTTCTTAAGGGTGGCAAGGTGGAAGAAATCATTGTATTAACTGATATTTTGAAATAGTCCTTCCCCTATTTTGAAAATTGTGGTACTTCACAGCTACAATTATATTCCTTTCATCTCTCTTTTGTTATCTCCGTTGCAAAATTGGTAGATGAAGGCAATACCATACTGATGGTACTTTTATATAATAATAGCACACTTTATATACATCATATCCTTTTCATTTCCACAACAACCCTATGAAGCAGTTTCTCCTATGCTCATTTTATATATGAATAAACTTAGATTCAGCAAATTTGGGTGTTCTATCCAGGGCACTCTTACTGATTCCAGAAATGCCAGAATTCTATTCACTGTCATGTTGGCCCTTTGCTAGGTAGTATCTCATGATTTCATCAAGATACAGGGAGAAATTATTATGTGTACAAAATGGACAAATATGGGTGGGCTGATCCACAAAGAGGTAGATTCTTAAAATGGTGCTGATTAATGGAAAGAGAAGTTACGCATACCTGAACTAAAATAGAACCATATATTTATAGCTAGAAAGGACATCAAGTCATCTAACCCAATACCTTCATTTCATATACAAATAAAGGGAAAGCCCACAGAGGTTAAGTTATTTGCCTAACAATGTAAAAGGGATAGTTAATAGAAGAGTCAGGATTCAAAATTCTATCCATACTAGGTTGAAATCCAATGTTCCTTCCTTTACGTTACATTTCTGCTGTCAGGTTCTCAAAATATTATATGAGAGTTAAATGAATTAAATATTTTATTTCATTTCCAAAATAAGGACAAATTAAGATTAGGAGTAAAAGTAAAAAAAAATACACATAGAGACATTCCATCAGAGGGAAATGGATTAATCTCTCACTACACATCTGTAATTCCAGTTTAGAATTTTTTTTGGAGGGGGGAGGGCTAGGCAATTGGGGTTAAGTGACTTGCCCAAGGTCACATAGCTAATACATGTCAAGTGTCTGAGGTCACATTTGAACTCAGGTCCTCCTGACTTCAGGACCAGCGCTCTATTCAGTGCACCACCTAGCTCCCCCCTAGTTTAGAATTATCTTAAAGAAATGCCTTTTTGGAGAATGGCTGAACAAGTATATGTAGTATACAAGTAGTATATGAATGTAATGGAATACTATTGTTCTATAAGAAATAATGAACAGATTTCAGAAAAAAAACAGCGGAAGACTTATATGAACTGATGCTGAGTGAAGTGAGCAAAAACAGGAATACATTGTACACTGTAACAACAGCACAGTGCGATGATTGACTATAATTGACTTAACTCTTCTCAGCAATACAATGATCCAAAAGACTCGTGAATTTTATCCACATCTACAGAAAAAACCATGGAATCTGGATGCAGACTGAAGCATACTATTTACTTTGTTGTTGGTGGTGGTTTTTCTTTTCCTTTTTGTTCTTTCTTTTTGCTCTGATTCTTTCACAAAATGACTAATGTGGAAATATGTTTACCATTATTGTACATGTATAACCCATATCATACTGTTTGCTCTCTTGAGGAGGGGGGAAGGGAGGAAGAGGGAAAAATTTGGTACTCAAGCTCATTCTGCTGTGCTCAAATACGAGGACATGGGAACAAGCATTTATTGAGACTATTATGTGCCAGGCACTGTGCCTTACAAATATTATTTCATTTCATCCTCTCAACAATCCTGTGAAGTAGGTACTATTAAGATCTCCCTCTTACAGTTGAGGAAACTGAGTCAGACAGAGTTTATGTGACTTGCCCAGGGTTACACAGTTTCTGAGTGTCTGAGGTAGGATTTGAATTTAAGCCTTCCTGGCTCCAGGTCCAGGGTTTTATTCACTACAGCCTCCTTTGCTGCCTTTAATAGTCATGATCAGTCAAACCCTGAATACAAGGAGAGAAGCCACAGATACAATGAATTTAATGAACTGAGCTATTCCTTTTGACTATTTTTTCCAGGCTCTTTTGAAGAGCTGTAATAATGCCAGGAGAACCCCTCAGGGAAGATTTAGTTGACTGTAGATAAATGGGTTTGGGGCCAGTACAGATGATCATTCCAAGTAACTCGAGGTTCGTTCATTAAGTATTCAATTCATTCAATAATTCAACAGTTTTATGAGCTTTAATTTTATCACATGTTAGGATGAGGTAGAGAGAATATCAATAAATATTGATCCACATACCCATTTTCTTGTTTATATAGTTGTATGAGAATAATCTATGTAGACCAATAATCAATATTGATGAGGATATAAGAGAACAGTCCCTAGCAATATTCCTGAGAACATCATTTTTTTAGTTACACAGTTGACTGAAAAATGTAAAGAATCCAAGGTTTGATTGCTGAAGTGGTAATTCATTTATGAAATTATGAAATGGGAGCAGGCATACTGATTCTTTGGTACTTTCTGGGAAAGGCTATGAATTGTGGTGCAAAATAAGTTAGCAATCACATTTTAATAAGGCACAGAGATGGGTGACAAAAAGTTGGGAGAGATTGTTAAAAGGACAGTTCTTTACTTGGGATTTTGCTTTGATTAATGAGGCAAAACTTAGGACAAAGAGAATTAAAAGGAGTTTATTAAAACATGTCAAGGTAGCAACACATTGACGAGCTGATCACTGTAAATCAGCAAAGATTTCATGATGGAGTCAGCTTCCATTGAAAACTTTTGTAATGAGATAAAGACAATTTGGATGGGTCCAGGTAAGCAAAAGGGGATGGGGCCATTGCATCTCAGTTCCTCAGTTCTTCCTCTATTCCCTAAACATTAGATTTATCTGATAGATACAAACAACATAGGTATTTCTGTGGCAAATAGCAGAAAATACACAAGCAGCAGACTGGGTGGATGTTTCCCCAACAAAGACTCTCAACATTGATTTTCAAGCATGACTCAGAACAACGGGTCACTGAGTCAGCATAAATCTCAATAGGATACAGAAGCAGATTCAGGGATAGTATAAAAGGATAGTGAAGGGACACAGGATGGAAAAGAAGACATGACAATGGAGATGGATAGAGTACAACTTGTGTAATCATGCATTAGAGTTGGGAGTAGCCAACATCATGGGTCCAATGGAGATAGAAGGACTGGAGGGGAAGGGCAAAAATTTGGGGTCTCATTTTATAGGGATTTTATTTGGAAGCAAACCAACTCTTATCTGTGGCACCTTGGATTTAGTTCATTAACATATCCAAATCAGCTAAAAGTTATCAGTACCTTTTGATGTTCTGCTGGTCTGGAGGTGTGGAGATTTGGATTCTGTCTGGAATTTATATGTCATCGGACCAGAACTTTCACAAGTCACTCCTGAGGTTTCTCTTGATTCAGCACATATTTCTAGGATGTGAATTTTGGTTAATATATAGTACAATTTATAAATTATGTCCTTTGATCTTTGGAATAGCTTTTATGTGACTTCCAGGTTCTTTTCACAATTTTGAATCCTATTAAAACTTACTGACTAGAAGACAAAGTGATGGTAAGGGAAATCAGAACAAGATATAATTTTAATATTAATATTCATAATACAATCATGTTCATTGTTATTTATTCAAAAGCATTTGACCTGGTCAGATTAGAAGGTCCTTTGGAAGCTCTGTTCCAGTAAGGAATCATTCATTTCTTGGTCAAAAGAAACCTGGAAAGATTTAACAATAAAGATAACTTTATTTAAAAATTTTTTGATTTTTCATATCAAAAAGCCATAAAACAAACCAATATTTATTAATAAGTTCTTACTATGTGCCATGAACAATGCTAAGTGCTTGGAGAAAGACAATAATGAAAGGTGTTCATATGATCATGGTGGATGTTCAGTACAGAATCTAAGTTGAAAAAGGGCTCTCTATAGATGAAGAAGTCCAAAGTTTGTGATGACAATGTACTGATTACATCAAGCTGTAAACATAGCAGAGCCCAAGTGAGATCCATCAATATTTGAAAGACTAAGGTCTATCTACACATAAAAATAAGAGTTGTTCAAATTATTATAGGCTTGCAGATGGATAGCCCATTTTACCTCAGAATGTATATCTAGGACAGCTTAAGCAAATATGGCTGAATTCAAATGGTGGAAGAAACTAGTTATATTGCCTTTGAGAGATCGAGTAATTAATGACACAAAGTTAGCTTGTTTATTTTCCCATGAAGAGTTGGTCCAAATTTTTACATCAGAATTCTGCTCAGCATAACTATAATTCATGGAAAATTTTAGTCTTTGAAGAATTAAAGTTGTGGATCACCCAAAGGGCAACAGAGAGGCATATGGTGGGGATGAACAAGCTACCCTACACTATAAAAGTGAAAATGCACAGAAGTGGTGTAACAAACACTGTCAGACAAATCTAAGACTAGGAGAAAAAATGGCTCTCAGCACAAGGCTCTGTCACAAGAGCTAGAGCTGGGAATAACTGATGGACTACCCCTTAGTTTATAAACAATTTGAAGAAAACACTAGGAAGTTGCCCATTATGTTATATGGACTCATTGTGGTGATATAAAATGGTATGGATGAGTGTATCACAGGAAGAGCAGTCATGAATTGGTTGAAATTAATATTGTTGAAAGGAATACCTCTATTTATGAGATCCCAGATCCACTGGAATGTTTTAATAATTGTTGAAGTCCATATATTAATGCTTCTAAAGATTGTTGTTAGAGTTGGTTTAATATAGAACTACAAATAATAATAAACCAAATCCTTTCTATAATATCCTCTATCCTTGAGCTTGTTGCCCTCTTGACCTATCCTCTTGCTGGCTAGGCACTCTTATCGAAACATTTAACACAGAGTTACTCCCACCACCTACTACAACCCTTACTATTAACTTGCTATTGAATGGAGCTGAAAGAAACCACAAACTTGGCTCAGTACATATGTGTGTGTTTTTAAATCTGAAATGGGCCCTCAATGGAGCAAGGCAAATCTTCTACTTCTTACTAATTGATTTACCATCTGACTGCCTATAAACACAGTTCCAAATATTCTCTTTTTTACTCAAGTATCATATAGTAACATCCTATATCCCCAACATTTCAGCTGAGAATCTTGTCTCATACTTCATAAAAAAGTATTTTCTCTATTTGTTGAAAGGTTCTTCTTCTTCCTTCTCAGTCATCTTACATAGCTGAAATATCTTTCCATACTATCTTCCTTAACTCCCACCTCTAATGGAAAGATGCCCCTGCTCCTTGCTAATACATTTACATCTACTTTTTATACTATCCCTAGCTGTATTCACCAACAGATGGCCCCCATTAACATCTCCATTCTTTTTTTTATCATCATTACTGAAGCTCAGATCTTCTAACTCCAAGCCTGTGATCTTTATGTTACATAGCCTCTTAATCAAGGACTATTAACTTAAGATTTGGACAGTTCTTTTCTAAAAAAGTAATTTTTTATAACTGTATTTCAATGTAATTGTTTTTGCAATTCTATGTATTTTTTATTTTATGCATTTATAAACATGATTTTGAGGAATTCATATGCTTCAACAAAGTAATTCATCACACACACACATACACACACACACACACACAAGGACAAACAATTTTCAAATGTCCTGCTCTAAGCAATCAAAATATGTTAAAGCATCCACAGCATGTATCCTTCATGTGTTTTCTTATCCTATGGCAAGCAGTAGAAGAGGCTATATTTACTAATAGCTGAGTAAAATCAACATAATGAAAAATTAAATTAAATTAAGAAATAAAAAAAGCAAAAAAATTTACAGAATGAATGAAATCCTAATTAGTACAGGTTTATCCTAACCAAACCTAGGAACAAATCTTAGAGTTAACTGCTACATAGTAGACCATGAACTGCCAATTATCGAGGGCTTGTTTTAAAGTTTACAAATCATTTTTCAAAAACAATTCTATGGGGTAGGTGGGCAAGCATTATGGTTATACACACATACATACATATAATGTGTATGTCTGCATATACACATATATAATTGTTCCATATATAATCATATGTATGTATATATGCAAACATATCATTATAGATTGTTACAGATCATATATATCATCAGATATATGGAATATATATATTCAATCAATATCTATATATTCTGATACTGATAGATGATTCAGAAACATAGATACAGATATACAGGTATAGATGAAAATTGAAGCTTTTAGAAATTGTGACTTGGTCATACAAGTGGTAAGTCTCTGAGGCAGGATTCAAATACAGGACTATAATATGCATGTGAAATGCTGGTTAATGAGTTCCAGAGTCCCAAGTGCAAAGCTTGAACCACTTCATCCTAAAGATCCCATTTCCTGCCAATTCCTGCTAAATATAAAGAACATATCACATAGAGAAGCTATCACTGAAATAGGAAACACACATCTGAGAGGAAAAATTAGTATGTAAAACAATAAAAGAGAAACTATTTATGAAAGACATGTTAAAATAGTAGGAAGAGGCAAAACATTATTACACCCTGAAATTGTAAACGCCAGCCTTCCTTTTCCCTTCTTCATTTTCTCTGATAGGTACATAAACACTAGTCTTGGGGTTGGGAAATTTGTTTAGAAATGTAAAAAATTCTTGAACTATATGTAAACTTTTGTATTCTTTAAGCTGGGCAGTTGGGTGGATATATGAGTGGATGCCTGCTCAAATGAAGACACACACAGAGGAATATTTCTTTTGTTTGGTAGGTGCCTTGTGCTTTGGAGTGCTAGGAAGGTCAGAGTGGTTCTCAAGATGATGAGAATAGGGCTGCTCATTGTCTGATGTAGGTTGTAGTGTCAAGGAATATCGATATAAGATACTAAAAAATTTCCTCACCTTTTATCCATTCAAGTTTGCAAGGTAGGATATAAAAAGGATTTCAAAACACAACATTCAGTCAAGAATAAGACTAGGTAGCACAGTGGATAGAGTACTGAGTCTGGTGTCAGTAAGATCTGAGTTCAAATCTGACCTCAGACACTTAGTAGCTGTGTGACCCTGGCCTAGTTACTTAACTCTGTTTTCTTCAGTTTTCTCACCTGTAAAATGAGCTAGAGAAGGAAATGGTAAACCACTCTGGTATCTTTTCCAAGAAAACCCTAAAAGAAGTCATGACAAGTCAGACACAAATGAAAAACAACCAAAAGATATCAAGATTTGCGGTTTTCATAGGCAACTTCCTTTTAACTGTACCTTGGGAACATGAATACTGTGGATCAAGGACAAGAGGGTAAATAACCCCAACAGATAACATAGTTAGTCTTTTGCCTCACACCAACAGACTTCATGTGACCCGTGGTAGAGGGGAAGAGTGACATCAAAAAGGAAAAGCTGGGATAGCTTTCTACTCTTATTTTCTGTTCACCTATGGTTGTTGTCCTTTGTTCTCAAAGAAGACCAAATTGACATCACTATGCTAGAGTCAAGTTACAGTGTGTCCCACTGTGGTTGATCAAACCAATATGAGCTTGGAATTTGGGCACAAAGAGTCCATTTGAACATTTGAGGTGGATTTTTTAAATTCGCACATTTCATGTTTCTTTTGTGCCACCTCATTTCTGCTTTGCTCACCAAGCACAGCACCTTCTCTGATGTGGGCATGCCATGCTGCAGTCTTGTGCCAGTGACTCCCATCTCATACAATCCATTCCAAAATTCTTAAGAGAGACTTTGAGAGGGTCCTTGCATCACTTCTTCTGTTCAACCATATTTTATCTGTATAGCTCCACTTCTCTTTTAAAAAATGATTATAGAATCACAGATTTAGAGCTATAAGGGATCTCAGGGGCCATTTAGCCTAAATCCTTCATTTTACATATAGAGAAACAGTCCCAGAGAGGTTAAGTGATTTTTTTTGTCCTTAAAAGTCACAGAGGTTGTATTCAAGAGAAACAAAATTTGAACTCAAGTTCTCTAACTCCAAATCCACCATGGGTTCCCCTATAACATACAGAGATGGTTACTAGCTAATAGATATGTCCTGATGGCAGCAACAGGGAGCTTCAACAACCTAAAACTAATGTAGAGGTTATATTAAGCATTATAGATATTATACTACATGGGTATTATAGGTATCATTCCTTTATAAGTATTACATTAGACATATTAATTCTTCTAGTGATCTGGTCAAAGTAATCATAGTTATCATCTCCTCGAGCCTGAGTAACGTAGGTATTTTGTAAAGCAAGACTCATAGCTTCAAATCTGTAGTGGAATGTAGAAGTCATCTCATCTAACCCACTCCATAGATGAAGAAATAGAGAAACAGAAGGGTTGTAACTTATCCAAGGTCACACAAGTGTCAATGGTCATCTGTGAATAGATAATTTTCATAACTTATTTATGAAACTCCCTATATAGGTACAACTATATTTGACCTAACAGACTATCACATTTGTATTTCTACCTTTCCCCTGATCAAGTATTAAATAAGCTTGTTTTTCTTTCCTCTGATTTTTTTTCACTAACCCTGGGACCTAGCATTCATTTTCTTGCACAAGGAAGGCAGACAGACTTTAAGCTATCCAAAAGAAGCAAAAATGGCTTTTCTTTCAGACTTGTCTAAATCTGAAGACAAGCTGCTCAAAAATTCTTGATAGTTGTCTAAGATACAGAGGTCACCACAAGTGACTTGCTGCCAGCCAGGCAGCAGGAGGGGATAGGAATACTGGGACAGTTAGGGAGGAATAGACTTGTAATCATGTTCCTAATAATATGCTAATTAAACAAATAATAAACAAGAAACAATAAGACTGAGATTCTTAGTTTTTTCACCCCAAATATAGTTTATTATAAGTTACTTAATACAAGTCCAAATCTATGCAAGGGTAAAACTTTAAACTAAATGCTATGTAAATTAAAGATGTTTAAGTACAAAAGTATAGTTTACAAGAGCTTGTTAGTGACTGTGTTCAAAGGAATTTATGCCAGAGAGTTGTTTGGCTGACCTTTGAAAAAAAATTTTTGTAACATTTTCAACCTTTTGAATTCTGCTTCGTTGGTATCTAGTTAGCCTTTTTATTTAAGTGGTCAAGTACATGAATTTCAAGGTAAATGAGGGGAATAAAATAGATAATAAAATAGAATAGAAAAAAACATATACAGACAGCTAAATTTGGTCTATTGTCCAAAATAATTATCTCTATTCAATCAATGCTGAATGATGCATATTTTTTAAATTTTTCTTTATTGTAGCAGAGCTTGCCACAGCATTGGCTTATTTAAATAAAAACAACTTTTAAACCTTCCAGAAATTTCATACAATTAAAATATACTACTACAACTTCCACAAAGTTCTATTTGAATGCTTTATCATTCCATGGGGGTCACCTTGGTTTTTTGAAGGCCCTGAGAACAGACCACAAGTTATGGCATATTCTACAGTGCTCAAAAAGTCTTCTGATAGGGTTCTAGCAGTAAGCCAGCTTTCTGAGGAACAGGGAAGCTTAGTAGAGAGGCACTCTTTACCAGTAGGCTGGCTAATTAGTAATGAATTTTCTTGCTGTGGAGAAACAGGAAATCAAGAAAAAGACAAAATGCTCTTAGTCCTGTATGATCCCTTTTTGCTACTGAAGTGATAGTGGCAGAATGGGAGACAAGGAGGAAGTGGGTTCTAAGAATCCCAAGGATTTTAGAACAAATGTAAATTTTAAAATGGCTACTCTGACTCTACATTCAGACCCTGATTGAGTGACCAAATAAGTAGCCACTTTTCTTAATGTCAAGGACAACATAGGCGCTACACTTGGACTCTAATGTCAGTTTCCCAAATGTATTGATAGAGAAGGTAGAAATGCCACTAAGGAAAATGAATATAGCAAAAGAAGTCTGATAAGGTCAGAAGTACAGGGAGGATATCAATACCGGAAGACAAAATGTGATGGTTTCAAGGAATTAATTCCAAAGGCAAAAGAAAAAATCTCAGACATTATCCATACCAAAAAAGTGACCAAGAAACTACTATATACAAACATATGCACATAACACATATGCATTAACCTATATCAATATATAAATGTGTATGTATATGTGTGTATAATATATGTATTTGTGTATATGTATAAACATATAGAAAGAGATATACACATACATATACAAAGATATACATATACTAATACATATATACACACGTGTTATGTGCGTGTGTGCATGTGTGTGTGTGTGTGTAAATTTGATCTTCATAATGACCCCAAAGGGTATTATTCCCATTAACAGATGAAGAAATTGAGGATGAGAGGTTGAATAAGTAACCAAGATGAATATGAATTCAGGTCTTCCTGACTCCAGGTCTAGCACTCTTCCACTACAGCACCTACATGTCTAAAGGATTATTTGAACCCAGGTTTTTCTGGCTCTTAAATTAGCTCTTTCTCTCCTTCCACTACAACATACCACCTCTCATGCCAGTAACTATCTCTGTTGATATAATAGACATTTTAAAAAATGAGTAGGTCTAGGCTTAAACAGGACAAGTAAATCAAGGTGTATTTCATTAAAGAACTTGCAAAATTATTTCTTATTAAGCCCAAACTTCTCTCAGAAAAAAAAAATCCATCTTTTTAACACTAAGATATTACTGGTATTATTGTTT